>NW_006786711.1:183945-193684 GCF_000442215.2 Lipotes vexillifer | reverse complement strand
CCTGCTGACCCTTCAACATAGCTGCATGTACTTGAGCAAACTCCTTGACTTGTGTTCTCACCTATGGGATACACATAAACCCCCTCCACTACAGAAGGCTTTGGTGATAATCAAAGGAGCTGATGTGGCAGAAGTGCTTTGGGCTATATAGATGTGAGTGAGAGGGAAATAATGCAAAATTTTATTATTCCCTGTACATTTAGACTAGAAATTAGTGGTGCCCCAAATGGACCACTGGTGACAGAGAGGGAGAGGGAAATACTCTGATGAAAAGAGACCAGACCGTCAGGTGAGGAGGGGCTAGAAGGAAGACCTGCTGACCCTTCCATCTGCCCTGGTGAAAGTAGAGACCCTGGAGCAGGGGCTTCTGCTTTAGCAGTTACATATTCCTTCTCTCACTTCCTTATAGCTCTAGTTTATTCTCCAGGGACTTTTCTAGGGCCTCTAATCCCCAGCCTTAAAGGAGTTAGACTGTACCAAGTAAAAATATTGACTAAGATATAAGTCCTGACCCACTGTCCTTGTGTTGATGCACTAATGGCTGAAAGGGTCACCAGATGTTTCTTCTTACCCATTTCAACCCAGCCTCTCAGGACTGGGGCAGGGGTGGGGGAACCTCAATCTCCTTTTACTACAGGGACTTAATGCACACCTTCCTGGTAAACTACAAGAAGGAGTTTGTGGATGAGGGTGTAAATGAATAAACAAGGTAAAAAATTTTCGGAAAGGTCAAAACAATGTCTACCATCATCATATTGTTTCTAAATTATTCCAAGATGACTTGTGCAAAAAGTAGGTTTTTAAAAAATCAGATAACACCACATCCATTTTGGTGTATTTGTCCTATTTTTAGTTTTTGAATGAATGTCCCCCAACTTTGAGTAATCTAGTCCCCTTCTCTATAGCTAAGATGATGAAATGGAGGCCAGAGGAAGGGTTGATGAGTTTCAGATTGTTGGAGAAAATAAGCTTGTGCACGAGAATCAAGGGTCTCAGAACAAACTGGCGACTTGATGGGTGGCTGAAGGCAGAGTCTACTAAGCAGATCTTCGCTTGGACGCTTGCTTCTGCTGCTACGTTTACAGCCAGTGGAATGACTTGATTGGGTGCTATAAATTATTGAGAATGTGTCCTCAGATTAGTCCTTCACCCACTTTATTGTGTCAATTCGTTTAACCATTCAAGACTAAGCCAAGTTGGAAAGAAATCCTAAGTTAGACTTCCAACTGAATTTTCTTTTTCTTTTTCTTTTTTTCACTATTTGTTTACACTGACTTTTTAAAAAATTTTTAAATTTTATTTTATTTATTCTTTTATACAGCAGGTTCTTATTAGTCATAAATTTTATACACATCAGTATATACATGTCAATCCCAATCGCCCAATTCATCACACCACCATCCCCACCACCCCGTGGCTTTCCCCCCTTGGTGTCCATACGTTTGTTCTCTACATGAGTCTCTACCTCTGCCCTGCAAACTGGTTCATCTATACCATCTTTCTAGGTTTCACATACATGCATTAATATACGATATTTGTTTTTCTCTTTCTGACTTACTTCACTCTGTATGACAGTCTCTAGATCCATCCACGTCTCAACAAATGACTCAATTTCGTTCCTTTTTATGGCTGAGGAATATTCCACTGTATATATGTACCACATCTTCTTTATCCATTCGTCTGTCAGTGGACACTTAGGTTGCTTCCATGTCCTGGCTATTGTAAATAGGGCTGCAATGAACATTGGGGTGCATGTGTCTTTTTGAATTATGGTTTTCTATGGATATATGACCAGTAGTGGGATTGCTGGATCATATGGTAATTCTATTTTTATTTTTTTAAGGAACCTCCATACTGTCCTCCATAGTGGCTGTATCAATTTACATTCCCACCAACAGTGCAAGAGGGTTCCCTTTCTCCACACTCTCTCCAGCATTTATTGTTTGTAGATTTTCTGATGATGCCCATTCTAATTGGTGTGAGGTGATACCTCACTATAGTTTTGATTTGCATTTCTCTAATAATTAGTGATGTTGAGCAGCTTTTCATGTGCTTCTTGCCCATCTGTATGTCTTCTTTGGAGAAATGTCTATTTAGGTCTTCTGCCCATTTTTGGATTGGGTTGTTCATTTCTTTAATATTGAGCTGCATGAGCTGTTTATATATTTTGGAGATTAATCCTTTGTCCGTTGATTTGTTTGCAAATATTTTCTCCCATTCTGAGGGTTGTCTTTTTGTCTTGTTTATGGTTTCCTTTGCTGTGCAAAAGCTTTGAAGTTTCATTAGGTCCCATTTGTTTATTATTGTTTCTATTTCCATTACTCTAGGAGGTGGATCAAAAAAGATCTTGCTGTGATTTATGTCAAAGAGTGTTCTTCCTATGTTTTCCTCTAAGAGTTTTATAGTGTCTGGTCTTACATTTAGGTCTTGAATCCATTTTGAGTGTATTTTTGTGTACAGTGTTAGGGAGTGTCCTAATTTCATTCTTTTAAATGTAGCTGTCCAGTTTTCCCAGCATCACTTATTGAAGAGACTGTCTTTTCTCCATTGTATATCCTTGCCTCATTTGTCATAGATTAGTTGACCACAGGTGTGTGGGTTTATCTCTGAGCTTTCTATCTTGTTCCATTGATCACCTCCTTTGTCATAGATTAGTTGACCATAGGTGCATGGGTTTATCTCTGGGCTTTCTTTCTTGTTCCATTGATCTATGTTTCTGTTTTTGTGCCAGTACCATATTGTGTTGATGACTGTAGCTTTGTAGTATAGTCTGAAGTCAGGGAGCCTGATTCCTCCAGCTCCGTTCTTTCCCTCAAGACTGCTTTGGCTACTCGGGGTCTTTTGTGCATCCATACAAATTTTAAGATCTTTTGTTCTAGTTCCATAAAAAATGTCATTGGTAATTTGATAGGGATTGCATTGAATCTGTAGATTGCTTTGGGTAGTATAGTCATTTTCACAATATTGATTCTTCCAATCCAAGAACATGGTATATCTCTCCATCTGTTGGTATCATCTCTAATTTCTTTCATCAGTGTCATAGTTTTCTGCATACAGGTCTTTTGTCTCCCTAGGTAGGTTTATTCCTAGGTATTTTATTCTTTTTGTTGCAATGGTAAATGGGAGTGTTTCCCTAATTTCTCTTTCAGATTTTTCATCATTAGTGTATAGTAATGCAAGAGATTTCTGTGCATTAATTTTGTATCCTGCAACTTTACCAAATTCATTGATTAGCTCTAGTAGTTTTCTGGTAGCTTTTTTAGGATTCTCTATGTACAGTATCATGTAATCTGCAAACAGTGACAGTTTTCCTTCTTCTTTTCCAATTTGTATTCCTTTTATTTCTTTTTCTTCTCTGCTTGCCATGGCTATAACTTCCAAAACTATGTTGAATAATAGTGGTTAGAGTGGACAACCTTGTCTTGTTTCTGATCTTAGAGGAAATGCTTTCAGTTTCTCAACATTGATAATGATGTTTGCTGTGGGTTTGTAGTATATGGCCTTTATTATGTTGAGGTAGGCTCCCTCTATGCCCACTTTCTCAAGAGTTTTTATCATAAATGGGTGTGGAATTTTGTCAAAAGCTTTTTCTGCATCTATTGAGATGATCATATGGTTTTTATTCTTCAATTTGTTAATATGGTGTATCACATTGATTGATTTGCATATATTGAAGAATCTTTGCATCCCTGGGATAAATCCCTCTTGATCATGGTGTATGATCCTTTTAATGTGTTGTTGGGTTCTGTTTGCAAGTATTTTGTTGAGGATTTTTTCATCTATATTCATCAGTGATATTCGTCTGTAATTTTCTGTTTTTGTAGTATCTTTGTCTGGTTTTGGTATCAGGATGATGGTGGGCTCATAGAATGAGTTTGGGAGTGTTCCCCCCTCTGCAATTTTTTGGAAGAGTTTGAGAGGGGTGGCTGTTAGCTCTTCTCTAAATGTTTGATAGGATTCACCTGTGAAGACATCTGGTCCTGGACTCTTGTTTGTTAGAAGATTTTTAATCACACTCTCAATTTCATTACTTATGATTGGTCTGTTCATATTTTCTGCTTCTTCCTGGTTCAGTCTTGGAAGGTTATACCTTTCTAAGAATTTGTCCATTTCTTCCAGGTTGTCCATTTTTTTGGCATAGAGTTGCTTGTAGTAGTCTCTTAGGATGCTTTGTATTTCTGCAGTGTTTATTGTAACTTTTCCTTTTTCATTTCTAATTTTATTGATTTGAGTCCTCTCCCTCTTTTTCCTGATGAGTCTGGCTAATGGTTTATCATTTTGTTTATCTTCTCAAAGAACCAGCTTTTAGTTTTATTGATCTTTGCTATTGTTTTCTTTGTTTCTATTTCATTTATTTCTGCTCTGATCTTTATGATTTCTTTCCTTCTGCTAACTTTGGGTTTTGTTTGTCCTTCTTTCTCTAGTTCCTTTAGGTGTAAGGTTAGATTGTTTATTTGAGATTTTTCTTGTTTCTTGAGGTAGGCTTGTATTGCTATAAACTTCCCTCTTAGAACTGCTTTTGCTGCAACCCATAGGTTTTGGATCATCGTGTTTTCATTGTCATTTGTCTCTAGGTTTTTTTGATTTCCTCTTTGATTTCTTCAGTGATCTCTTGGTTATTTAGTGACGCATTGTTTAGCCTCCACGTGTTTGTGTTTTTTACGATTTTTCCCCTGTAATTCATTTCTAATCTCATAGCGTTGTGGTCAGAAAAGATGCTTAATATTTCAATTTTCTTAAATTTAATGAGGCTTGATTTGTGACCCAAGATGTGATCTATCCTGGAGAATGTTCTGTGAGCACTTGAGAAGAAAGTGTAATCTGCTGTTTTTGGATGGAATGTCCTAGAAATATCAATTAAATCTATCTGGTCTATTGTGTCATTTAAAGCTTCTGTTTCTTTATGTATTTTCATTTTGGATGATCTGTCCATTGGTGTAAGTGAGGTGTTAAAGTCCCCCACTATTATTGTGTTAATGTCAATTTCCTCTTTTACAGCTGTTAGCAGTTGCCTTATGTATTGAGGTGCTCCTATGTTGGGTGCATATATATTTATAATTGTTATATCTTCTTCTTGGATTGACCCCTTGATCATTATGTAGTGCCCTTCCTTGTCTCTTGTAGCATTCTTTATTTTAAAGTCTATTTTATCTGATATGAGTATTGCTACTCCAGCCTTCTTTTGATTTCCATTTGCATGGAATATTTTTTTCCATCCCCTCACTTTCATCAACTGAATTTCCATATGCTGTATTCCTCTATTTCAAGGACTGCATTAGTAAATCCTACAGCTGATATTTCTGTATTTCAGCTGCATCCCGCAGACCTGACGTCGAGTCTGTGCTCTTGTTAGGAATGACGCATTTTGTTTTTAACGCACTGATTTTTCATATGGATAGTCAGTATACATATTGTTAGAAAAATCAGTCATACCTCTCTCCATCCCTGGAAGTGCTTCAGGATCAGTCTTCACTAATATTATATAGTTAATCACAACCGAAAATGGGGAGGAGGCTAATGAACTTATTCATGACAGGATAAATAAAGATATCAGACAAACAAGTAAGCAGCTCTGCCCAGGGCCAACTACATGGAGTTTGCAGGGTTCTCCTGGCTACAGAGTTTTTCCTGAAATATGCATACATGAGGACAAACAGAGATTGAGGCAGCAGATTCTAAGCATCTGATTCTAAGCTCCTTGATGAAAAATGTTCTGCTTTAGCATAGGAGAAAGGGATTAAGCAATGGAACATCTTCTAGGATTCCCAAGGTGTCTAAATTTGAACTGCTCTAGCAGCTTAGCTACAGCCAACTACAGTGTTATCCAAATATCTTCAACTCCAGACTTCTCACTGTCATTATGAACCCTCTATCAACTGAACAAAGAATAAGTAAATACCTGTGCCTAGTCTTCTTCATTCAGTCATTCCTCGAATACCCATTGAGTGCCTACTTGTGTTAGTAATCTATTGCCCCATAAAAAATGATCCATTTGCGGCCAATTAAGCCACTGTGCTCTTTTCTACATGGGGGTCTGGCGTGTAATGGCTGCAAAGAGCAGTCTCCTCGGTAGTGCCTGTAAGGGTTGCCCTAATGGACCTTGGAAATAGCCCTTTCCAGTAGTCATTTGTGACTGGCATGCTGTCCCCAGTCTAGGCTCCAGACAGGTATGCATGGTGCCTTTGGAAAGCCCCAGGGCACAGTGGCCAGGGTTCATATTGGCCAAATCATAATGTGAATCCGCACCAAGCTGCAGAACAAGGAGCATGTGACTGAGGCCCTACACAGGGCCAAGGTCAAGTTCCGTGGCCGCCAGAAGAGCCACATTTCCAAGAAGTGGGGATTCACTAAGTTTAATATAGATGAATTTGAAAACATTGTGGCAGAAAAGCGGCTCATCCCAGATGGCTGTGGGGTCAAACACATCCCTAATTGTGGCCCCTGGACATAAGGCGGACCCTGCACTGAGAGCCTTGACGCTGTCCCCTCCTCATGCACGCCCACCAATAAATCCTACTTTCCTGTCAAAAAAAAAAAAAAAAAAAAAAAAAAAAAAAAAAAAAAAAAAAAAAAAAAAAAAAAAAAAAAAAAAAAAAAAAAAAAAAAAAAATCCAAACCTGGGTGGCTTAAAGCAATAAACATTGATTATCTCACATTTTCTTTGGGTCAGACATCTGGGCACAGCTTACCTGGGTCCTCTGTTCCAGAATCTCTCACAGACTGTAAAGAAGGCATCTGTGGCTATAGTCATCTCAAGGCTTGACTGGGGAAAGACTTACCTCCAAGCTCATGTAGTTTTTGGCATCCCCAAGTTCCTTGTAAGCTGTTGTCAAGAAGCCACCCTCAGTTTCTTGCTCCATGGGCTTCTCCAATATGGCAGCCTGTTCATTGAACATGTAAGCCAAGAAAACAAGAGTGAGAGTCTGCTAGCAAGAGAGGGGTCAAAATCTTTTGTAACGTAATCATAAATGTGACACCCCATTTTTCTGTCCATATGCTATTGTCAGAAGCAAGGCACTAACTAGGTCCTTCCTACATTCAAGGGTAGGGGATTACACAAGGAGATGAATACTAAGTCAGAGGTATCACTGGAAGCCAGGTCAGAAGTCACCAACCACACTTCTCTATGGCAGACTCTGTGCTCTGTGATGAAAATATGGTGATGAACCAGAAAAATAAGGCTGTCTCCCTCCTGAAGCTCACTGTCTGGGTTTGAGATACTGAATCATGAAACTCCAGGAGACATCTGTAATACGGAGACAAGGGAAAAAGCAGGAGGGTAGAGAGATTCAGCTTTCTTAGAGGTCCTTAGAGGTCAGGTGGATGAATGAGAAGTGGGTCTCTGAAAATTCCTTTAGAACTCACTAGGGCAATTTCCAGTATAGATGGAGTACATGGATGCTAACAGGAAGTAATTAAAAAGGCACAAAATAACTTCTCTAATAAAACTGCTGCTTAAAATCTCTTTAAAAGAAGAGAATGCCTTTCATGTCTTAATTACAAATGTGTTCTAATGCAAATAGTTCTGGAACTAGTCATAGCTTGTCACACGGTCAAACTAAAGTGCAAATACCTGGATGCCAGATTCTCCACGAAAGCAAATTTGGTAGGGGAGGCCCCTGCCATGGTGGGGAATCTCAAGAACAAGGGGAACTTGGTGGGTTGCTATTTTTCTCATTATTTCAGAGAGTAGTCCCTGCTTGCAAAATAGGGATAACAGTAGTACTTTATGTGACAGGTAGAATAATGACCCCTCCCAAAGATATGCACACCCTAGTCCCCAGACTTTGTGACTATGTTACTTTACATGGCAAAAGGGACTTTTCAGCTGTGAGTAAGATTATGAACCTTGAAATGGGACGATTATCCTGGATTATCTTTGTGGATACAATTTAGTCACGGGAGTCCTTAAAGTGGAAGAGGAAGGCAGAAGAGCAGGAGAGGGAGATGCAAAGAGAGAAGAGGCAGGAGAAATTCAAAGCATGAAGATGGAGGAAGAGGGCAAGAATCAAGGAATGTGGGTGTGGCCTCTGGGAGCTGGGAACAGTCCTAAGCCATTAGACAACGAGGACATGGAGACCTCAGTTCCACCACTGAAGACGTTCTGCCACAACCCGAATGAGCAGGGAAATGGATTCTCCCCTAGAGCCTCCAGAAGGAATGCAGCCCTGCAGGCACTGATTTTAGCCCCATGAGATCCAACTCAGACTTCTGACCTTCAGAACTGTAAGATAATAAATCTGTGTCGTTTTAAGCTAAGTTTGTGGTAATTCATCATGATGGCAAAAGAAAACTAATATCCTTACTCATTGGATTCTTTTAAGGACTCAAATCATTAATATATATTGAGAGTACTGGAAATGCATCTGGCACACAGTTAGCAAGCACTGTGCACATGTTTCCCATTATTGTGACCCTGCAACCTGGGAGTTCTGAGCTGATAGATGGAAAAATATGGCCCAGCTGGAAAAAAAAAAAAAAAGGCTGAAGGAATGTCTCCACATACTGTCTATTTCCAAATAAATCTCCTTTAATGATCACATGTGTCATGGAATAAGCTGCAGGTTCCTCATGCCAGAGCCTGAAAGGAAGGTGACCAGTGAACAATATTTTTAGTACTACCCAGTAAACTGAATAAAGGGCCACTGGCCTTTCATGATCTATCATTCTATTTTTTTCATTCTGGTAAAGTAATTTTCTCTGGATTTAGAGTAATACATTTAGCATTGAAATAAGACTTGAACCATCTGTCAAACCTAAAAACAAATCTATTTCATGATGTGTGTTCATCTTATTATTGCCAGAATATATTTTTTCTCCTTTTTTTCTGTTTATTCACCACCTTATTCACCACCATATGCCCAGCACTTACATTGCCAACACCAACCAAAGAGTTGCTAGCTGAATGAGGTAGAATCACTGCAAAAAATGTTAAGGTTTTTTTTTTTAACCCTACTTATCTTTCTACTCAGCTCCTGTAGTTACTAACAAATCATCAGGATCAAGAATCTTGCAGGTAGAAAGGGAAACCAAGATCTTTAGGACCAGTCCTATCATCAGGGAGTTTATAAACTCGTGGAGAGATTAAAATGCATGCCAAAGAACAACTGGCAATACAGGGCAATGCATCATAAGATGGTGGTCTCAAGAATCAAGAAAGCCACTTTGCTTTCCATCCTTCTGACTACTTTCAGAAGAAATCCTCACTTTCATGCTAGGGTGCCCTCTAAGTTCTTCTCATACTTGGTTTGTCTCCGTCTGCGCCGCCCAGAGAAGCAGCCTCAGGCTGAGAGACCCAGGCTGGCCCAGTATAGCTAAAATTTAATTACATTTTTTGGTTCCTGCTGTATTTATTTCCATAGATACCTTCTGTTTATGGCAAGTGAAACGCTTTTCTATTCTTACTAGTGGTATATTCTTTTAAAATTACTTCACTTAAAGTTTTAAAAAGTGAGTCCAATTTCAATTTGTTTAAAGTGAATACTGCCCCAGATGGTTCACTGACATGGCAACAATTATAAAAGTGTTATAAGAATAACTAAACTTTGGGATAACAAAATGGAGTGTGTGGTAGAGTCATAGGTATAGTATCTGAGAGGAGGGTGTCACTGTAGTCAACTTGGTTGGTCAGGTTCTGAGAGGCCATGATGGAAGGAAGAGGAGTCTGGTGCTGGGTTTGCCATGGGTGAGGATATGGCTGTATAGATGCAGGAGTGGGAAGTCTGAACCAAAGCAGGAA
>NW_006786711.1:178109-183914 GCF_000442215.2 Lipotes vexillifer | reverse complement strand
AGGAATGGCCTTAGATGGCAGTAAGCAGAGCATTTCCACTAAGGTACAGGTGTGTGGGGGGTAAGCGGTGGCAGATGAACCTTAATGAGGTTGTAGAAAACCTTTCACTACAAGCTCTCCTCCATTGCCTCAACTAAGAACTGTTTGCTTCTTCTCTCCAGAAGCTGACCCAGAGCAGCTCCCAGGTGCCCGATGATGGTGCAGTGTAAGGAGGCCCCTCCTATACTTTGGGATCCTGTGTCACTGCACTGCTGTGGTTGATGGAGTTGCTGGTGGCTCTTTCACACACCTCAAACCTTCTGCTGCACAGCCCATCAGCAAAGGCTATAGAGCCCTCTGATGTGTTAATATCAATATTCACTTTATTTATATACCATCTGGACCATTTGCAATGTAGAGCTAACCGGTGTCTCCCTCACTTTCAAGAGTCTGCAACTCTAGGAGATGCCACTGAGTTCAGCATGAATACTCATGGTTTGTTTAGAATGTGTGAGCTAAAAAAAAAAGTCCTACTTTATATCTAGGAATCTCCCAATGGCCATTCTAAAATTAATCATGTATGCTCTCTGCCTGTACTTAATAGTAATGGAAGGGCTGAGTTTCCTGGGGTAGAGACATGGACGCAGCTGACAGTTTTAGGATTTTAAATTTCATATATTTTAAATTCCTTTGTTTAAAGAGTACATGTCTTTAAAGTATAAAGAGTGCAAGTGTTAGATCTCAGGATTGAAATTTTTAGCCTAAAACATTAATGAAGGTACCGCCTCTCTCCACCTGCAAAGACACCTTCAGTCCTCCTGATCACGAGACAGCTACTTTATTTCTTAATGCTAAGGAGGGGGATGATGAGAATTTCAGCAGGGAAAACGTGGGAGCTCAGCTGGCTTAGTGTCCTGGAAAAGTAGGACCTTGCTGACTGTGTTATGAGAAGGGCAAGAGGAAGTCTTTGAAACCAGAGATTTGGCTTTCCTGACATCACCTATCACTAGGGACGGAAGTCTTTGGGTTCAGGCATTATATCTCCACTGTTCGTATCCTTTGAAAAGTATCACAAGGTACAGTGGCATCTCAGCATGAATCATAAACCCCTCAGAGTCATCATGGGGCAAACGATACATATAAAACTGATAGAAAAGAGGCTTTAGAGAGAATCAGTACATGAGAAAAGCAGTGTTTAATGAGCTTACTTTGAATGCCTGGTGAAGAAGAGGCAGGGGTGATGTACACAGTTTTTTTTTTTTTTCTACCTTACGTTTTTTAGTATATATATGTCCATGTCTCTCTCTCGCCCTAACACACCTCACCCTTCCCCCTCCCCATATCCTCAAGTCTGTTCTCCAGTAGGTCTCTGTCTTTATTCCTGTTTTACCCCTAGGTTCTTCATAACATTTTTTTTTTCTTAAATTCCATATATATGTGTTAGCATATGGTATTTGTCCTTCTCTTTCTGACTTACTTCACTCTGTATGACAGACTCTAGATCTATCCACCTCATTACAAATAGCTCAATTTCGTTTCTTTTTATGGCTGAGTAACATTCCATTGTATATATGTGCCACATCTTCTTTATCCATTCATCCGACGACGGGCACTTAGGTTGTTTCCATCTCCGGGCTATTGTAAATAGAGCTGCAATGAACATTTTGGTACAAGAGTAGTGGGATTGCTGGGTCATATGGTAGTTCTATTTGTAGTTTTTTAAGGAACCTCCATACTGTTCTCCATAGTGGCTGAACCAATTCACATTCCCACCAGCAGTGCAAGAGTGTTCCCTTTTCTCCACACCCTCTCCAGCATTTATTGTTTCTAGATTTTTTGATGATGGCCATTCTGACTGGTGTGAGATGATATCTCATTGTAGTTTTGATTTGCATTTCTCTAATGATTAATGATGTTGAGCATTCTTTCATGTGTTTGTTGGCAGTCTGTATATCTTCTTTGGAGAAATGTCTATTTAGGTCTTCTGCCCATTTTTGGATTGGGTTGTTTATTTTTTTGTTATTGAGCTGCATGAGCTGCCTGTAAATTTTAGAGATTAATGATGTACACAGTATTTTACAATAATATAGTATGCGCACTGAAAGGACACCTCAACCTAATCAAAATATGCACAGGCCCTCAACAGCTAGTAGGGCTACAATGGTACATTCTGACTGAGCGCCAGTACTAAGAAGCGGGGGGCATCATTTAGGAGGGCACCCCAAGGACATACTCTAAGAGCTCATGTAATATGCACTCATTTAAGATAGAGAATACTTACTGAGTTACTACTGTGTGCAATGTATTGTACCAAGTGTGTGTGTGTGGTGGGGGCAATTTTCAAAAGGACTGCGCTTTATATCTAGGCATTGTGCATTACCATAACAATGATTAGGGTGTTCTTGTTTAACTCCATATTCGATAGTGTATGTAGCAATAAAAAAAAGCAGTAAAGTGATGTCACTGTAGGAAACTGGCAACAGTACGTGGACCCACTGCACCCTACCTCAGCTCTATGCACGTCTGTGGGCTGTAACAGCGATAACTCATTCTCTCAGGGGTTCTGTTTAGCCTGAGCTGCCTCCCACTGAGTTCATTAGGTCATGAACTTCATGGAGATCCACTAAGAAAAAGACCCATCTGACCCCACATGATGATGAGAAACAAGTGACAACCTGGCCTCCTCAGCCAAATTCTTTTGTCTTAAGCTCTGGTTTTCCATCTATTTAAAGTTGTAAAATTAACAAGCAGCTTCCCTTTTAGGCTGTCATTTGAGGCTAGTGTTTTCAGAAAAGCTGATGTAGAAAAGTGACAAATGACACGGGTTAAAAATTACCAACCATGGTAGAATGATACACTAAAATTGTCATTAAAATGTCACATTTCTCCCAGTGGATGATTAAAAGCATGTTGTCTTCCTGAGACACTGGAGAAATGGTGAGACAGGAAATTTTCTGCTCAACTACTGATCAGTCAGCCTAGAGAAAATCATTTCAATTGAGCCACCAGGTTACAGAAGATAGAAGAGGAATCTTTTGGGCCACAAAGTTATATCATGGACATCCACTATTTTTGCAAATCTAGCATTTGTTACCTATTCTTTTGGTAAAGGCACCTAATTTTCCTTGGGGACTAAACCTCTCCTACTTTCAAGTCCAAATTTCTCCATCTCTGACTCCAAAGATGGGCATATGACTCAGGCCATGTTCAGCAAAATATTACATCCACTTGGACACGGTGACTGCTATAGAGATGGGTACATGAGTCAAGTGAGAGCAATAAGAGTTAATAAGACTCAACCTTGAGTCCTTTTTTTAGAACAGTAGGAGAGGAGTCTTCATTCCACTAGGGTTACTGACTGGATAGGACGTCAGCCTAGCATCACCGGCAAACATTCTGCCACTGCAAGGAGAACCCAAAGTTTGGGTGAAATAAAGAAGCTCTAATGGCAACTTCTAAATATCTGGACTGAACCCTTGGAGTTTATGTAGAACTTGAACTAAAGACCCTTTATATTTAAATTAATTTGAAAGGACTTTCTAAACAATTCAGGTTATTTTTGCCAGGAGCATTTGTATCTGCTTACTCTAGGTAACAAGTTGAAAGTCTTGGTTAAAAAATTTTAGATTTCAAAATTTGAGAGATGGGAGCATTCCCAATGGCCCTGAACTTTCTCCTTAGGCAACAGCCAATTGTTCTGGTCCTGAATAAGATTTAGAGCCGTGAAGAGGTGAACAAGCAGACAAAAATGCCTAAATGCCACCAAGAGTGGTCTACCCTAAAGGAGGAAAGTCTAACTATTGTCACAGAGACATCAAGCCTAATTCAGCAAAGTCATCTGTGATTTTTTTTTCCAGTCTTTGGAGCAGCACAAAACAGCGAACTATTCTGCAAATCACTCCTTACGATATTCTGCCTTTCTGATTTAATTTTATATCCCATCTTTTCATTGACAAACTCTATCCTGAAGGGCAAGAAATAAAACCATCACTGTCTATCAGGGTATCTGGTATTTAGGGAAATCTTTAAAAGCATGGAAGAAAATTAGAAATGTGTGATAAAGAATGCATTGTCCTACAGCTGTTAATTATGGGTCTGACAGAAAAGAAAAGATTTCCATATAAATAAATTTTTTTAAAGGACTGATTTTTATCAGGAGGATGAGAATAACCATAATGGAATGGAAACATCCATTCTGATGGACTGGAGGACCAACAGTTACAAATCTATATCTTCCTATGTTATCAACTCTCTGCTTGTAGACAAATAAAAGGATATTGGAATGTTTTCTTTTTTTGTTTTCTTCAATTTATCTTGTTTTAGCATTTGATCAACATAGAATTAAAGGTGAGACCACTGGAATCACTGAGGAAGCAGTAAAGTGTGAATTCTGCAGGTAGATTAACTGATCTTGGCTCAGCCAATGACCACTTGTGTGGATTTAGACAAGTGCCTTAACCTTTCTGAGCCTTAGTTTCTTCATTTATGCAATGGGAAACATTACCAGCCACACCAGTGTATAGGGGATTTAAATAAATACTACATATAAAACATGGAACTTTTTAAGGGCTCAATAAATATTTCTCATTACTATTCTTACTACTGTTAGCAGCTCGAATCCCTCAGGTAGGAGCTGATATCCCACAGTGGTTTAAGGGTCTTAGCCCAGAATTACTCAGATGAGTTGTGAGTGCAGGTCTAGAACTCAGGTTTCTAGATTCAAAGATCTGTGTATTTAATTTCCACCTTCAAAATATTCTATTTGCATCATATTTTTAACTACAGTTGGGAAACTCCAGATATTTCCTTTAAAAAAACAGGTTATGGAGGAGCTTCAAGATGGCGGAGGAGTAAGACGCGGAGATCACCTTCCTCCCCACAAATACATCAGAATTACATCTACATGTGGAAAAGCTCCTACAGAACACCTACTGGCAGAAGACCTCAGATCTCCCAAAAGGCAAGAAACTCCCCCACGTACCTGGGTAGCACAAAAGAAAAAACAGCGACAAAAGAAGAGGGACGGGAACTGCACCAGAGGGAGGGAGCCGTGAAGGAGGAAAGGTTTCCACACACTAGAAGCCCCTTCGCGGGCGGAGACTGCGGGAGGCGGAGGGGGGAGCTTCGGAGCCGCGGGGGAGAGCACAGCCACAGGGGTGCGGGGGGCAAAGTGGGGAGGTTCCCGCACAGAGGATCGGTGCCGACCGGCACTCACCAGCCCGGGAGGCTTGTCTGCTCACCCGCCGGGGCGGGCGGGGCTGGGAGCTGAGGCTCGGGCTTCGGTCGGAGCGCAGGGAGAGGACTGGGGTTGGCGGCTTGAACACAGCCTGCAGGGGGTTAGTGCGCCACGGCTGGCCGGGAGGGAGTCCGGGGAAAAGTCTGGAGCTGCCGAAGAGGCAGGAGACTTTTTCTTCCCTCTTTGTTTCCTGCTGCGCGAGGAGAGGGGATTAAGAGCGCTGCTTAAAGGAGCTCCAGAGACGGGCGCGAGCCGCGGCTAAAAGCGCGGACCCCAGAGACGGGCATGAGACGCTAAGGCTGCTGCTGCCGCCACCAAGAAGCCTGTGTGCGAGCACAGGTCACTCTCCACACCACCGTTCCGGGGAGCCTGTGCAGCCCGCCACCGCCAGGGTCCCGGGATCCAGGGACAGCTTTCCCGGGAGAACGCACGGCGCACCTCAGGATGGTGCAACGTCATGTCAGCCTCTGCCGCCGCAGGCTCGCCCCGCACTCCGTGCCCCTCCCGCCCTCTGGCCTGAGTGAGCCAGAACGCCCGAAGCAGCTGCTCCTTTTTTTTTGCGGTACACGGGCCACTCACTGTTGTGGCCT
>NW_006786711.1:119478-178099 GCF_000442215.2 Lipotes vexillifer | reverse complement strand
GCGCAGGCTCAGCAGCCATGGCTCACGGGCCCAGCCGCTCCGCGGCATGTGGCATCTTCCTGGACCGGGGCACGAACCCCTGTCCCCGGCATTGGCAGGCGGACTCTCAACCACTGCGCCACCAGGGAAGCCCGCAGCTGCTCCTTTAACCCTGTCCTGTCTGAGCGAAGAACAGATGCCCTCCAGCGACCTACACGCCGAGGCGGGGCCAAATCCAAAGCTGAACCCCGGGAGCTGTGCAAACAAAGAAGAGAAAAGAAATCTCTCCCAGCACGCTCAGAAGCAGCGGATTAAAGTTCCACAATCATCTTGATGTATCCTGCTTCTGTGGAACACCTGAATAGACAACGAATCATCCCAAATTGAGGAGGTGGACTTTGGGAGCAAAGATATATTATTTTTTCCCCTTTTTCTCTTTTTGTTAGTGTGTATATGTATGCTTCTGTGTGTGATTTTGTCTGTATAGCTTTGCTTTTACCATTTGTCCTAGGGTTCTGTATGTCTTTATTTTTTTATTACTTAAAACAAATTATTTTTCTTAATAATTATTTATTTTTTTATTTTAATAACCTTATTTTATTTTATCTTCTTTCTTTCTTTCTTTCTTTTTTTTTTTCTCCCTTTTATTCCAAGCCATGTGGAGGACAGGTTCTTAGTGCTCCAGCCAGGCATCAGGGCTGTGCCGCTGAGGGGGGAGAGCCAAGTTCAGGACACTGGTCCACAAGAGACCTCCCAGCTTGACGTAATATCAAATGGTGAAAATCTCCCAGAGATCTCCATCTCAACACCAAGACCCAGCTCCACTCAATGACCAGCAAGCTACATTGCAGGACACTCTATGCCAAACAACTAGCAAGACAGGAACACAACCCCAACCATTAGCAGAGAGGCTGCCTAAAATCACAGTAAGGCTACAGACACCCCAAAACAGACCACCAGACGTGGACCTGGCCACCAGAAAGACAACATCCAGCTTCATCCACCAGAACACAGGCACTAGTCCCCTCCACGAAAAAGCCTACACAACCCACAGAACCAACCTTAGCCACTGGGAACAGACATCAAAAGCAACAGAAACTACGAACCTGCAGCCTGCGAAAAGGAGACCCCAAACACCGTAAGTTAAACAAAATGAGAAGACAGAGAAACACACAGCAGATGAAGGAGCAATTCAAAAACCCACCAGACCTAACAAGTGAAGAGGAAATAGGCAGTCTACCTGAAAAAGAATTCAGAATAATGATAGTAAAGATGATCCAAAATCTAAGAAATAGAATAGACAAAATACAAGAAACATTTAACAAGGACATAGAAGAACTACAGAGCAAACAAACAGAGATGAACAACACAATAAATGAAATTAAAAATTCTCTAGAAGGGATCAATAGCAGAATAACTGAGGCAGAAGAACGGATAAGTGACCTGGAAGATAAAATAGTGGAAATAGCTACTGCAGAGCAGAATAAAGAAAAAAGAATGAAAAGAGTTGAGGACAGTCTCAGAGACCTCTAACACAACATTAAACGCACCAACATTCGAATTATAGGGGTCCCAGAAGAAGAAGAGAAAAACAAAAGGACTAATAAAATATTTGAAGAGATTGTAGTTGAAAACTTCCCTAATATGGGAAAGGAAATAGTTAATCAAGTCCAGGAAGGACAGAGAGTCCCATACAAGATAAATCCAAGGAGAAACACCCCAAAACACATATTAATCCAACGATCAAAAATTAAAAACAAAGAACAAATATTAAAAGCAGCAAGGGAAAAGCAACAAGTAACACATAAGGGACTCCCCATAAGGTTAACAGCTGATCTTTCAGCAGAAGCTCTGCAAGCCAGAAGGGAGTGGCAGGACATATTTACAGTGATGAAAGAGAGAAATCTACAACCAAGATTACTCTACACAGCAAGGATCTCATTCAGATTTGACAGAGAAATTAAAAGCTTTAGAGACAAGCAAAAGCTAAGAAAATTCAGCACCAACAAACCAGCTTTACAACAAATGCTAAAGGAACTTCTCTAGGCAGGAAACACAAGAGAAGGGAAAGACCTACAATAATAAACCCAAAACAATTAAGAAAATGGTAATAGGAACATACATATCGATAATTACCTTAAATGTAAATGGACTAAATGCTCCAACCAAAAGACATAGACTGGCTGAATGGATACAAAAACAAGACCTGTAAATATGCTGTCTACAAGAGACCCACTTCAGACCTAGGGACACATACAGACTGAAAGGGGATGGAAAAAGATATTCCATGCAAATGGAAATCAAAAGAAAGCTGGAGTAGCAATTCTCATATCAGACAAAATATGCATTAAAACAAACACTATTACAAGAGACAAAGAAGGACACTACATAATGATCAAGGGATCAATCCAAGAAGAAGATATAACAATTGTAAAGATTTATGCACCCAACATAGGAGCACCTCAATACATAAGGCAAATACTAACAGCCATAAAAGGGGAAATCGACAGTAACACATTCATAGTAGGGGACATTAACACCCCACTTTCATCAATGGACAGATCATCCAAAATGAAAATAAATAAGGAAACACAAGCTTTAAATGATACATTAAACAAGATGGACTTAATTGATATTTATAGGACATTCCACCCTAAAACAACAGAATACACATTATTCTCAAGTGCTCATGGAACATTCTCCAGGATAGATCATATCTTGGGTCACAAATCAAGCCTTGGTAAATTTAAGAATATTGAAATCATATCAAGTGTCTTTCCCGACAACAATGCTATGAGACTAGATATCAATTACAGGAAAAAATCCATAAGAAATACAAACACGTGGGGCTAAACAACACACTACTTAATAAACAATATATCACTGAATAAATCAAGGAGGAAATCAAAAAATACCTAGAAACAAATGACAATGAAAACACAATGACCCAAAACCTATGGGATGCAGCAAAAGCAGTTCTAAGAGGAAAGTATATAGCTATACAAGCCTACCTTAGGAAACAAGAAACATCTCAAATAAACAACCTAACTTTACACCTAAAGCAATTAGAGAAAGAAGAACAAAAAAACCCCAAAGTTAGCAGAAGGAAAGAAATCATAAAGATCAGATCCGAAATAAATGAAAAATAAATGAAGGAAATGATAGCAAACATCAATAAAACTAAAAGCTGGTTCTTTGAGAAGATAAACAAAATTGATAAACCATTAGCCAAACTTATCAAGAAAAAAAGGGAGAAGACTCAAATCAATAGAATTAGAAATAAAAAACGAGAAGTAACAACTGACACTGCAGAAATACAAATGATTATGAGAGATTAATACAAGGAACTATATGCCAATAAAATGGACAACCTGGAAGAAATGGAAAAATTCTTAGAAATGCACAACGTTTTGAGACTGAACCAGGAAGAAATAGAAAATATGAAAAGAAAATCACAAGCACTGAAATTGAAACTGTGATTAAAAATCTTCCAACAGACAAAAGCCCAGGACCAGATGGCTTCACAGGCAAATTCTACCAAACATTTAGAGAAGAGCTAACACCTATCCTTCTCAAACTCTTCCAAACTATAGCAGAGGGAGGAACACTCCCAAACTCATTCTACAAGGCCATCATCACTCTGATACCCAAACCAGACAAAGATGTTACAAAGAAAGAAAACTACAGGCCAATATCACTGATGAACATAGATGCAAAAATCCTCAACAAAATGCTAGCAAACAGAATCCAACAGCACATTAAGAGGATCATATACTATGATCAAGTGGGATTTATCCCAGGAATGCAAGGATTCTTTAATATATGCAAATCAATCAACGTGATATACCATGTTAACAAACTGAAGAATAAAAAACATGTGATCATCTCAACAGATGCAGAGAAAGCTTTTGACAAAATTCAACACATTTATGATAAAAACCCTGCAGAAAGTAGGCATAGAGGGAACTTTGCTCAACATAATAAAGGCCATATGACAAACCCACAGCCAACATCGTCCTCAATGGTGAAAAACTGAAACCTTTTCTACTAAGATCAGGAACAAGACAAGGTTGCCCACTCTCACCACTCTTATTCAACATACTTTTTGGAAGTTTTAGCCACAGCAATCAGAGAAGAAAAGGAAATAAAAAGAATCTAAATCAGAAAAGAAGAAGTAAAGCTGTCACTGTTTGCAGATGACATAATACTATACATAGAAAATCCTAAAGATGCTACCAGAAAACTACTAGAACTAATCAATGAATTTGGTAAAGTAGCAGGATACAAAATTAATGCACAGAAATCTCTGGCATTCTTATACACTAATGATGAAAAATCTGAAAGTGAAATCAAGAAAACACTCCCATTTACCATTGCAACAAAAAGAATAAAATATCTAGGAATAAACCTACCTAAGGAGACAAAAGACCTGTATGCAGAAAATTATAAGACACTGATGAAAGAAATTAAAGGTGATACAAATAGATGGAGGGATATACCATGTTCTTGGAATGGAAGAATCAACATTGTGAAAATAATTCTACTACCCAAAGCAATCTACAGATTCAATGCAATCCCTATCAAACTACCACTGTCATTTTTCACAGAACTAGAACAAAAAATTTTACAATTTTCATGGAAACACAAAAGACCCTGACTAGCCAAAGCAATCTTGAGAACAAAAAACGAAGCTGGAGGAATCAGGCTCCCTGACTTCAGACTATACTACAAAGCTACAGTAATCAAGATAGTATGGTACTGGCACAAAAACAGAAATATAGATCAACAGAGCAGGATAGAAAGCCCAGAGATAAACCCATGCACACATGGTCACCTTATCTTTGATAAAGTAGGCAAGAATATATAGTGGAGAAAAGACAGTCTCTTCAATAAGTGGTGCTGGGAAAACTGGAGAGCTACATGTAAAATAATGAAATTAGAACACTCCCTAACACCATACACAAAAATAAACTCAAAATGGATTAAATACCTAAATGTAAGGCCAGAAACTATCAAACTCTTAGAGGAAAACATAGGCAGAACACTCTATGACATAAATCACAGCAAGAGCCTTTTGACCCACCTCCTAGAGAAATGGTAATAAAAACAAAAGTAAACAAATGGGACCTAATGAAACTTAAAAGCTTTTGCACAGCAAAGGAAACCTTAAACAACATGAAAAGACAACCCTCAGAATGGGAGAAAATATTTGCAAACAAAGCAACTGACAAAGGATTAATCTCCAAAACATACAAGCAACTCATGCAGCTCAATATCAAAAAAAAAAACAACCCAATCCAAAAATGGGCAGAAGACCTAAATATACTTTTAGCCAAAGAAGGTATACAGATTGCCTACAAACACATGAAAGAATGCTTAACATCATTAATCATCAGAGAAATGCAAATCAAAACTACAATGAGATATCATCTCACACTGGTCAGAATGGCCATCATCAAAAAAGCTACAAACAATAAATGCTGGAGAGGGTGTGGAGAAAAGGGAACTCTTTTGCACTGTTGGTGGGAATATAAATTGATACAGCCACTATGGAGAACAGTGTGAAGGTTCCTTAAAAAACTACAAATAGAACTACCATATGACCCAGCAATCCCACTACTGGGCATATACCCTGAGAAAACCATAATTCAAAAAGAGTCATGTACCAAAATGTTCATTGAAGCCCTATTTACAATAGCCAGGACATGGAAGCAACCTAAGTGTCCATCATTGGATGAATGGATAAAGAAGATGTGGCACATATATACAATGGAATATTACTCAGCCATAAAAAGGAACAAAACTGAGTTATTGGTAGTGAAGTGGATGGAACTAGAGACTGTCATACAGAGTGAAGTAAGTCAGAAAGTGAAAAACAAATACCGTATGCTAACACATATATATGGAATCTAAAAAAAAAAAAAAGAAAAGAAAACAAATGATCAGAAGAACCTAGGGGCAAGACGAGAATAAAGATGCAGACCTACTGGAGAATTGACTTGAGGGTACGTGGAGGGGGAAGGGTAATCTGGGACTAAGTGAGAGAGTGGCATGGACATATATACACTTCCAAACGTAAGATAGATAGCTAGTGGGAAGCAGCTGCATAGCACAGGGAGATCAGCTCGGTGCTTTGTGACCACCTAGAGGGGTGGGATATGGAGGGTGGGAGGGAGGGAGAGGCAAGAGGGAAGAGATATGGGAACATATGTACATGTATAATTGATTCACTTTGTTATAAAGCAGAAACTAACACACTACTGTAAAGCAATTGTACTCCAATAAAGATGTTTAAAAAGAAAAGGTTATGAAAAATACTGTTGGAAATAAAAATACAGATGATAATTTAAATCTGTTAAATTGCAAAGAGTCATAAAAGGATAAGAATATTTAAACTTGCAATTAATGTGATAAAAAATTCTATGCCATACACCAAGGAGATAATCAATTATGAATTTCCCCAGAATATTTGGGGAAACTGTCAGGCTGACTGATAAGAAAACTCCTTTACTAAAATTCTGGAGGCAAATTTCCCTGGAAGAAAGAAATTACAAGAATAGCAAGACAGAGACAGGTAGAAATCTTAATTAAGCCTTCACCTGATGTTATATAAGTGTCTTTGTTGCCTAATTTGTTTTCTTGGCTTCTTAGGAGCTCTCCACCAAGGCCCGCCTTCCCCATAAAGAACTTTATTCTCACATTTCAAACTTTTCCTCCTCCTTATTCCTCTCTCCCATTCCTCACACCAAATTTACACATGAGGCATCCCGTTTTCTCTGGACTCTGTTGGGTGATAACTGTTCAAGCTGAGGTACTACTCTGGGTTAATTGTGTGACAGGAGCTAAGGGCTCTGCATGCCACCCTCTCAGGACATATCTTCATTGCACATGAATATTCTAGAAGCTCAAGGTCTTAACCCAAAGGAAGGAAGTTAATGAGAGAAACTTCAGGTAAGTGTGAAGGGAAGGGTAAAGACAGAGTAGCTGATGGCAAAGCTCGTTAACAGTAAAAACCCCTAACTTGGATAAAATGGACAGCTGCTTACTGTAACATCTCATGGACCTTTTCTGGAAGTTGGGAAAGATAGTTTTACCTTTAGTTAACCCCAGAATTCATTCCTATATCCACATACTGAATTTGATTTGAATGTAGGTCTCTATAAAAATATCCTTACCTGGAGCCTAATTACTCTCAGCAAAATTACATCAAGCTCAGCTGATTGGCTATGAGTATGAATAATATTTTTATTATTTTCCAAAATGAATGCATATTTTCTTTAAAATATCTCAGATTTCTTTCAAAGTGTTCAGAAGCAGCATTTAATGTTCTCCTTCAACACTGCATTTGAGATTCAGATACTATTAATACATACCAGAAACCAGTCAGCTCTGGACCAGGTGGGTACAGATCCCTAGCCCATCACACTTACTGCTGAACGTTTGTATAAGAGAGGGATAGTTTAATTTGCCTACTTTTAACATATTTACAAATGTAGAAAATCAAATTCTTCATTTTGGCAAATGTATCTAAGGTTAATATTGGAACAATAATATTTAGTATAGACTTTCAAGCTAGTGCATGATGGTATTTTTAATGATTCCTTTAATGATCGGATTAATGAAAAAAATCTTTACAGAATTAAGCAGAGATACAATTTTCCCCTTTCACACCACTGGGATCTTTAATACATAAAAACAGTCTGCTCTGCCAAGATGGGGACAGTGCTGTCTTAAGAAGTTACCAATGAATTTTGAAAATATTTTCCATGCCCATGGGAGGGACACATAGAGCAAGACTAATTGATAAAACATAACAGTTATCAACTCACCATGGAACTTTGGCTGTACATTCATTGCCAAGGGAATGCCTTTAGGATGTTGGATCAGAGAAACTACTTTATTCCCCAATGTAACCAGTAGGCACAATAGCTCTAAGACAATCCCTACTCTTCAAAACAAGATGGCAATAAAGAATTAATTGGATTTTGTGAAATATGTAAGAAATATCCATTCAAGTTAGTATTTTTGGCCAAAACTCTCAGACTTGGCCAGACAATTATACTTGTTGGAGACAGTTGAAAACTCAAGGTTATTTAAGGGCAATGCTGGTGTCCAAAAGAAGCCTCTTCCCTCTAAGGGCTAGTGGAAAACCTTTTGTTTCTGATAAAATATTTTTCCTGCATGTCTGTTAGAATCTCATAAATAGTTATGATCAATTCCTTTGGTTGTTTAAACATAATGTTAAAGTTTATTTCAGAAATCTAGAACTTTATATGGGTCTGTATAAAAATTCTTGATTAGAGAAGTTTTGATCAAGATATCAAATTTAGTTCCTCAATCCCAATAGTTCTGAAACAGAATTGGAGGAAAGAAAAATTATAATTTATAATTTTTCCCTTAATTTTGTATGTGCCTAGGTATAAGAAGTAAGAATTCCATCAAATGATATGCTCCAAATGGTCTTAGTCCTGTCCTGGGCAATCCCTGGGCCTTCAGACCTGGAAAGAATTACGGGGTCAAGCAACAGCATGAATCAGATGGCTTGGAAATTCCAGCTCAGTGTGAACCCATAGGCCCCCCATTCAGGAGAGAAAATCCAGCCACCCAGTTCAGCATCATCAGCCAGAATAAGACTGGACTCCTTTGGGTTTGATCTGAATTAGAATCACAGGAGTTGGCTCAGAATTTAACCATCCATGTAAGTAAAGCAGTTTCAGCTCTTCTGAATTCTCAGTGACTGTTCATACTTCAGGCACTGTGCATAGCAGACACCTTCTGGCTCTTAATTGTTTAAAATCTCTAGCATTTAAAACATATACAGGGCTACTCAACTGAGGAAACACAGATTCATCCTCAGTGACAAAATCAGCTAATCAGCTTTCACACACACCTGTGAATATCTGTGATCATGTGCCCTCAGCCTAGGTGTCAGTAAGACTGTTTTTCCCCATTTATCACTTGCTTAAGATCCAGTCTCTTAAGATCACTTCTTCCTTATTTGATCTCAAGCAGCTGACCCATATGAGCTGCATCCCTATTCCCTTGCTGTACTGGCTTCCAACTAGGCTTGACCCCCAATGGGATGGAGGTGTTAAAGCAAGAGAAAGGGGCTTGGAGTATTCTCCTGCCCCCTGGCCTCGGTTTCATCACTGTGGTTCTGGTTGGGGTTGTAGAGCTGCTCCTCCTCCACCACTACTGGGCTCCGGTGATACTATTTGCTCCCCTGGACCTCAGGCCTAGGGATGATATTGACCTCCCTCTGTTGCTAGCCTCTGAGAACTTCATCATCCTTTGCTTATTTCCTTAACCTTACCCTCACCTCTTAAATAATACCTGAATGTAAGTCTCTTCAATTGAACTGTCTGAATGGAATTATTTTTCCTGCCAGGAATATTTTATACTTTAAAGTATTCAATAGATTCTTTCATTTCAATGAAGGATCGTTAAATAAAATTACATTGTGGACCAAGCAGGAATTACAATTACGTGAAATAACCAAGGATAATGTAAAACAATGGTAGGCTTTATGAAAATAGTAGAGTATATTCCCTTTAATCCATTCGTATTCATTTTTTTTTCTAAAAGAATATAAAGCTGAGGGGAGCCAGCTTGAGGTCACTGAATCGGGATATGTGAAAGCTACATTAAGAGATTTGCTCTCATATTAATATGGAGTTTTAGAAGCCCAAGATTATTTAAAACAAGGAGTGAGTTAAGGATAGTTTACCATTGAAACCAAATTCTAGCTTAATTATTATTGGCACTGTAATTCTTGATATAAAAACATCAGTTAATTTTATACTAGGGAAGGAAGACTAGAAAGAAAAATAATGCACTTAGAAGGAATTAAAGTACCAGTTTTTTATAAGGTGGCCATCAGCATTGTTTTACCTACCCCATCACCATAAAGATTGTTTCTGGTTTCCAGGAAAAGGGAGACCATTGTTGATAACTTGTAGCTAAATTCACCAAACTAAAAATAATTACTTTTCCAGCAGTAGCATGTATTAAGGAGACATGAAATAATAGAACACAACTAATAAATATATTAGTTAACTCTTCAAGTCTATGCAGATGGCTATACTTAATTGGTTACATAACAACATGAGGCTCAGTCATAAAATAAATTAGTAGGATATCAAATCTAATTGTAATCCATTCTAGTTGATATCCATCTTTTATTCAGTCAGTTGAACCAAAGGAAGAGCTTCATATAATACAAATATAGCTATGGTATTGAATGAGTTGGACTTCAAAGCTACAGGCAGAAAGAAACTTTATTCTATCTTTATTCTATCTCACCACTGCTACCTTCAGTTTACTCTGTGAATCATTCTTTCCCACCCCCTGCAAAAAAACAGAAATAGATCTCATGGATTTTCTGGTCATTTTCCGATATTAAAAAGCTCAACGTCAGAATGGCCATCATCAAAAAATCTAGAAACAATAAATGCTGGAGAGGGTGTGGAGAAAAGGGAACCCTCTTGCACTGCTGGTGGGAATGTGAATTGGTTCAGCCACTATGGAGAACAGTATGGAGGTTCCTTAAAAAACTACAAATAGAACTACCATATGACCCAGCAATCCCACTACTAGGTATATACCCTGAGGAAACCAGAATTCAGAAAGAGTCATGTACCAAAATGTTCATTGCAGCTCTATTTACAATAGCCCGGAGATGGAAACAACCTAAGTGCCCGCCGTCGGATGAATGGATAAAGAAGATGTGGCACATATATACAATGGAATATTACTCAGCCATAAAAAGAAACGAAATTGAGCTATTTGTAATGAGGTGGATAGATCTAGAGTCTGTCATACGGAGTGAAGTAAGTCAGAAAGAGAAGGACAAATACCGTATGCTAACACATATATATGGAATTTAAGGAAAAAAAAATGTTATGAAGAACCTAGGGGTAAAACAGGAATAAAGACAGAGACCTACTGGAGAACAGACTTGAGGATATGGGGAGGGGGAAGGGTGAGGTGTGTTAGGGCGAGAGAGAGACATGGACATATATATACTAACAAACGTAAGGTAGATAGCCAGTGGGAAGCAGCCGCATGGCACAGGGAAACCGGCTCGGTTCTTTGTGGCTGTCTGGAGGGGTGGGATAGGGAGGGTGGGAGGGAGGGAGACAAAGAGGGAAGAGATATGGGAACATATATATATGTATACCTGACTCATTCTGTTATAAAGCAGAAACTAGCACACCATTGTAAAGCAATTATACCCCAATAAAGATGTTAAAAAAAAAGAAAAAAAAAATTCGTATATCACCTCTAAGTTAACGTTTCTCTCTGCTCTTGCTTAGAATTGACTCAGGCTTGAAAACCTGCTCTAGGTTGTGGGTAGGGAGCTGGTTGGCTTCTTCTGTCTTCCTAGTTTCCCTCTAGTCTCTTAGCTGCTGTTCCTCTGGAATCAGGTCCAGAAGTAAAGAAAAATTAGTGGGAAAGAGAACAATCTTGAGATTTCAATCTGCCTTTGAAGGTCCCAGGTACCTCTTTCTCTCATAGGGTGTTTTCTGGGTTCTTTGATGATCTGACCTCTCAGGGGACCTATCCCCAGCATAGGAAGTACTTATAAACTTCTACTCAGGTCCTGGATTCCAGTGGTCCAGCTATCCACATGGGCCTCTGTATTAGTCAGTGTTCTCCAGAGAAACAAAACCAATAGGATACATAGAAAAAGATGATACATAAATTCATAGATACATAGACATATAGATATCTGTATTTCTTATAAGGAATTGGCTTGTGCAATTATGAAGGCTGAGAAGTCCCAAGATCTGCTGTCAGCAAGCTGGAGGCCCAGGAGAGCTGAAGGTTTAGTTCCAATCTGAGTGTGAACGCCTGAGAACTAGGAGAGGCTATGGTATAACTTCCAGTCTGGATTCCAGCATTCTTGAGACCCAAGAAGAGCCAATTTTTCAATTCAAGTCCAAAGGCAGGAAAACAGCAATGTCCAGCTCAGTCAGTCTTACTCAGTTTTTTTTTATATTGTATATTGTTTATATTGTTGTTCTATTTAAGTCTTCAATTAATTTGGAAGAGGCCCACTCACGTTGGGTAGAGCAATCTGCTTTACTTCATCTGTTGATTCAAATGGTGATATCATCCAGAAACACCCAGAATAATGTTTGACCAAATGTCTAGGCACCCCATGACACAGTCAACTTGACACACAAAATTAACCTTCACAGCCTCTTAGGCTGAGACTCCTTTACCATGATAAACGTCTTGCTCTTATCATTGGTCTTTGTGTTTTAAGGAAAGCTCCTGTCCTTGATTTGCCATTGATGAATGTGTAACTTGCACCCACTGAACCCCTTTCCACATGCCCTGTTTATGGATCAGTTCCAGACATCCTCTCATGCTGATGTGTCCAGGAGAGATCAGGCACCTGTGCCTGCATCTACCCTTGGGGACACATGCTTTTCCAAGTAGTTCCACAAATGTAACTTTCCTCTGGGGAGGAGAAAAGAAATGCACAGCACTTCAATAAGAACTCTCTTCAAAGGTGTTTCCACCATCAATTTTCTTGAAATGAATCTTCCACTTACAAAAAAGTCCTGGTTCTTGAAGATAGGCTAATGGTTGCAAAACTAGCTTTAGGTGACCCCCTTTACAAGTGTTGCACTGATGACCTGGTACCTTATTTTAGGATGTAAGTATTAGCTGTTATTGTTATTCTCAGCTTTGGGTCCACAGCTGAACTCTAAGACCAAAATAGTCTCATTTTAGTGTCCTGTTACAGACATGGCTTTGCCTTTGGGCAAGGTGTGCCATTCTTATAGAAAGAGAATTGTGAGTTGGAAATTCACCCTAAAAATTTTCTTCTACACACTTCTACTTACATTTCAGGCTTCTTGTGAAGATCTAATGGGATAAATATTGTGAAGAGTATATAACAGAATGCATGTTTTAATCTGTTTCAAAACTAGCTTCCAAGTTTTAAAAGGTAAAACTAAGTGACATTGTTCTCTCTGAGCTCTTATACAGAATGCATAGATAGCAGATAAGAGAATAAAAGAGAACAATCTCAAAGTCTACTTCCATCACTCCAGAATCCAGGGAGAGGCAGAATTAAAGTTCTCACCACTCCAGGCAGGAAAGACATGGGGTAATGAGGAAGAGTGGATGCTACTAAGTATCATCCCTGAAGCCTATGGTTTCAACAGAGGCAAGGGCAAGTCAAAGACTGCAACATTAGTTCTATAACTCTGGGTTGCTGCTTGAGTGAGAAGCCAATTTATCTGTAGTTTCTGGGGTAACTGAGTTTAGCCTTCCCTCTTATCAAGGGCAATTATACCTGCATGAGCCAAGAAATGCAGCCCCTTTATTTTATATCACTGTAATCAACTATACCCTTACAATCCAATTATGACATTTTCATCTATATCCCAGTTACTGCACTATAACAAAGTTTTATCTTATTCCTGATAATATGAAGTTTACATGTTTCATGGAAGTTAGGGGACAAGCTGGTAACTAAAGGAAGAAAGTCTCATTCCAAAGTAGTATTTTCTTAGAGATCTAGAATTCAAAAAAGGAAGATTGTCCAGAGAACCCTACCAAATCAAGGTGTAGGTAGTTTAAATTCCTGTGGTACATTTTTAGAGACTAGGTCGTTTTATCTGTGAGTAGCTAATCCTACTTCCTCAGAGTCAGTAGTTCACTGTTTTCAGTGTTTTCCCTCCCTAGAGATAGTAATGGTACTTAATATGAACATTACTTCATCAGTTACATCCATTTACAATCTCTAAAATGGTCCTACTGTATTTAATCAAAAAATGTTGTTTGAGCAGTGAAAGTGATAGTTCTAGGTGATGTGGATACAAAATTGACAAAGAGATGGTCCCTTCTTTCAAGGAACTTGTGATCATTTGAGGAAACAAATACTCCATGTACTATAACATGATATGCAGGTATATTCATGGGGCACTAGGTTTAAAGTGTGGTGAGGATTCAGAGAGTAGGCATGTTGTGGCCTTCAAATCTGACATTTGAAGAAAAGCAGAATTTCTGCAAACAGATGAGGGAAAGGATATCCTGGGAGAGATAACATATATACTCAATGGTAAAATTGCTTAGAAATCCAACACTTAAAATGTTGATGTCATGAGATAGGATTTCAACTGCCTCTTTGTCAGGCACACATTTTACTAATGAGAATTCTCATTTTCACGTAATTCAGGGAACTTTATCATCTTTGATTATTGTTGCCCTCTGCCAGAAAAATGAATACATTACTTATTCTCCCTGCTTTACTTATAGGAAGTCTCACTTTGTTTCAGCCAGATATTTTATGTTCCATAGGTTTAACAGTTTAGTAGGTACTTTCCATACTTCCATGTCTTCAAATGTGTTATTCATTTTTCTTGAAATACCCTTTCTTTCACTCATCACATACTTCCTGTTCTTTGTACATTTTTTTGCTTCTATTTATCATTGTAGATTTCCCATAAAGATTCCTATTCTAAGAAGCTTTCCTTTGCCACTTCGCTTCCATAAGAAGTTGATGCTTCTCCTGGGTACCCCAGAACACCTTGTACATATAACTTTCATAGCACTTATCATTCTTTAATATTACCAATGGTTTGTCTAACTCCTTTATGCTTGTTCTGCTCAAGTATAATCATCTTCATCTCTGATTCCATAGTGATTATCACAGGGCCCAGCACACAAAAGGTAACTCATGTTTGTTGATGAATAAATGATGTGAAAGAAATGAAATCAAAATCCAACACTTCCCACAAATCCAATGCTCTTTTAGTTCCTTTATGATAAACTATCTCAAAAATTACTTGTTTTCTTAAGTACCAGTGTAATCAAAGTATATCTTGATTATTGAAGTGTTGTATTTTTCAGTTCCTAGGAATATATGCCCATGCTCTTCAAGTGCTCTCTCTGTAGACTGAACATAGAATCATAATACAAAAATATCTCAACGGGCTGGAGTAAAGACTGAATGTAAGATGTTGAGACCTGATGGAGATAAATTTAAACTTCTGTAGAGCTACATGATTTGGGAGGGTCAAAACTCAGCAGGAGAATAGCTGAAAAAGACTTAAAAGTTAATTTAAAGGTAACTGTGGGCTTTGTATAAATCTGGAGTATGATTTGTCCCATGAAAAAGCTAACACGATCTTCAGTTATATTAATAAAAATATTGTTTCTAAAATGAGGAAGATAAGAATCCTATTCTACTGTATTCTGATTAGACTACACTCTGAAGTAATGGACCTTAGACTGGAATATGACTTACCTCTGGGAATATACAGACTTGAAAGGGAACAAGCACATGAATATTTTAAGTGGAATCAATTTCCAGATCATCACCATCCATATTTATTCTTTTCACAACTAATCTTTCTGAGAAAGTGACTATGGTCAAGATTCCTCTCTGCCCCCACCCCCATCATCATTTTCCTGTGTTATAAAAGAAAGACATAGCTCTCAGTCACCCACAGTCTTGTGTTGCTCAAAGGTTTAAAACACTTCAGAGAAAGAAAAAAGAAAGAAAGAAAAAGGACAATTAGTTAGGTCCCATTTGTTTATTTTTGTTTTTATTTTCATTACTCTAGGAGGTGGATCAAAAAATATCTTGCTGTGATTTATGTCAAAGAGCGTTCTGCTTATGTTTTTCTCTAAGAGTTTTATAGTGTCTGGCCGTACATATAGGTCTTTAATCCATTTCAAGGTTTCTTTTTTGTATGGTGTTAGAGAGTGTTCTAATTTCATTCTTTTACATGTAGCTGTCCAGTTTTCCCAGCATCACTTATTGAAGAGACAGTCTTTTATCCATTGTACATTCTTGCCTCCTTTGTTATAGATTAGTTGACCATAGGTGAGTTTATTTCTGGGCTTTCTGTCCTATTCCATTGATCTGTATTTCTGTTTTTGTGCCAGTACCATACTGTTTTGATGACTGTAGCTTTGTAGTATAGTCTGAAGTCAGGGAGTCTGATTACTCCAACTCTATTTTTCTTTCTCAGGTTTGCTTTAGCTATTTAGGGTCTTTTGTGTCTCCATATAAATTTTATGATCTTTTGTTCTAGTTCTGTGAAAAATGCCATTGGTAATTTGATAGAGATTGCATTGAATTTGTAGATTGCCTTGGGCAGTATAGTCATTTTAACAATATTGATTCTTCCAGTCCAAGAACATGGTATATCCTTCCATCTGTTTGTGTCATCTCCAATTTCTTTTTTTTTTTTAACTTCGTTATTGCAGTATAATTGCTTTACAATGGTGTGTTAGTTTCTGCTTTATAACAAAGTGAATCAGCTATACATATACATATGTTCCCATATCTCTTCCCTCTTGCATCTCCCTCCCTCCCACCCTCCATATCCCACCCCTCTAGGTGGTCACAAAGCACCGAGCTGATCTCCCTGTGCTACGCGGCTGTTTCCCACTAGCTATCTAGTTTACATTTGGTAGTGTATATATGTCCATGCCACTCTCTCACTTTGTCCCATGTTACCCTTCCCCCTCCCCATATCCTCAAGTCCATTCTCTAGTAGGTCTGTGTCTTTATTCCCGTCTTACCCCTAGGTTCATCTCCAATTTCTTTCACCAGCATCTTAGTTTTCAGAGTAGAGGTCTTTTGTCTCCTTAGGTAGGTTTATTCCTAGGTATTTTATTTGTTTTGATGCCATGGTAAATGGGTTTGTTTTCTTAATCTCTCTTTCTGATCTTTTGTTGTTAGTGTATAGGAATGCAAGAAATTTCTGTGCATTCATTTTGTATCCTTCAACTTTACTGAATTCATTAAGGAGCTCTAGTAGTTTTCTGGTAACAGCTTTAGGATTTTCTATGTATAATATCATGTCATCTGCAAACTGACAGTTTTACTTCTTCTTTTCCAATTTGGATTCCTTTCTTGTGAGAATTGTGGATTAGTACAACCACTGTGGAGAACAGTATGGAGGTTCCTTAAAAAACTAAAAATAGAACTACCATATGATTCAGCAACCCCACTCCTGGGCATATATCTGGAGAAAGCCATAATCTGAAAGGATACATGCACCCTAGTGTTCACTGCAGCACTATTTACAATAGCCAAGACATGCAAGCAACCTAAATGTCCATCAACAGAGGAATGGGTAAAGAAGATGTGGTACATATATACAATGGAATATTACTCAGCCACAAAAAAGAATGAAATAATGTCATTTGCAGCAACATGGATGGACCTAGAGACTATCACACTAAGTGAAGTAAGCCAGACAAAGATAAAGATCATATGATATCACTCATATGTGGGATCTAATTTAAAAAAGAAAAGAAAAGAAAAGAAACAAATGAACTTATTTACAAAATAGAAACAGACTTACAGATATTGAAAACAGACTTACAGTTACCAAAGGGGAAATGTGGGTGGGGGTGGGGGAAGGGATAAATCAGAACCTTGGGATGAACAAATACACTACTATATATTGATATAAGATAGATAACCAACAAGGACCTGTTGTATAGCACAGGGAACTCTACTTATTATTCTGTGATAACCTATAGGAGAAAAGAATCTAAAAAAGAATGAATATGTGTATGTGTATAACTAAATCACTTTGCTGTACACCTGAAACTAACACAACATTGTAAATCAACTGTACTCCAATTTAAAAAAAGAATTTTAAAAATACAATTAAAAATCAAAAAAAAATTAGACAAATCCTTCATTCAAGGGTAAGTGATTCATTAAAATATCATCCCCATCTATCTTAAAAAGTACTTATAATAGGGCTTCCCTGGTAGTGCAGTGGTTGAGAGTCCGTCTGCCGATGCAGGGGACGCGGGATGGTGCCCCGGTCCGGAAAGATCCCACATGCCGCGGAGCGGCTGGGACCGTGAGCCATGGCCGCTGAGCCTGCGTGTCCGGAGCCTGTGCTCCGCAACGGGAGAGGCCACAACAGTGAGAGGCCCACGTACCGAATAAAAAAAAAAGTACTTACAATAAATATTTACCTTTTTGTTTACTAATCATGTATTAAAATTTGTACTACGTTTATGCTTTTACAAGTGATATACTGACATTATTGTGTTATATACTCATAAAATTTTAATACATAAATCCTTATCACAAGAAATAAATAATTAAATAGATTTCATTATTGCAGAGAAGAATTAGTGTCATTAATATATGACATTAAGTAAAAAATTATATTACATTAGGATAAAATTCTGTGGAGGAAGTAAAATTAAATTATGGCTTCAAGGAGAAATAAGAGTGAGTCTAAATCATCAACAAAATACAAATGTATGTGTGTATGTTCAAAATGAATAATGGTGGGTATTAAATCACCTTGATCTTTACATTCCTTTTGATACATTACAAAGAATGATGTAACAATTTTATCTTTAAAATCAATGCCTCTAATATACTGGAAATTACATCCACTACAACTATTTATACTTATGATGAAAAAGTTTCAAATGCCTACCTAAAGTTGTTCAAAGGAGTACATACTTTTTCAAAGTTCTTTTAGGTAGCACATGAGCAAAACTATCCTTTGCCCTGGTGAATCTCATTTAATATTGAACATAACACTTCAAAGGGTATAGAAAGAAACTAAAAGATGTTCAAGAATCACAGGGTGGAAAAAGGACTTGAAATCATCACATATGAGAATTCTTAAAAAAAAAAAAAAAAAAGGTCAAAACAATGAGTACTTATCTAGGAGAGGAAAAGAATTTATAGGCACATAACAGTGATCTTTAACTTCTTGAGGATCTGTGTTTATAGCTTACAGGGCAGGTGAAGGACTAATGGGTGAAAAATATTTCAGATATTTCAGCTCTTATTTTAATTTCCTTCAGGGTAGAGGGTCTTTCATTTACCCCTATATACACAGTGCTGTGGTGCAATCCTTGGCAAATAAGAGGCACACAAGTATTTGTTAAAAGAATGAGTGAACGTAGTATGAGAAACAATTTCCTATGGTTAAATTTTCCCAAAGGTTAAATGGACTGCCACAAGAGTTCACTTCAGGGGAGGTGTTCAATTTTAAGTTTAAAGGGGATTGACACAATAGAGTGCTGTTAGCTGAGATAGATTTATAGGGTCACCTCCAACTTTCCTCTTCTGGGATTCATGATATGATTTCTTTTACATCAGGAAGAACTCTATATTAGGACACAAAATCTTTACCAGAAAAAAAGAATTTCACTTTTTACATACATACTTTTAAGAGATAGAGATTGTTTTCTTTGCCCAACATTAACAAGAATAGTTTTTGTGTTAAATAAAAGTCACTCTAATATTGTTAGGGAATGTTGAGTTTGAGGTGGACATCACTAACTTAATTGGGACAACTTCAATAATTAGAATAAATTATAACCTTAACAAGAGTTGGACAGCTGTGTTAATCATGTCTTTGACTCACTAATTCGATAATTATGGCCAATATACTGAATTTTCCATCAGGGTTATCTTAACTGGATCCAATTAAGGAAGGCATCTGGATGCCTCTTGAAATAAGCAGCAGAAATTAAATAGAAAGAGGACTGTCTATGCCATTTATTTCCAGAGGACTCAGAAATTCTTTTTTCATTTTTATACTGGAAAATTCTCTTGAACTTTTTTGGTAAGAAATTTTTATGTTTTCTCTAGTAAACAACAAAGTGAGATAAATATCTAGATGACATAATTTAAGGTGATAGAAGTCCACACAGAAACCCCGACCCTTTGAAACTTCAGATGCCTCTAATCCATCCTGGTCCATCCACTCCGATTTCTTTCCATCTGTTTTAACCTTGGCTTACTGGGTTCCTGGACTCCTATAACCTGGGGTGGAGAACCTGCATGCTAGTGAAGAGATGCTTATTCATCTGATACCATGGACAGCTCCTCCTCCTTTTCCCAAGTAAAGAATTAACAATAAAATTCATTTTGTTTCTCTCTCTTCTAAAAAGTAAGGTTAGGTTTTCAACCAAGCCAAGGTGTAAACCCAAACTTCAAGAGTTCTATATCTTTAGTGAACTTTTCTATAGGATAATACAAGAATTCTATAAAAAGCTTTGACAGCTGCAGACCAGTTGGCTCAGGTAACCATCTTTCCAGGTATCTCTCTGAAGACTCCATTTTGAAAGTCAGTACTTCTCACCAGAGTAATACATATCATAATCTCCCTCAGTCTATACCATATTATCATTATTTTTTCTTTTAATGAAGAGATGTTATTGGAGCTTTTTCCCAATCTGCCTCTGTAAAAAGAAATGTAAGTGAATCTGGAAGTCTGGGCCCATAATGCCCTAGTTTTACTGCTGACAAGTTGTGTTTCCCTGACTTTTCTGCACTTTAGTTTTATACATTTTTCATAATAAGAGGATAGCAGCTGCTATGTACTGGCTACACGTGAATATTACATCCCTGATACCTATAATATTATGAATAATATAAGACAAAGTTACAGATAAAGAATGGCCAACTAATTTTATTTTCTTTTTTAAAAATAAATTTATTTATTTATTTATTTATTTTTGGCTGTGTTGGGTCTTCCCTGCTGCACGCAGGCTTTCTCTAGTTGGGACGAGTGGGGGCTACTCTTCGTTGAGGTGCACGGGATTCTCAACGCTGTGGCTTCTCTCGTTGCAGAGCACGGGCTCTAGGAGCGCGGGCTTCAGTAGTTGTGGCACATGGGACCAGTAGTTGTGGCTTGCGAGCTCTAGAGCACAGGCTCAGTAGTTGTGGCACACGGGCTTACTTGTTCTGCGGCATGTGGGATCTTCCAGGACCAGGGATTGAACCTGTGTCCCTTGCATTGGCAGGCAGATTTTTAACCACTGCACCATCAGGGATATCCTTAATTTTATTTTCTTGAGCTCTCCTCTGCTTTTCCTTTCTACTCTTTCCAGGACATCCTACCATTTCATGTTTATATTTAAAATTGTCTCTTCATTTTTTTCTCCACCGGGAATATTAAATATTCAGGGAATAAAAATCTTCATTTTTTCCTCCACAGTGGTCTATAAACTAGTCAATTGTCCCTTCCTTGTAACAGAAAAAAACTATAGAATTCTTTTGTTTTACCCCTTCCAACCAGTGATAATTCCTCTGCCAAAATAATCATCTATTCTGAGTATCTGCTTTTTCACCTGTCTTAGAGCTCCTGTTGGTACACTGTACTCCTTTTCGAACTTTTCTGCTACAAAGCACAAAATAAGTCAGGGAACAAAAATCCTGGTGCCCAGGTCTCCATGGCCCCACTTATCAATCTCTGAGAGCACAGAGATGTTACTCTCCCCTTGAAGATTGTCTGGTCTATTTGTCATTCTCTAATTCTTTCATTAGCTTACCTGGACCAAAGTTAAGTTGTTGGTGAAGATTGTCTGGTCTATTTGTCATTCTCTAATTCTTTCATTAGCTTACCTGGACCAAAGTTATGTTGTTGGAATGAGTGGTCACTTTTCTATCGAAATACTGACTTTATTCTCATCTCTATTCTTTCCCCGTCCCATCTCCCGTAATTCTTTCTTAAAAGGGAGCATGTTGAAGATTAAAGGACACAGATAGTGAAGCCAGAACAACAGTATTTGAATAGTATCTCCACTGCTTGCCTGAGAAGTGACCTTGGACAAGCTATTTACCCTTCTTGAGCTGTTTCCTCACCTGTATAATGATGATAAAACCAGCTAACCAGGGACTTCCCTGGCGGCACAGTGGTTAAGAATCTGCCTGCCAGTGCAGAGGGCACAGTTCAATCCCTGGTCTGGAAAGTTCCCACATGCTGCAGAGCAATTAAGCCCGTGCACCACAACTACTGAGCCTGCGCTCTAGAGCCCACGTACTACAGCTACTGAGCCCACGTGCCACAACTACTGAAGCCTGTGCACCTAGAGTCCATGCTCCACAACAAGAGACTCCACTGCAAGGAAGACCCAATGCAGCCAAAAATAAATAAATAAATATTTTTAAAAAAACAGCTAACTTAAAATAACATGGGTAAAGACATCTTTAGAAACCACAATAAATGACAGTTGACTTTGTACCAAGTATGATTCTGAGTGTTTTCTGGTCAAGTGGAGTGTTATTGAAAAATATAATCTATAGAAAAGATAATCACCTATATTACAGAGGTTATATGATTTTAATGTCTCCATGTCTCCAAACACTTTCTTTATAAGGAGTATCTTATGAGTAAAACATGAAAGAATGGTACATGGCAACATAATAAGACTAGAGAGTAAATCTGATAAAACATTTGATGCTATATTATATAATTATGTAATTACATAATTGTGTATTCAATAATGTCCTGAAAAAAAGGACAAAAATGTTTTAAAATAAAATAATTTTGAAATTCACAGTGAACAATGTCAATGATTTCCCCATAGTTTAAAAAGATATTAATCCTCAGGATTTTTCTTTTTTTGTTAGCACTTACAAAAATAGATTATCATAGAAGATGTTTTGGATATATTACTACTTAACTATTCTAAGTTAATTGTTAGTATTATCCTTTGAGAAACAAAACAGGATGTATATAATCAGACTACAATGCTATCAGTTAATTAAATTTCACCTTTCTTTATAGACTAGTCAACATGAATAGTATTCAATGATCATTTGCACTGTCACACATTTGTTAATAACACACATTTGTGCATTTTTACAATCAGTATTTTGAGACTTCTGAACATGAGGTATTTACTATTCACTCACTCCCAAGAACATATACAAAATGTTTCTATAGAATGGGACTTTTTGAAAATTTGCTCCTTTTCAGTAAACCAATTTTCACCATTTAATGTTACTTAACTACAGCTTGAAGTACACCTACAATTCATACACATTTTACAAATAATTGGAATATTAGTATGTAAATATTACATGCAATTCTGGGTGAGGGCAAAAGCAGTTACACAATTGCCACAAGTAAGACAGTATGTTTATGCATGCTTTGAAGATGAATAATGCAAAAGGCAAGTAGATAGATGGGGAAAGGAAACATCTCAAATGGAAGGAGATACAATGTTGAATTTGGATGTCTATATAAACCTATTCTAGCTCTCTATGTCAAAATTATACATCCTTATAAAGAGGGTTAATATTACCTTAGAGTAACTTAAAGAGAGAAGAATGAGTTCATTCATCCACAGTGGTATTTGTCATAGACAACTGAGATGCACAACCTTCCAGCAATATCATTTGGTCCTCACAATACCATGTTGTGGTAAGTTGCAAAAGCATTACAACCTCCAGTTAAGTAAATGTACAAAGCAAGAAAATAATTCATCAACATTATTGATAAAAACTTTAACAATAGAGCAGGGAAATTTGCCCACCATATCATGCATCCTGAGTTGCCTCCAAGATAGGTATTTCAGAATTATACAACTCAACATTTTTCAAGAACAAGGAAAAATTATGGGAAATATTCTGTTCCTCCATTTTTCGTTTAGTTATAGACACTCAGGAAAGTATTTAATAATTTCACTGGGGATTGCTTAGAAAAAATTATTTAAAAATTAAAAAAAATCAATGAGAAATGAGTCAAATCAAGAAAAGTGAAAAGGGTGATAGATAGATAGATAGATAGATAGACAGATATTCTCAACTTGGAAAAAAAGTAGAGGAAACTGGTTCCACGAACTCCATCAGCTCCCTTGTGGATGAAATGAGACTTTTCATTCACAGAATAAATAGATATAATAATCTGCCTAGAGAAAAATGACACAGTATATCCACCACTGTCTATTAGGAGTCTCCCATAAAAATCTAATGGGATTCCTTCAGCTCTAATATTCCCTTCTCTGAAATAGACACAACTTTAAAAACAGTAAGAAGATATCTACACCCCCCAAATTGTCCGCAATTCTCACTTTGTCTCAGCTGCATATACATACTTTCAGAATCATTTTTTCATGCTCATGTTTTCCTATAAAAATTTTAGCCACAGAGTAAAGCACCCCAATTATTCAACTTGATATTTTACTTTTTCTTATTATAAAAATAACACATATTAATTATGTAGAATGTAGAAATTAGGAAAAGGTACAAAGGATAAATAAAAATCACCCACAATCCTACCATATACTATTAACAATTGATGAGTTTAAAATTATATTTTTCAACCATCTTAGAAGGCAGCCATGATATAATGTAAAAAGCTTGACTTGGACTCCAAATTTGTCTCATTTCTCCATACAACAAGATACTTTCATAAAGTGGATAAATAAATGAGTCTAATCTACAAGTATAATCAGAGATATATCAAAAAGCATTGTGTTGTGGGGAATAAAACAAGTTCAAAAATATATTTGGTCCGAGGCCATTTCTGTACCTTTTAAAACAGGGTATTAATGTCTCTGTATATCATCTGTGAATACCTAATAGGTAAAAAAAAAAAAGACAACCACATAGGAAAGATACTTCAAGATAGTGAGGATCTTTGGGAAAGAGGAGATGAGAATGGAGGGTTGGGGTGTGAACTGTATTGGGAAAATTTCACCTGTTTAAAAAGTGATACAGGAATGTGATGGAAATACTGTCTTGGTAGTGGTAAATAGTTCACTGGTGTCTGTGTATACAAAAACTTAACAAATGATACATTTTAAATATACAGAGTTATATGTTATATGTCAACTGTAACTCAATAAAGTTACAGTTAAAAAGCAAAGGCAGGGCTTCCCTGGTGGTGCAGTGGTTGGGAGTCTGCCTGCCGATGCAGGGGACACGGGGTCGTGCCCCGGTCCGGGAAGATCCCACATGCCACGAAACGGCTGGGCCCGTGAGCCGTGGCCGCTGAGCCTGAGCGTCCGGAGCCTGTGCTCCACAACGGGAGAGGCCACGACAGTGAGAGGCCAGCATACCGCATAAACAAGAAAAAAAAAAAAAAAAAAAAAAAAAGCAAAAAGTGATATAAGGAAAACATGGTAAAAGATAATATAATAGATCTGAATTGTGGTACATGGTTGTCTGTAATATCTTTTTCAATACTTCTTGGTATGCCTTAAATATTTTATAAATAAATAGAAAGAAAATTCTATTTTGTCTGGAAAGCAGAAATAAATATAAAATGATAAAGGCTTATTCTTTATTTTTTTAATATAAAAGAAGTACCACTTTACAAAATTTGTATGTGGTGGGTGATGGCAAACAAAAGTGCAGTTTCTAGAATTAAAACTGAGACACAACTTCAGGGGAGCCTCAAGAAATGTGGTGTTTGTGCTTCAATGTTATTTGAGGTTCTATTTTACTCTACAGAGGAGAATCTTTGCCTCTTTTTGTCAAGGGCAGGAGGTACATTATATGTTTCTATATACTTTATTTAGCTTGGAAATTTCCCTTGACAGTCAACAAAACTTGTCAATACCACAGTCTTCATCTAAACTCAGTGGCTTGCTGCCTTTGGCTGTCTTACAGTCTCCTGCCTCGGTATCCTTTCCTCAGCATCTTTACCCCATCTGATCTTTTATGTGTATCCCCATTAGAGGAATCTCCTTGCAGGTTCCTATTTCCCATCCATGAAACTGGATATTGCAAGTAACTATTACTAGAACTGTTATATGATTAGATAAATGAACACACATGAAGCAGTGAAAGCAATGCCCAGGACATAGTAGGCACATGAGAAACGCTATTTACATATTATTACCTTGTTTAAAAATATTGTGTATAAAATATATCTAAACATATAAAAATATTATTATTTTGTTAAATTAGTAACACTCTTCCTCACTCTGAAGAAACATCTAGAAGTTGTTCATGGTTTCCAACATCAAGTCTAACCTTCTGATTATTCCATCCAAAGCTCCATTAAAGCTCCATCACTGCTTTAATGATTTTTACCACTTTTTTGGGCAAAAATTGCTATAGCCAGGTCTACACTATTTTCATTCTGATTAGCTGTGCATTTTTTTTTACTCTTTCCTCATCTAACTTTTCTGAAACCTCCTCCATAAAAATTCTCAGGCCTGAAAATCACTTTATTCTCTACTTTAAAATCTACTTGCTTCTAGTATCTGAACATGTTGACCTTTGGAACACACACATAAAAGAGAGAAGCAAAATAAGGTGGTATAATGTGTTCTCCCAGTTACAATGTAAGCTCTTTAAGAGAAAACACTCTCTGCATTTTAGGATTCCATGTTTGACACAAAACTCAACAGGTAGTGGGGACTAACGATGGCTAAAAATCTTGGTGGGAAAATGATTGTTTGAAAAGTGAGGATTATCTCATTCAAACTAGTTTAGGTTACATTTGGAGTCACTACTTAGCTCATCACTTCTAATCCTGTTTATTTCTTTATTTCAAGATCAAGTTTCTGAACTTTTCTCCAAGTTAAGTAACTTGCCCAGGGATTGACCTCTATGATACATCATAGAGCCAGGGTTCAAAGCCAGGATTGTTTCACTATAAAACTCACTGTGCAACTGCCTCTTCTTGCAGCCCCCTGCGTGGAGCATGGTCCACTTTTCCTAAGGGAACGGTGGATTCTGTAAATGCTCATCATTTTCAGTCCTCTGCTTTCTCATTTCAAGGTCAAGATTCTGAATTTTTCTCTAAGACTGCCTCGTGGTCTGGAGTGAAATCAGCCAGTCTTACTGGTCTGGGTGAAGCCAAGTTGCTTACACTCCCAAGAGAATATGTGAAGGGGAAGCTGAGAGATGGAATGTATTAGAACATGTTTGAGTTCAGTCTTCACCTCTACAGACTGTTTCAGTCCAGTCCCCAGAACCCTCACTATAGGCAGACAGGCACATAGATACCTAAAATACTTAAAAAGGTAATCAAGCCAAACTATGTCCTCTACACAGCAATTCTAAATTCAGTCTTAGAAAATTATCATTTTTCAGTGTTGTTCTCAAAAGTTTGCATGTTGTCGTGAGTGGAAATTATCTTTTTCTAAAGCAACTTGTCAAATTCTTTGGGCTTAGCTATTTCACTGCTATGCATGCAATGGAAACCCTGAGTTCCTGACAGCTAGCAGAAGAGGCAGCTGAAGTCATTATCTCCTCCTTACACCTCTGAGGGCTATGAGGTGAGCTCCTGGGATTAGGTTCACAAACCTAGAGAGGCTATGGATTCTCTATTGCCTCCTGGTTGTTTACGTGCAATTAAACAGCTGTGCTTCCAAAACGGGGTGCATTTTGCCAAATTCTCTTAGGCGCCCAGCAGAGGGGCTCTGTGGTGTTGAGAAGAGTATACTTTCCATCTCAATTATGCTTTAAAAAAACAAATGCTGAACCTAAACAAATATGCCTAAATATTTAACAGTGGCACTGAGGATGCTTAAGAAGGCAATACTTAGCGATCTAGATCCATGGTTCTCAAAACCACAATAAGAGCCACAAAAAATAAAATTAAACTGCACAATAGAATCATCTGGAAGTTTTATAAAAACTTCAGTGCTTGGGACCCATATGTACACATTCTCTGGTCTAGATACTATAAGAACAATAAATTAAACCCTGAGCTTACCTATAGTAACTTTACTACCAGTCTCGTCAGTTAAAAATCATAGTTTAGGGCTTCCCTAGTGGCGCAGTGGTTGAGAGTCCGCCTGCTGATGCAGCGGACACGGGTTCGTGCCCCAGTCCGGGAAGATCCCACATGCCGCAGAGCGGCTGGGCCCGTGAGCCATGGCCGCTGAGCCTGCGCGTCCAGAGCCTGTGCTCCGCAACGGGAGAGGCCACAACAGTGAAAGGCCCGCGTACCGCAAAAACAAACAAACAAACAAAAAATCATAGTTTAAAAGACCCCTGGCTTTCACTTGAATGATGTGGAATTAACCACACCCAGAATTTCTTAATCTGGAATTGTAATGGCTGCAGATTGTGCCAGTACTTCTGGACATTTTGGCAACACAAGCATTGCCCATGGCCTCTCTGACCAGCATCTTCTTAGCTACTGAGGTTTTATCTATTAATCATGCCAGATTTAGAAGAAAAATTGGTGTGCTAGAACAAAGGCGTCACTTTCCGAGAGTGAAAGAGTGTTTGTGATGGACAAAGTAGAAAGAAGAATAGGTTATACTTACACACTCTGGACATGTCACAAGTCTGAAACAATGAGACACTTTTTTTCCCAATTATCAGGAAACTAATAACCACCGAATGTTTACCATGTGCCATGCAATGACATATATATAAAATCTCAAATAATCTTCAAAAAAGCTATGTGAGGGTTATATATTAAGATATTATATATTAAGAATATAATACATTTCTCTTTTTAACATCTTTATTGCAGTATAACTGCTTTACAGTTGTGTGTTAGTTTCTGCTTTATAACAAAGTGAATCAGTTACACATATACATATATCCCCATATCTCTTCCCTCTTGCCTCTCCCTCTGTCCCACCCTCCCTATCCCACCCCTCTACGTGGTCACAAAGCACCAAGCTGATCTCCCTGTGCTATGAGGCTGCTTCCCACTAGCTAGCTATTTTACATTTGGTAGTGTATATATGTCCATGCCACTGTCTCACTTTGTCCCATGTTACCCTTCCCCCTCCCTGTATCCTCAAGTCCATTCTCTAGTAGGTCTGCGTCTTTATTCCCTTCTTGCCCCTAGGTTCTTCATGACAATTTTCTTTTTGTTTTTTAGATTCCACATATATGTGTTAGCATACGGTATTTGTTTTTCTCTTTCTGACTTACTTCACTCTGCATGACAGACAGTTTATTTTTGTGTATGGTGTTAGGGAGTGTTCTAATTTCATTCTTTTACATGTAGCTGTCCAGTTTTCCCACCACCACTTATTGAAGAGGCTGTCTTTTGTCCATTGTATAAAGAATATAATATATTCTTAATTCCCACTTTATGAATGAAAGAAAATTGAAAATCAGAGAATTTATCACTCCTTCAAGGTTCCATACTTAAAGATTGGTAGAGTAAGACAGCAAAAGAGTACTGCTTGATTTAGATATTTCTTCTTTTTCCATAACACTGTTTTCTCCCCAAACAAGAAATGTTTTTTCCCCTTAATTATTCCCTGGAAGCCTAGGCTTACGTCTAGGATTGATTTTACACTTAGTATTTTCTGTGTACCATCCATTCTTTATGAAATCCAGAAAGCAGTTACCACCTGCGATACCATGGACATGTGAAGCCCAGACATTTCAAGAAACCCTACCGTTGGGAGGGCATGTTGTTAACTGAGCCCCAGCTGCCACTCAACTGTATCCACCAGTTGCTTTGCACCAAGACCAGTTGCTTTGCACCAAGACCATGCTTCCCCCAAGCTGCACCCAGCCAATGACTGAACGTGATGGAGATATTAGTGCCGGCCCATTCCTGCCTGGAGTGGGACTCTTCCAATGGGCAATGTTTGCTCAGGGACCACATGTCAGCATGACCAAAACTTCTTCAAACCTGTGCTGCAGTCTGGAGCTCCTCCCACCTCATCCTCTCTTCTCCCCTTTCACAGAACTTCACCACCGTCCTCCTATTCCTGCTCCTTCACCCTCTATCCCGTTGGTTAGTCATTTCTCCCAACAAATCCCTTGGCATTTAATCCCATCATAGAGGCTGCTTCTCAGAGGACCTGAACCAATACTTTTTCTCTCTCAATATCTGTCTCTCGATCTCTCTCTCCTCCTCAACCCCCCTTTTGACCTCCCTTTCCCCCTCTCCCTGTCCCATTCCCTGCCCTTCCCCATTGCCCGCCCCCCTCTTCATTTCTTCGACTGATTGAGCTCTAAGTCTTTCAATTCAACTGTGCTCTTCTTTATAACTCCATTTCAATTGCTCCTGTTGAGACTGCACGATCGTAATAGACCTGCCTGGTCTTTGGCCACTGTGTCCCTCCTGTCTGGCCAGTTACCTTTTTCAAATGAAAAACTGATTCTATTACAATAATTGGTAAGCCCCTTTGGTGACTTCTCATCTTCTGCAGGATAAGACCAAAGACCTTGAATGACATCCTAGTCCCCTTTTCACCTGGCCCTGCCCCCCTCACCACCATTGGCATATAAACTCCAGTCAGACTGAAGTACTCTTTCCTGTCATTTCATGCCTCTGGACATGGAATGTGGGTTTTCTCCTACCTAAAATCCCCACATCCATCCACTTGTCAGAGAACATAAGAACATTTGTAATTAGCGAGAGTAAGTGATTTTGTCATAACCTTCCATGAATTTGTTTTTGTAAAGTTTGCAGAGTAAGTCTAAAAAATTATTTTTCTAATTCATATGATTTGATCCAATGATCCTTTAAGAAATGTATCCCACAGACACAATAAAAAATGTTCAAGAAGACTTGTACACAAGGCCCACTCATCACAGTGTTAATTGTAATAACAAAATTGTGGAATAATCTAAAGGTTCAATAAAAGTAGATTGGTTAAATAAATAAATAACTGGCCAATGATGAAGGGAAATATATGTAGCCAACAAATATGAAATTTAAAAAGGATAATGTCTTAGAAAACTGTTGATATTAAATAAAATATATTTTTATATATTTTTATATAAAAATAATATATAAAATATATTTATTTTATATATTTATTTATATTTATTTATATTAAATATGAATAAATAAATAAAATAAATAAATATAAATATTTATTTATATTAAATAAAATAGGAATATACATGATATAAACAACAACTGAAAAGATTTACATCTTCCTGGGAAAGTAGAAAGCATGGGTGTCCCTGCTTTACTTTTTCTATTTTTTCTATTTTCCAATTTTTCTCCCATAAACTTATTCTAGTTTATAATCAGAAAAAGTAGCCAAGCTAAATATAATTTTCAAAACCTCTTAATAAAACTTTCCGCTAGTGATCACAACAACATGCCAGTAATAGCATTCACCATAAACCTTAGCAAAATTCATTTTTATAGAGAGGAGACTATTCTCTTCAATAAGAAAAGGAAAAAATATCGAAAAACATTCTCAGACTAAAGAATAGACTATGATAGCACCTAAAGTTTTAGAGGTGTGGAGTAGAGGAAGAGACTTTTTTTAGGTTTTATAACACCAGTAAATTCAAAAAAGACTCACAGACTAAAGAATAAATGTTTAATCGTACCTGAAGAATGACAAAAATATTGCCTTGTAAATTAAAAGCAAGCCTTTGAGTTTAAGCTTATACAACAGTGTTTGACATTAATAATACATAATAAATCATTATTCACAGGTAAGCACATTTAATTTTTAAGTGTGTATTTATTGAGAAAATTAGTATTTGCTCATATGACCAATTGCTAGTCTTTCTGCTTTTGAGAAAAAAAATAACAACAACAACAAAAAACACATTGCTAACTGATAACAAAACTTACTTAAAAAGTTATTTTCATTTTCTTTTCATTGTGGGTTATTTTCCTTACTCTGAGCAAACTAAAGCAACTGTTTGGATTTGGTTTTCCTTTCTTTCACACGATTGACAAAAGCATGATTTTCCATTTTCAAAGTAATAAAACAGGATCAATAAAGTAAACCTTCTCACAGCCCAGTAATCTCTCTAACACATGAAGAGCTTTTTTACCTGTCTGGATCCAATTTAATTCCAACAATTAGCCAAAGTGCATTTTGCAGAATCTCAAAAATAAAGGTATGGTTAAAAAGAAGTGGAGGCAAGAATATACAGTGGAGAAAAGACAGCCTCTTCAATAAGTGGTGCTGGGAAAACTGGACAGCTACATGTAAAAGAATGAAATTAGAACACTCCCTAACACCATAAACAAAAATAAACTCAAAATGGATTAAAGACCTAAATGTGAGGTCAGACACTATCAAACTCTTAGAGGAAAACATAGACAGGACACTCTATGACATAAATCACAGCAAGATCCTTTTTGACCCATTTCCTAGAGAAATGGAAATAAAAACAAAAATAAACAAATGGGACCTAATGAAACTTAAAAGCTTTTGCACAGCAAAGGAAACCATAAACAAGCCAAAAAGACAATCCTCAGAATGAGAGAAAATATTTGCAAATGAAGCAACTGACAAAGGATTAATGTCCAAAATATACAAGCATCTCATACAGCTCAATATCAAAAAAACAAACAACCCAATCCAAAAATGGGCAGAAGACCTAAATAGACATTTCTCCAACGAGGATATACAGATTGCCAACAAACACATGAAAGGATGCTCAACCTCACTCATCATTAGAGAAATGCAAATCAAAACTACAATGAGGTTTCAACTCACACCAGTCAGAATGGCCATCATCAAAAAATCTACAAACAATAAATGCTGGAGAGGGTGTGGAGAAAAGGGAACCCTCTTGCACTGTTGGTGGGAATGTAAACTGATACAGCCAGTATGGAGAACAGTATGGAGGTTCCTTAAAAAACTAAAAATAGAACTACCATATGACCAGCAATCCCACTACTGGGCATATACCCTGAGAAAACCATAATTCAAAAATAGTCATGTACCACAGTGTTCATTGCAGCCCTATTTACAATAGCCAGGACATGGAAGCAACCTAAGTGTCCACTGACAGATGAATGGATAAAGAAGATGTGGCACATATATATAATGGAATATTACTCAGCCATAAAAAGAAACAAAATTGAGTTATTTGTAATGAGGTGGATGGACCTGGAGTCTGTCGTACAGAGTGAAGTAAGTCAGAAAGAGAAAAACAAATACCGTATGCTTACACATATATATGGAATTTTTAAAAAAAAGGTTCTGAAGAACCTATGGGCAAGACAGGGATAAAGACACAGGCGTAGAGAATGCACTTGAGGGTATGGGGAGGGTGAAGGATAAGCTGGGACGAAGTGAGAGTGGCATTGACATGTATACACTGCCAAATGTAAGATAGATACCTAGTAGGAAGAAGCCACATAGTAAAGGGAGATCAGCTCGGTGCTTTGTGACCACCTAGAGGGGTGGGATAGGGTGGGTGGGAGAGAGACACAAGAGGGAGGGGATATGAGGATATATATATCCCCTGATTTCACATTTGCTTGCAGTTTGTCAACTCTTCAAAATAGGAGCAGAAGATGGAAGGAGTGGACAGAGGAATTTTATATGCTCTGGAGTTCCAGGATTTCAGAGGAATATTGAAGCACCTTTCACACTTTTCTTTGGAAAATAAAGAATTTTCTACTTCACTGAAAATAAATAATGAAGTAAAGACAATTAAATGGGTGGTATTTGAAAACTGGGAGTCTCCTAGGCTATTATTTAAATGCAATAGAACATTATTGCCAAGTCTTTATCAGTGAGGTATTGATATCAATCCTTTTAATAAAATAAAGACAAAAACATGTGTAGATATATTTACAAAGTGTATATCCAAAGTTATATATATATATATTTACACACACACACACACACATCATTCTACTAAGCCTGATCAGAGTTTGCAAAGAGTAAACTTCAGATGCCCAGTGTTCTCAGTTATCCTCCTATAATGTTATGTCAGGATGGTTTCAGGTATCTATTATTATATAGTAAAGCACCCCCAGAATTCAGCAGCACAAAATTATAGCTGTGTTATTTGGTGATGATCATGTGCATCAGACATTTGGGCAGGGCTATGCAAGGAAGCTTACGTGTATTACACAATCCCTGGCCTCCCCCGGTATGCCTATGAAGGCTAAGAGCTGGTGGGGACAGCTGCACCTCTCTTTTCTTGTGGTACTTGCTGGGGTGACTTAACTGGTGCTGGAGGACTCATGACAGTTGCCCTCACAGATGCACAGGTGCCTGGGTGTTGACTGTCACATGAGATAACTCAGTTCTCTTCCACATGCTCTCTCCTTTTGTGGACAATCACCATTCAATAATCTAGCCTAAATTTTGTACATGGTGTCTGGCTTCTAAGAGGACAAAATGGAAGTTTGCACAAGGTCTCTTAAGGCCTAGATCTGGAACTGGTAGTATATCATATGCATCATAATCTATTGGCCAAATGAGTCACAAGGTCAGCCAAGTTTGAGAGATGCAAGGCATTGCTGGTGGTCGTCTTTGGAGACTACCCACCCCCAAGATCTTACTAGCATGACATTTTTCTCCCAAGGAGCTAAAATTTATCTGCCATATCAGGGTTGATAATTCTAAGGAAAATACAAAATGATTCAAGAAATTTTCTAGTAGCATAAAACCTCAGGGAATTTGGAGAATGATATTTTCTATTCAGTTGACCTTTCTTGTTAACTGAAAGCTGACTGAACTTATTTCTGTTATCTGTTGTTCAGGTTGTGTATTATTAGCTTCTCAGTCCTCTTCCATTCACCATTATTCATATACTCATGCAACAAAAGTTTATTGAGCATCTTTTCAGTGCTAAGTAGGAACTGTTCCAAATGCTGGAAATGTAACAGTAAAAAAAATAGACAAACACTCTACCCTTAAGGGTCTTATATTCTGGAGAAGAAGTAAAATAATAAACCAGTAATTAGATATATATATATGATATGTCAAGTAGCAATAAGTACCATGAAGAAAGATATATGGGGTAAGGGCATATGAAAAGTCTGTTTTTAGGAAGAATGATTAAGGAAAATCTCTCCTGAAAAGCTGCATCGGAGCAGAAACCATAAAAGAAGTGAGGGAATGATCCCTGTGTGTTTCTGGGGAGATTGGAATAATTTGGGGCAGATGAAATAGCAGGTGTAAAGGTCTTAAGGCAGGAGCCTGCAAGGAAGCTAGTGTGGCTGGAGCAGCGTATGAAGGGAGAGGGATGGGGCCAAAGAGGTAGCAGAGGGCCAGACCATGTAGGCCTTGCAGGACAGGGCAAAGACAGGATTTTACTCTGAGTGAAGTAGGGAGCCACTGCAGGTCTTGAGAAGAGTTGTATAATGATCTGACTTACATTTTAAAAGGATCGTGTTGGCTGCTGTGTGGAGAATAGCAGGTCAAGGGGGGAGCGGGGGATCTGTTGGGAGGATACTGCAGCAGTACAAGTGAGACATGATATGGACTGGGTGTAGGGATTTACTATTACAGGTAATAAGACATGGTTAGATTCCAAGTCTATTTTGAAGGTAGATCTAATGGGATAGGCTAATGGATTGAATGTGGAGTGCATGAAAAAGAGAGAAAGTAAGCACGTCTCCAGAGTTGTCAGTCTGAGAAACGGAGCAGGTGATGTGCAATTTACTGAGATGGGCACCATCTTTAATTTCACCTTTTTTGAAAAATATCTCCTTAAAATGTACTACACTTCATTACTACTTTATTAACTATGAGTACAGAGAAAATGTCAATCTCTGCTGTTTACCTGATGCTACAAGAGGCTCAGGACCATTATTTTAAATACATATCACCAATGTATACAGAATGTGATGTCTTGTGAGTTATTCTTGAGTCTGTACTGACAACATAGCAGACGTCAAGAGTGGCTTTAAAGAGAATTCTAAAAAAAATAAGCTTTTGCAAGCTTGTTTGGAGGTCATTATTTTTGCCCCTTGAAACAGAGAACAGAGAAAAAAAATTAATGTGTGGTTCGTGTGAGTTATAATTTGTTGTTTTATTTAATGATACTTAGCTTATCACTGACCAATTCATTAAAGTGTAAAATAAATCTTGATATATGACCAGGCTAAAACAAAGGGGACTCTAATCTAGAAGTCACTAGGGTAACACTCTTCTGAAAATTAACATTGCTTCTTTCGAGTCAGTGATTTCAACCACCTCATTTTTTGTTTTGTGAGATTTGCATTCCTTCACCAAATTTAATATGATAAGATGCTATTAAAATAACAGGAGACAAAAATTATTAGCAGGAGAAAAGACCATGAAAGTAGCACTAAAAGCACCTGATCAACTTGGTCTCATTTCATAAGGCTACAGCATATTACCTGTGGTCCTTGAGAAAGAATTGAGGGAGGAAAATTGGCAAGAGTTCCTATAAGGCTCTCATGGAGGTAATAACATATTATCCCTTTCTTCCAGTGTTCCTCAGCTGCTGAGAAATACCCTGGTAAACCTTGGCGAAGGCTCAGCACTGTCATTTTCACAATGGGAACAACATTGCTTGCTTTCTTGGATATCAGCAGTGGTCACTCCCCTGAGGAGATGCTGGCTACTTCACAGGTCTGATTTTAAGCCCTGTACTCTCTCATTGTAGAAAGTTCTCCCATTATAATTTTTACCACCTGCTTCTAATATTCAGGCTGAGACTGTCTCAGTGGGGAGCCTGGCAAAATAGTTGAACAGATCAGCCAAACTGCCCCCACATGCCTTGCTGACCCCAACATGCCTTTCTTCCATCCTCAAAACAAAATCTATTCTCCCAACTCAGCACTCAGTGAAAGAAGTATCCAGGACATAAGGATAACTATGAAATTTGACTAGTTTAACAGAAATACATTTTCTCTAAGGTCAGACATGTATATTTTTGTTGATAGCATTAATTCAAACAAAATGGAGAACGAGGCAATTCATTTAGAAGAAAGGGAGGACTTAAATTCAGATTTCCAAACATGTTTATTTTATTTTGAGACCTACCAATGCACAAAAACATAGATTGGTAGAATTTCTATTTTACTAAAACAGCTTTAAGATCCATACTTTGCAATATTATAAAATCATTTATACAGCAAATGCTTTGTACAGAGAGATGTACCTGACATTATGTGGGTAGATTTATGCAGTCTAGTGAGGGAGTGTATTAATTTTCTATTGCTGCTATAACAAATTACCATAAATATAGTGGCTCAAAACAATTTGAATTTATTATTCTACAACTCTGGAAATCAGAACACAGGTCTTGCTGGGCTAAAATAAAAGTGTCATCAGGAGGACTATGCTGCTTTCTGGATGCTCTAGAAAAAAATCTGTTCTCTTGCCTTTTCCAGCTCTTAGAGGCTGTCTACACTCCTTGGCTCTGAGCCCTCTTCCTTTATCTTCAAAGTCAGCAATATTGCATATCCCTCTTCCTTAGTTATATATCCCTTTGACCTCAGCTAGAAAATCCACTTTTAAGGATTTATGTGATTAGGTTGAACTCACCTGCATAATCCAAGGTACTCTCCCAATTTCAAGGTCCTTAACTTTAATCACATCTACAAAATCCCTTTTGCCACATAAGATTCTCAGGTTCCCGTAATTAGGGTGTAGACATCTCTAGAGGGTCACTATTCTGCTTTCAACAGAGAAGCATAATAGAGTGAGACTAGAGGTTAATCTTCATATGAAATAGTGTTAAGTCCTCAAGTTTCTTTGAAATTATTAACATTTAATGGGAATGAAAAAGAAAATGCACATTTTCTTGCCACAATTTGGTTAGAATTTTGAAACCTGGAAGAAATGGACAAATTCTTAGAAAAGCACAACCTTCCGAGACTGAACCAGGAAGAAACAGAAAATATAGGCAGACCAATCACAAGCACTGAAATTGAAACTGTGATTAAAAATCTTCCAACAAACAAAAGTCCAGGACCACATGCCTTCACAGGGAAGTTCTATCAAATATTTAGAGAACAGCTAACACGTATTCTTCTCAAAATCTTCCAAAATATAGCAGAGGGAGGGGCACTCCCAATCTCACTCTACAAGGCACCATCACCCTGATACCAAAACCAGACAAAGATGTTACCAAAAATAAGAAAACTACAGGCCAATATCTCTGATGAACATAGATGCAAAAATCCTCAACAAAATGATAGCAAACAGAATCCAGCAGCACGTTAAAGGGATCATACACCATGATCAAGTGGGGTTTATTCCAAGAATGCAAGGATTCTTCAATATATGCAAATCAATCAATGTGATACACCATATTAACAAACTGAAGAAGAAAAACGATATGATCATCTCAATAGATGCAGAAAAAGCTTCTGACAAAATTCAACACCCATTTATGATAAAAACTCTGCAGAAAGTAAGCAAAGAGGGAACTTACCTCAACATAATAAATGCCATATATACCCACAGCCAACATTGTTATCAAAGGTGAAAAACTGAAACCACTTCCACTAAGATCAGGAACAAGACAAGGTTGCCCACTCTCACCACTATTATTCAACATAGTTTTGGAGGTTTTAGCCACAGCAATCAGAGAAGAAGAAGAAATAAAAGGAGCCCAAATCAGAAAAGAAGAAGCAAAACTGTCACTGTTTGCAGATAACATGATACTATACATAGAGAATCTTAAAGATACTACCAGAAAACTACTGGAACTAATCAATGAATTTGGTAAAGTAGCAGGGTACAAAATTAATGCACAGAAATCTCTTGCATTCCTATACACTAATGATGAAAAATCTGAAAGTGAAATTAAGGAAGCACTCCCATTTACCATTGCAACAAAAAGAATAAAATACCTAGGAATAAACCTACCTAAGGAGACAAAAGACCTGTATGCAGAAAACTATAAGAAATTGATGAAAGAAATTAAAGATGATACAAACAGATGGAGGGATATACCATGTTCTTGGATTGGAAAAATCAATATTGTGAAAATGACTATACTACCCAAAGCAATCTACAGATTCAATGCAATCCCTATCAAACTGCCAACGGCATTTTTCACAGAACTAGAACAAAAAATTTCACATTTTGTATGGAAACACAAAAGACCCCGAAGAGCCAAAGCTATCTTGAGAAAGAAAAACAGAGCTGGAGGAAACAGGCTCCCTGTCTTCAGACTATACTACAAAGCTACAGTAATCATGACAGTATGGTACTGGCACAAAAACAGAAATATAGATCAATGGAGCAGGATAGAAAGCCCAGAGATAAACCCACGCACATATGGTCACCTTATCTTTGATAAAGTAGGCAAGAATATACAATGGAGAAAAGACACCCTCTTCAATAAGTGGTGCTGGGAAAACTGGACAGCTAATGTAAAAGAATGAAATTAGAACACTTCCTAACACCATACATAAAAATAAACTCAAAATGGATTAAGGACCTAAATGTAAGGCCAGACATTATGAAACTCTTAGAGGAAAACATAGGCAGACACTCTATGACATAAATCACAGCAAGAGCCTTTTTGACCCACCTCCTAGAGAAATGGTAATAAAAACAAAAATAAACAAATGGGACCTAATGAAACTTAAAAGCTTTTGTACAGTAAAGGAAACTATAAGCAAGATGAAAAGACAACCTTCAGAATGGGAGAAAATATTTGCAAATGAAGCAACTGACAAAGCAGTAATCTCCAAAATATACAAGCAGATCATGCAGCTCAATATCAAAAAAACAACCCAGTCCAAAAATGGGCAGATGATCTAAATAGATATTTCTCCAAAGAAGACATACAGATTGCCAACAAACACATGAAAAGATCCTCAATATCACTAATAATTAGAGAAATGCAAATCAAAACTACAATGAGGTATCACCTCACACCAGTCAGAATGGCCATCATCAAAAACTCTACAAACAATAAATGGAGAGGATGCGGAGAAAAGGGAACCCTCTTGCACTGTTGGTGAGAATATAAATTGATACAGCCACTATGGAGAACAGTATGGAGGTTCCTTAAACAACTAAAAATAGAACTACCAAATGACCCAGCAATCCCACTACTGGGCATATACCCTGAGAAGACCATAATTCAAAAAGAGTCATGTACCACAATGTTCACTGAAGCACTATTTACAATATCCAGGACATGGCAACAACCTAAGTGTCCATCAACAGATGAATGGGTAAAGAAGATGTGGCATGTATATAAAATGGAATATTACTCAGTCATAAAAAGAAACTATACTGAGTTATTTGTAACGAGGTGGACGGACCTAGAGGCTGTCATACAGAGTGAAGTAAGTCAGAAAGAGAAAAACAAATATTGTATGCTAACACATATATATGGAATCTAAAAAAAAAAAGAAAAAGTTCTGAAGAACCTAGGGGCAGGACAGGAATAAAGACACAGACGTAGAGAATGCACTTGAGGACACGGGGAGGGGGATGGGTAAGCTGACACAAGGTGAGAGAGTGTCATGGACATATATCCACTACCAAATGTAAAACAGGTAGCTAGTGGGAAGCAGCTGCATTGCCCGGAGAGATCAGCTCGGTGCTTTGTGACCACCTAGAGGGGTGGAATAGAGAGTGTGGGAAGGAGACGCAAGAGGGAGGGGATATGGGGATATATGTATATGTATAGCTGACTCACTTTGTTATACAGCAGCAACTAACACAACAATATAAAGCAATTATACTCCAATAAAGATGTTAAAAAAAAACCAACTTGGGAAGAATATAAAAAGATATCTATAATACATTTGAAATTTATGGACAATAAGTGCTAGAAAAGAACTCTGAGGAAAGAGAAATAATTGAAGGCTGATGGGACTTGCAAAGGTGGATTGATCTATATTTTAAAAGACAGATGGGATGGAGTCAGAAAAATGAAAGGATAGTAGAATGAAAGCATGAAGGTGGAAATGCACATGGCAGTTTCAGGGACAATGAGAAATCAGACTGGCTGCAGCAGTGAGTTTGGGGAAAGAAAAGGCGTTAGGACAGTATTGGACAAAAGACTGGGCTGAAACCTGTTATTCAAGGCCAAGATGTTTAAATTTTATCTATAGGGCTAGGGAGATCCTAAAGACTTTCAGCCTTGTTTAGTGGTAGAAAGAATAAAATAATCAGATGTTTTATTTTAAAAAATTTGATGTATCTGACAAAAGAGGAAAATCTGGAGTCAAATAGCCTATGTAAGTGTCCTCAACACTTAAGCTCATGGTGATAAGCATGATTTAATGGAGGGTATAGGTATGAAAATGAATTGGTGAATGAGTAGCAGCTTGAGGAAGAAAACTGCCTGGAATACTCTGGGTGAACAAAACAAATTCAAGAAGAAAAAAATTTTTAATGAGCCCATGGTTTAGAACCTGTAGGGCTGAGAGATTAAGAACACCACTGACAGAAGAAAAGAAGGACAGAGAGGAAAACTGATGGAGAATAAAGTTTATTTTTAGATACATTTAGTGACAAAGCACTCAAATGAAAATGCCCACCAGACACACAGGGCTGTGGGAACAGATGTCAAGAGAGGTTGGGATTAGAGATGTCATTCTTAGAGAGCAGGAGGGACATATGCTATGGAGAGGGGGGAGGAGGTCAGTCTCTGAGTAGGGGGAAAACCATAGAATAACCAAGAGGAGAAGTACAAGTGTGAAATGTGCTGAGAAATCAAGGCTGAGGGTCCTCAGTTGAGCCATCCATATGTCTGGTATGCTTTGCAAAGACAGCTTTAATAGGGGGTGTAGCCATCAGAGCAAAACAGGAAGGAATGGGGTGATGGAGGAAGGGCAGAGGGGAGCTGACATCTCCTCTGGCTCCCAGCCTTGTAAAAATTTTTAATGTCATTGAAGTAAAAGAAATAGAGCAAAGATCAGACCTGCTACATTTTAACTGGGTCAGCTTAATTGCCAACAAAAACTTTAAAAGCAAATGAAAGCTGCATAAGAGAATAGTGGTGAAGTTGAGTCACAAATGGAGAATCCTAGAGAGATGGAAAGGTCTTTTTATCTTTTCTTTGGGGTGTTCTGATTATTTTTTAGATACAGTATATGTGGATTGATTTAAATAGTCATCTGTAAACCCACTATGTTAAAATAATTTTTTAATTCCTTTAGAATAATATTCAATTACTGATCAATTCTCAAACAGGTTATAAAGAAGCTATAGAGAGCATGTCTGATTTTTTGTGATGTATTAAAAGTAAGTATTAACAAACAAGTCTCATGGTACAGTCTGAGCTGCCCTTTCATTCAATAAATAATTACTGAGAGCTTGCTGTGTACCAGGCACTGGGGTTATAATACTGAACTACTGAATAAAACACAACTCTTACTCTAGTGAGATTTGGACTCAAGGCAGGGGTGGAGGCAGCTGTGGATAAATAACAACAAACAATAAACAAATAACATGCCAAGTCATGATTACTACTATGTAAAAGACTGAGTGAAGGAGACAGAGAGTGAAAGGGGCTATTTTTATAGGGGAATCGGAGAAAGCCTCAGGTGGCATTTCAGCAAAGACAGAAGGAGAGTGAAGAGGTGGGCAAACCATGCAAAACATTCCAGGCAGAAGACATATCTGGTACAAAAGCCCTGAGATGATGAGAGAGACGCCAGTGTAGCTGTATGTGTGGGAATCAGGGCAGAGGTGGGGTCAGGGGAATGGTAGAGAATGAGCTGAGTGACACTGGGAGGTGGCAGATCATGGGGAAGTTGGCAGAATCTTTGGATTTAACTGTCAGTGAGACAGACATCCAACCCATAAAGAATTTTGAGCAGAGGAGTGGCTTGACTCAGCTTTAAAAGGATAACCCTGGCTGCTACATGAAGAATCCACTCTGTACAAGGGAGGGCCAAAGGTAGAACTAGGAAGACCAGCTAGCAGGCTGCTGCTGAGATGGGAAAAGGATGAAGGTGTCTTGGACCAGGGCTATAGTAGTGGTGGTGGTGAGAAGTAGTTGAATTTCAGTTACAGTTGGAAGGTAAAACCAACAGGATTAGCTAATAAACTAGATTTTAAACGTGAGATAAAAAGACAAGTCATGGATGCCTTCAACATTTTGAGAATGGAGTTGTCATTGACTTGAATTTGGAAGACTGAGGAATAACAGGTTTTGGAAGAGGCGGTGTATTAGTTTCCTGTGATGACCGTAACAAATTGTCACAAACTAGGTGTCTTTTAAAACATCAGAAATTTATTCTTTCACAGTTTTGGGGGCCAGCAGTCTGAAATTGAAGCGTTGGTAAGGCCACATTCCCTCCAAAGACTCTAGGGGAAAATACATCTTGGCTTCTTCCAGCTTCTGATGGCTCCGGATGGTCCTTGACTTGTGGCAGCATAATTCTGATGTCTTCTCTCATCTTCCCATGGCCTTTTTCCTTGTGTCTCTGTGTTCTTCTCTTCTGTCTCCAAGGACATTTGTCATTGGCTGCAGGGCCCACCCTAATCCAGGGTGATCTCGTCTTGAAGTCTTTACCTTAAATATATTTTCAAAGTCTTTTATTTCAAATGAGGTCACTTTCTGAGATGCTAGGTAGATGTAACTTTAGGGGAAACATCATTAAACTCCTACAGGTAAGAAACAAAGAGTTCTACTTGGGCATGCAACATTTAAGATACCTCTTAGATATTCAAGTAGAGATGCCAGGTGGGCTGTTGAATTTTATTTCCAGTTCAAGAGAAAGGTCTAGAATGGGAAAAAAAATTAGGAGTCACCAGCGTGTAAGGGATATGTTTCTATTATGATAGTTTCCAAAATATCTAAAACATGTATTTTTCAGACTGCAATATAAGTCAGAAATCTATTTTTCTAACTTCTCAATATAAAAATATTTTCTTAGAAAGGGCCTGAAGAATAGAAGCAAAGCAAATTCATAATAAATAAGATACACAGTATTTTAAAATCTCTGTACTTGAGGATAACACTTTGTGAAACTAGAATCTTTGTCTTTTCTGGAGCCATTAAACAAGGAAAAGGACAATGTAAGATCAGCAGTGTACACACTCTTGTGCCAAGAATTGCATATTACATAGCACAATAAATTCTCTGATATTCCACTGCCATAAAGTTTTGTTCTAGATTCATATTGTTCACATTTCATCTCCTGTACACTGATCTCTAAAGAGAAACAAATTAAAGCTGAGAGAGTCTCAAATCTCAGCCCTTCAGGTACGAAAATTGTCTCTACTAGGAATATCTAAGAAGTTGAAAAACAAAACCTCTCTTCAATAGGAAAACAGTCACAGAATAAAAGAGGAAAAACAAATTTGTATGAGAAGTAAAATAAACACAATTATTATCAGCTTGAAGCATAACATGCTGAATTTTGCAAAATGTGAAACTTTTATAATGTTATTCATAAAAATACTTTAAAATTTATTCTACACTATTATATATGGTTTAGAATAACTCCACTTGACCTAACATAGAAATAACCAGTAAACTCTTTCAACTAGTCTTGTCAACTATTCTGATGAATAGAATAATCTGGGATTTTTAATAATGTTACTATGGAAATCATTCATGAGTTTACATTTCAAAGTATCTGAATAGAATAAAGTCAGACAACACTAAAGCTTAGGCTGTGTGTAATTTGACTTTCTTCAGTAATATTTCATTCCTTTAGTATCTTATAGTGGCTCAAGTGTTACCACTATGAATATGTTATTGAGTTAATGAAATACGGAAACAGATAGTGATTATAATTCAGAGGATGCCAACCCAACAGAGCTTTCTGCATATTGTGTAAGATACATATCGTGATCTTAAAATGAATCCTCTCACTGAAAGAGGTTTGCTTTTTGTTTTCGTTTTTGTTTCTTTCCTAAAACAGATTCTAGAAAGAGCAGATGACTACTTCCCATGCTTCTTTAGCCTAACTCCAGCTCCAACCCATCCGCCTCTCCTGCAGGGGCCCACAAATAGATGGGGTCTAAGTGTACCCGTAATAGAGCTATTGCAGGAGCCTTTCCTCTGTGGGCTAGGTGGGAACCTGATGGAAGAAACTGAAGAGGCTCCAAGGATCTGAATGCCATGGTATTTAAAGAACTTGGCTCCAGAAGATCCCTGTACTCTGCAGAAGAGGTGAACATTCATAGGATAAGGGTACCAGGCCTTTCTATCTATTAGAAAAACTGGTCTGAACTTTCTATATTCCCAGTAGTGGGAAAGGGAGAGGAGTCTGGGAAACAGAGAAAACAGGCTCTCTTTGGTGCCTCTACAGGGACAGCTGGCTGCCACTCTAGAGACATCTCTTTTCTGATACATGATACATGGAGTCCTTTTAGTTAGAAGTGAACCTGGATGACCAAGTAAGAGTAATTCACATAAGGGGGGTTGGCAGCTGTGAAGAAGAACAAAGAGAATGCCTGGATTTGGCCCTAATGAAACAGAGTTGCTGGTGGAGACAGAAAATAACTTGAATAACAATATAATAAGAAGGCTCAATGCAAATCAAGATAAGAAAAAGAGGTTTTCTGGAATAAGAAAAAACAAAAAAAATAGTGATTTTGAAATTTGGAATTTTAAAAAAATATTAGTAAATAAATTAAGTTAGATGATAACTGTTAAGATCTGAATTTTTTGTCTCAAAAATCAGCAATCCCATTACTGGGCATATACCCTGAGAAAACCATAATTCAAAAGAGATATGTACCACAGTGTTCATTACAGCAATATTTACAATAGCCAGGTCATGGAAGCAACCTAAGTGTCCATCGACAGATGAATGGATAAAGAAGATGTGGCACATGTATACCATGGAATATTACTCAGCCATAAGAAACAAAATTGAGTTACTTATAGTGAGGTGGATGGACCTAGAGTCTGTCATACAGAGTGAAGTAAGTCAGAAAGAGAAAAACAAATACCGTATGCTAACACATATATATGGAATCTAAAAAAAAAAAACAATAGTTCTGATGAACCTAGGGGCAGGACAGGAATAAAGACGCAGACGTAGAGAATAGTCTTGAGGACATGGGGAGGGGGAAGGGTAAGGTGGGACGAAGTGAGAGAGTAGCATTGACATATATACACTACCAAATGTAAAACAGATAGGTAGTGGGAAGCAGCTGCACAGCACAGGGAGATCAGCTCGGTGCTTTGTGATCATCTAGAGGGGTGGGATTGGGACAGTGGGAGGGAGACGCAAGAGGGAGGGGATATGGGGATATATGTATAGGTAGAGCTGATTCACTTTGTCATACAGCAGAAACTAACACACAATTGTAAAGCAATTATACTCCAATAAAGATGTTAAAAAAAAATAAAGTGGGGTATAACTCTGGGGACAATAAAATATCAACGTTTCTGGGAGGGTGGGGAGATAAACAAGCATAGAACAGAGGATTTTTAGGGCAATGCAAATATGCTGTGTAACTTTATAATTATGGATATATGCCATTATACAGTGGTCCCGACCCATAGAATGTATAACACCAAGAGTGAACCAACTGTAAGGTAAACTATGGGCTTTGGGTGATTATGATGCATCAGTGTAGGTTCATCCTTGCTTACAAAATGTAATGTTCTGAAGAATGACGCTGGTGACGGGGAAGGTTCTTCACATGGGAGGCAAGGCAGCGGATATAGTGGAAATCTGTGTACCATCCTCTCAATTTTGTTTTAAACCTAAAATTGCTTTTAAAAAGTTGTCTGTAAAAAAAAAAAATCAAATTAAAGAAAGACACAGGTAGAAATAATTAAGGAAGATTTAAGAGACCTGAAGGAGAGATCCAAGACACCTAAGCAACACAAATATCAGGAGAAAAAGAAACAGAGGAAGAACAATAATTTATAATAGAAGCACATTCTCACATCTGAAGAAAGACACAATTTCTTTCATTTTCTCATACATGAAATGATCCTGGTCTTCAGCACAACTTGCCGGTTTTAAAACAGGAGCTCGTAAATGGAAACTAGCAGTGCAGGTGCTAAGTTCTGGACATACATTAATTATTTATGGGACACGGTGGAGCCATCTTCCACAGAGGTAATTCATACACAACACAAGGACCACATGTACATTCCTAAAACTTCTGGGAAATTAAGAATTCTACATAGATAACCTGCTTCTGAGCAACTCTATATGGAATTCTTTATCTGGATATGGTCTCAGATGGCTTTAAAGTTGCCCACTCTCTGATTCACCAAAAAATTAAAAATTTTTAAAACCTCAAAAATCAAGGCAGTGATTTTAGTTCTGAGTTAACCTCTAAGGAGGCTATGGCCAATAGTCTTCCCCCAGGAAACAACTGAAGTCAGGATGTTGATAATATGGATTCATTAGGTTTGGTGAAAATCCAAGGGCACCTGATCTGAAGATCAGAAAGAAGCCCAGGCCCCATCCTAACAATGACCTCAAAGTTTCTCAATGGTCCAAAAAAGGCAAAGCCAACGACAGCCAACTTCTTATAAGGATTCTGCAGTATTAAGTTAGCCAAATTTGAAAGAAAAAGTGTGGTATTCACGTTCAAAGTTTATGTAGTTCTCTGTGTTCACTCTTCCAGTGTTTGGGTACTACACAGCTGCAACTGATTATGATGTTAAATTTATAAAAGCAATGTATTTTAGCTATTTTGTATTGTTTACAGCACATATGTCTTATCTAATGTAGAGTTTTTTAAATAAAATTGTTGAAATACATAGAGAAAATAGAGTTTATCTTTTTCTATAAAGCAGTTTAAAGTATATTGTTTGACCTGGCTACATCTAAAAAAAACCTTAGTGTATTGGTGCTGCATAAAGATTAAACAAGTGGATTATTTTTCTTGAGTGAACACTGCTCTGGTTTTTGAGGGAGTGTTTCTTTTCTCTGTGTTCTGTATTATAGTGGAAAGAGACTTTTTCAAGATAAACAGGGTTTCATGAAACTTTCCATCTATGGAAAGAAAGAGACTTCCAAAATGCTTTTGGAAACTAATGTTATGGAAACTAAACCACATGTTTCAACAAAATAAATCTTTACTAACCCTTTAAACAGGAAGAAAATATAGACATTTTTTAAAATTTAAAAACTGCCCTATGAATCAGAGCTTAGAATTAGTACTAGTTAAAGGTTCCCAGACCTAGTGAATTTTTCAGCACAATTAATGTTTCCTTACCTGGTTTTGAAAGGCAACTATTCCAGATTACCTCTATACTTTTCCTTATCACCCAAGGAAAACATTCCAAAGCTCCACTTTCAGTCAAACTAGGTATACTAGTGACCATGGTAGTTTCTTCTGCATCCCCAGGGAGGCACCCCACAACACAATTCAGCACTAAAGCTGCAGAATTCATGATGGAGAATCTGGGGGCTGGGGATCCTATCACCATGGCTGGACTACAAGTAAGAAAGCCTTCTCCAACTCCCCAATGTATTTTTGGAAGAAATACTTATCATCAAAATTTCACTTCTGTTTTAATTTTTTTTTTAAATTACAACATTTAAACCACTCCTTTCAGAAGATTTGAAAATACTTAAAAGCACAAAGAAGAAAATGTATATGATTTATAATCCTATTCTCCAAGGACAATCACTTTTAACATGTTACTAATATATACCTCTAGTATTTTTATACAGACTTCTACAGTTTTATTAACAAAATTGAGCTCACACTGTACATATTATCCTATAATCTTATTTTTCTTATTTGGCAATAAATCTTAAACATGCTTCCATGTTATTAATTTTTCAAGAGCACAGCATTGTAATTTCCTATAAGAACTTAAATGAGCATAATTTTTGGCTAAATTTTTAGAGCAACTCTCTACAGAGCATATTTTTTAAGCAACTCTATTTTGCTATTATAAATAAGACTAAAATGAACATCCTTATAGGTACATTTCATGGTATATTCATGAATAACTCTTTGTTATTTGACAAAACCACTTTCCCTTTCAGTCCCTCTACATGGTCTTCACATCACACATTCCTTAGTTTCTTTGATGTTTATGCCATCAGATTGTACCACACCATTGTCAGTCAGGACTCTTAGCTGAAAGAGAGGGAGTAAATCCTGGCTAACTTATGCCAAAAAGTGAACTTACAGGTAGTTTACAGAACCCCTAGGAAGACTAGAGGATTCACAGGAGGCACAATTCTGGCCCCATGAACCTACTTCTGTCCCCACTGCTATACAGATAATCCACAGCTTCCACCCCGGTCTCACTGAGACTGGATACTGGAGACTGGATAATGGTGCTGCTGGAGACCAAAAGGAGCTGCTGCCATCATCATTTCTAGAATGGATGCAGCAGCCCCACATTTCTTCATTTCCCCAACTTATACTGCAAACTCTAGCAGGTGTGTCTGATTATCAGAGCACAGGCTATGGTATCATATTCATAGCCATGATGTATCTTGGAGATAGACCTACCTTATAAGGTCAGAGAACCCTCAGGAAAACAAGGGGCTCATATTTCACACAGTCTTCTTTTCCATTTCTTTTCCTGTCAGTAGTTTGATGTTATTAGCATCTGTGCAGATCTAACACCTTGACTTCTAGGTTTCCTGGTCTTCTAAGTTCCAAAGATCTATTTCTTCACCTCACCTTAGCCACCATCTCTGTGGTCATCTCCTTGACCTTGTCATTATTGTTATCTGCACCATCCCTGAAATCTTGACTTCAAGTATCATGACCACCATTTCCTGTCTTTTATCTGCTCTAGTATAACCATTCCACCTGTTCTTTAGCTCCCCTCAAGTCCTCTGACTCATTCATTATGTCATGTACCAGTTATCTAATGCTGCATAACAAATCACTCCAAAATTTAATGGCTTAAAACAGAAAAGGTTTGTTATTTCATAGTTTCTGTGGGTAAGGAACCTGGACGTGGCTTAGCTGGGACCTCCTAACCAGATTAGGGTTTTTCACAAAGGCCTCAATCAAGAGGTTGGTCACAGCCGTGGTCTCATCTAAAGGCTTGACTGGTGGAGGATCTGCTTCTAAATTGTTGGCAGGATGCACTTCCTTGAAGGCTGTTGGACTGAGGACCTCAGTTTCTCACTGGCTGTTGGTGAGAGGCCAGTCTAAGTTCCTGGCCATGTGGACCTCTCCATAGGGCATCTCACAACCAGGCAGCTTACCTTATCAGAGCAGGAAAATGAGACAAGAGACGGTACTACTAAGATAGAAATCACAGTCTTCTGTAACCTAATCTCAGAAATGACACTCAATCTTCTTAGCTATACTCTATTTATGAGGAGAAAGTCCCTTGGTTCAGTCTACACACAAGGTAAGGGAATTGCACAAGGATTTAAATACCAGGAAGTTTGTATAATTAGAAGCCATTACAGAAGGTGCTTACCACATACAACCATCAGCCATTTCTTCTGAGGCTTCACACAGGTAAGATTGCACTGCTCCATCCTTCTTGTCATTGCCTGCCCCTTTCTTCCAGTACTGGCACGCTAAGGAAAGCCCCAATCTTGTTTAGACCCAGCTATATATCTGTGATGCACCCAAGTAGCTGATCATTGGTGAGAAAATTACAGTGCTGTTATTCCTTATAATTTATGATCATAAACCTCAAAAGATCAACCAACACAGCCCAACAATCATATTATACTGCTTTAATTCATTTAAACTATTTCACATCTTATACTCCCTTCTCCAACACCTGCACTCTGTCCAACCATCTTGCTCACAGCCAATAGCCTTGCCTCATACTCTATTGATTTAAAGAAAAGAAAAAGCAGTGCCTTCATCTTCCCACCAGCAAAATTCATCATCTCACATCTTTTCTCATAATTTCTCCTGTTACATCAAACAAAATGTCACTGCTCTCAACAATGGCCCACACCTCCAGTAATGCTCGGAATACCATCTTTCTCCACATTTCCAAAAATTCACCTTCTGTAATTACTCCTTCTCTCTCTTATATCTTCAATGGCTTCCCCACTACTGAATCATTACTATCAACATAAAAATTGGCTTCTGTCTTAGTCAGTTTAGTTTGCTATAACAAATTACCATAGATTGGTGGCTTAAACAGCAAACATTTCTCGCAGTTTGGAAGGCTGGGAAGTTCAAGATCAAGGTGCTAGCAGATTCAATGTCTGGTTAGAGCCCTCTTCATTGTTCATAGATGGCCCTCTTCTCTCTGTATCTTCACATGGTAGAAGAGATGATGGAGCTCTCTGGAGTCTCTTACAAAAGCACTAATCCCAACTATGAGGGCTTGGCCTCGTGACCTAAACACCTTCCAAAGGCCCCACTTCCAGATACCATCACATTAGGGATTAGGTTTCAACGTAGAATGTTGAGTGCTGAACACAAACATTTAATTTATAGAACCACTTAACTTAAAAAAATAAAACCTGTCTCCAAGGATCTGATCATGTCACTTTCCTTTCTTCTATATACATATTATACATTTCTTTGTAGATATGTAAAAAAGAGATATTTTGTTAATATCTTTAACATTTATATAGCAATGATTTCCAACTTTTTATCTTCGGGCCTGGTTTCTTCCTATAATCCTTGCGTCATATATTCAACTGTCTCTTCAATGCATGTATGTCTAAAAGGCATCGCAAATGTAACAGGGCCAAAGTAAAACTCTTAATCCCCTCCCTGCTGCCCCTGCAACCCACTCTTCTTCTGGAATCATACAGCTGCTCAAGTTAAATATTTAAGTGTTGTCCTAAATTCCTTTAAGTTTCCTCATGTCAAATCCATCAGCATGTCATGTCTACCTAAATTTGAAATATAACCTGTATCCATTTTTTCTCTATTTTCATTGGCCCTCACACTTGTCTAGGTCATCATCACCTTTCCACTGGACTCTGTAATAGCTTCCTAATTGGTGTCTCTACTGCCTCTCTTGCTCCCTGTATAATGCATTCTTCATACAACATCACAAATAGGACTTTAAAAGTGAAAGCCAGATAATGTCATTTCCATGTTTAAAAATTACCAACGGTTTTCTAATGTATTTTTAATAAACTTCAGGCTTCTGACCTTGGTTTATAAAGCCTTACATGATCCGGGCCCTACCTACCTCCCCACACTCATTTGACGAAGCTCTTCTCCTTGTTCACCACACGTTGACCATTCTTATTCCTATATTTGAGCCTTTTAATTAGCTGTTCCTCCTCCTGAAATGCTCCTTCCATATGTGCAAAAGGCCAGTGCCCTCTGTTGATTCAGATCTCTGCTTTCAGCTGAGGCATTATGGATGTGATCTCATTCAAAAGGATTCCCTGATATATCCCATGTAAAGTAACCTCTTAGCAGCCCCTTCCAACCAAACTATTTACATTACTGCATAGCATGGATCATTACCTGATTTTTTTTTCTTTTTTCTTTTTTGCTGATTTATTTTGCCTTATTTTTTGTCCCTGTAGAATATAAGCACCATGAGAGGAAGCCCTTGCTTGTCTTGCTTACCACTCTGTCCCCAGTGCCCAGAGCAGTATCTGGCACAGAAAAAGGATTCAATAAGTATCTACTGAATAAATGATCATCTTCGCAAGAAACTTTCTCAAGAAAAAGAATTACAAGGTCAAATAATACAACAATGCCTCTTTAGAAACCTTTATTTTGGAGAATCTGGTCACTTTCAGCAAACCAGAACTTTGTCTGAACTTCCAACTGCAGAGTTGGGCAACACAAAGCAGGAAGATGATGATGCCTGTCCCTGACACACAAAATACTACCATGGCATCCTGAGCACAAGCTCTTTCACTTCTAATCCCCAAACCTGACTTTTGTCTAGAAGATTGATGGGACCCAAAACACTTGCTTTAAAATGTCTAGAGAAGATTCCTTCCGTCTTGCTCTTCAGTATCCTTTTCCATGGCCCTTCAGTTCCTGCATTAAACTCAATGCTTTGCTCCCTTGTAAGCACAGAAAATGAAAGTAAACATAAGAAGTTAGAAGTACTCTTACATTTTTTTTTTTTAATTTTGAAAGCAAAGGAGAAAAATTCTACCACATTCTTTCATTCATTCAACCAACATTTTTGAGAACCTACTCTGTGTCAGGCACTGGTCTATAACTTGACAGTGAAGAAAACTGGATTTTGACAAATCATGCATTTTCAAGTTAGATTATGTAGTTCCTTCCAACAGAAAAGGACTTCCTCTTCCCATAGTTGATAACACTTGTCCTACTGAGTCAACAAGACCTAAAGCTGCCATTGACTCCCTACTTTACTCATTAGACATGCACTGTGGGTTAAGAAATGAGAACGAAAGATTTAATTACTTTAAAAAGGCTTTTGTTTTATTTCCTGAGGACAAGGATACTTCTCATACTCTACTATATTCTGTACAGCACAGCCTAGTGTCATGTGGAGTCGCTTAACCCATTTGTGCTGAATTGTTAGATGCATATTTTAAAAACACATTAGTATCGTTATGAGGAATATATCTCTTCAAATTGATGGTGTCTTACAACTATAAATTGTGTTTTTCCTTTCTTAGTGGCACATGAAAGAAATAGTGCATCTTACAACCAATAATGTCTTAGATTCAACAAAATGCTATAATAATGCTGAGTGACTCACATTTCAAAAGTATAACCCAGATGCTAATAGAGTGAGTAGATGATACCCTTGGGGTAAGGAGAAGGAAAGTGTGCATGAGACATCTCTCTCGGTATGGTTAGTTCTGCTCTCTGCACCTGAATGTGGACATAAAGTATTCCAACAGGCTTCCTTAGCTTTTCTGCTTCCTTCTGTGAAACAACACATCTGTATGGGGCCAAGCTCTGGATCAATACTAGCACCATGACCTTAGAAAGTCTTTTAACTTTATCGTTCTTTTTTTTCCTGTTATATAAATTATGGAAACTCCTTCACAGAGTTGTACTTAAAGTTAAATGAATTAAACCATGTAAAGTACTTTGAACAGTTCCTGGCAGAGGAAACCATCAATAAGTATTTTTTTCCTCCCTTTTTCTTTCTGGAGTATATCAAGTTCTTCCCTCACCTTTTCCACTTCCCAGGACCCTTGGAAATAGAAGATATACTGGGAGGAACCATCTTTTCCACACCATATAGTGGGAAGGCTGGTCTCCAAAGTCAGAGAAACTGTATCCTGGTAAAAGCTCTAGTGTAGGGTTCCTCATCCTTGGCAATATTGACATTTGGGGCCAGTTAATTTTTTGCTGTGGGGGGGACTATCTTGACATTGCAGAAGTTTTAGCAGCATCCCTGGCCTCTACCCACAAGATTCCAGTAGCACCACCCCCGAAGCTGTGACAATCAACTATGTCTCCATAATTCCTATATGTCTCTTGGGAGAAAAATTGCTCCCTTCCCCCATTGGCAACCACTGAGCTGGTGTTTGCCAGCTGGTCACTTGGGCATTTTCTCTATCTTTAAAATAAGAATGATGGGGACTTCCCTGGTGGTGCAGTGGTTGAGAATCTGCCTGCCATTGCAGAGGACATGGGTTTGAGCCTTGGTCCAGGAAGATCCCACTTGTGTCGGAGCAACTAAGCCCGTGTGCCACAACTACTGAGCCTGCGCTCTAGAACCTGTGAGCCACAACTACAGAAGACCATGCACCTAGAGCCTATGCCCTGCAACAAGAGAAGACACCATAATGAGAAGCCCGTGCACCACAACAAAGAGTAGCCCCCACTCGCCACAACTAGAGAAAGCCCACGCACAGGAAGGAAGACCCACCGCAGCCAAAAAATAAAAATAAATTAATTAATTAAATAAGAATGATAATGTTACATCAAACAGTTCTGAGGATGAGCCACTGTGCAGGGAAATCTATTTCCGTACTCTAAGGTCTCTGTGACCCAAATGGAGATTCTGTTTCTCATTTTCTAACTACAAGTGTAGCTTTACTGTGTATGTTGAGGGATAGTTGGCGCTCTCATGGAGCTGAAATGAGGCATAGCTAAAAAGAATTATCACACTACAGACAGCTAGAAACAAGTTGTCGTTAACGAGGAATGTGGAGTTTTCTAACAGATACAGAGTAATCCAGTCAGCAAAGCCAACGCCTCCTGAAGGCCAGGCTCAGAGCCACACCAGCATGGGATTACGTTGAGGGCAGATCTTAAAATCTATAAGCCCGAAATAAGCCACCTCCAAGGTTACAAAATGGCAGTACTGAAGAACAGTTATAGAAGGGTAATCTTTGTCATATTTACCTCTTTATTTATACAATGTGTGTGTGTGTGTGTGTGTGTGTGTATATATATATATATATATATATATATATATATATATATATATAATATATAATGTGTATATATATATATATATATATATATATATATATATATATATATAATGTATAAAGAGGTGCAAACAGGACTGATTTGGGCAAAAAGGTGGTCATCAACTTTCTCCTATCACCCCTCCCAGTACCCTTCTCCCCACGGGAATGCTTCATCCCTACCTCTGGAACCCAGTGTCCCTGCCCACCCTGACTCAGAAGCCCCCTGTCTCTCTGCATACTTCACCACAGCACTTCCTTGCAGTAATTCCATTAAATCAACTTCCTGCCTCAAACGGATCTGATGAGAACTCAGTAAGTTATACTCCTCCTTTCCCCAAGTAGTACATTCCTTCTAAAATCACACCGTTATCTAACCAACAGAAGAAAGCTTTTCTTACATAATTTGCTCCATAGTGGAAAGGCAATCACTTTGAAAAATCAAAAGAGCTGGATTTACCAATATTTTTTTCTGATTCTTGTGTTTACTCTGTAAAGGTTCTTCTGGTGCAAAAAAGTCAAATTCCTCCTGAAAGTGTTATGCCATTACCAGAGTTATGATTAACTCTTATCTCTGAATTCACACACACACACACACACACACAATATGGGGATTCATTTTTAAATGACAACATTATTTTTAATCCAGCTATGTTGTCTGGTTAAAGTAGAGGAATGTCAATAAATCTATGTCTTCTAGACCAAATGGCTGAAAGGATGAACATTTCCAGTATTTCTCTGAATGTTATTGACATCAGAACAACTCTGACTTCATAGGTAATAATACTCATTGGACTCATTCACCAAGCACTCACCTCTATCACAGACTACGTGCTTAAAATGTATTGTCTCACTTAATTATCTTTTGACTCCAAATGACACTAACTGACATCCTTTACAAAGAAGCTATTGTACTTATATTTGTATCTAAATTTTAGAGTTTGTTTTTGTGCTGACATTACTTTTATCAAATCATTCATTTACTGTACTGTATAAAAACAAAGAGTAGGTAATCTGATGAACACCGATTAGTTTAAAGAATGCTTTATAACATCTTCCCATAAACTTTTCTCTTGCTAATATTTTGTGACACACAGCCTTTGCAAATACTGCAATCACCATGTACTGCTTTTCACTGAGACTTGTTTTGGGAAAAAAGAATTTAACAGGATATATTTTTGCTAGAATTAGAAAATAAAAGATTGAGACTTAAATCTTGCTTTGTCACGTTTCTTTTTTCTTTCTTTTTCTTTCTTTTTTTTTTTTGCGGTACGCGGGCCTCTCACTGCTGTGGCCTCCCCCGTTGCGGAGCACAGGCTCCAGACGCGCAAGCCCAGCGGCCATGGCTCACGGGCCCATGGCTCCGCGGCTGGTGGGATCTTCCCGGACCCGGGCACGAACCCGTGTTCTCTGCATCGGCAGGTGGACTCTCAACCACTGCGCCACCAGGGAAGCCCCTGTCACGTTTCTTTAAGTGCTTTTGCTCCAAGGGGTTTAAAGAGTTTGACAATCTGTCAATGTCCTAAGATAGTAAATGAGTAATGTACCCCAGACCAGTCTTAGAAGAAATGAAAGTGGGAGAGAAGAGATGAGGAAAAGCAAAAAGAAGGTTCCCCACCCCAAATGAAAATATTGTCATATACCCATCAGGGGCTTAAATTCCCCTATTAAAATGCAATTTCCCTAACAGGAGCAACAACATATTTTATCCATTCTAGGATACTTCTATATTTTCCCATTTCTAAAATCTGAATGTTTTTTACAATCAATGTCAATGTGTACATTTAACTTAGGAATAATCCCTCTGCCCCCAACAGAAAGCTATAAAATCGGGAACATTGCTTATAATTAATGACATCTTAGTATCAAGGAAATATAAAATTTAAAATAGCTTGGAAATTAGTTTAACAGAGAGAGAGGAGGAGCTTCCAGAAGGTTTATGAACCAAGAAACACTCATAAATAGGTTTTTAAATTTTTTCTTTCTATTATTTTGGAAATGATCTTCATAGGCAAGAGAACTTACTGTCACTTTTTGCAATTATGTTATTATTTCCTAATAAGAAGTGAAATGTGATATATGATGCTACTGTACAGAATGAGGAAATGTATAGTTTCCATCAGTTCCATAACAGCATTGATCAGAGTAGGAATTGAAAGAATTTTTTAAAAACCTCCTCATTTTGATTACAGCATGTGTCTGTTTGCCTCAAGATTCTTATGCTAGAAAATGTAAAAGAAAAAGGAGTACTACAAAGCTTGTGCATACTAAGGTTCTATTTTCATTCTGAAAAGTCATGAGTGTTTTCTCTTTGTGGAAAGGGTCTTACCTTCCTAGAATACATAAAGCCAGCAAAGCCAAAGCAATACCATGTGTCTTCCAACCTGGAAATACATCCGACAATGTGGCTCTTTCTTGAGAGAAGACACTTGAAAAAGGCAAGGACTTCAGCAAAACTTGGAGATGTCCCAACCCAAGAGTTTGTATATTCAGCATGGAAGAAGGGGCTGGTGGTGAAAGCCAGACTGTCCTTCTGTCCAAGTGCCCACTCAGGGAGAGAAGTTTGGAGACAAAAAACTTTCTAATGATGGAGAAAGAGCCTGTGCAGGCTGCAGTCAAAGGGCTGTAGAGAGGTGCAGACATGCAGAAAACCAAAGGTTCTTGAAGGTCCTGTAGTTCAGACCTCAGTAAATGTGACATAAGGATTCACAATCTTTTCCCAGCTGACATGGATTCAAGAATGAGGACTCTGCAGAAATAACGTCACAGACTTCTGGACAAAGGAAATCTATTCATTTATTCAAATGTTTAATGACTGTTTCTTGTGTGCCGGGTACCAGTCTAAGCACTGGGGATACAGCACTGAACAAAGCAGTTAGGATGCTTGTCTATGGCACTTGCATTTACTAGGAAAAGTGATGTGATGAAGAATCTTTAAATTTGTATTATTCTTCCCTCTCTGCTCTCTCCTGACAAGGCAGACTCTGGGGGCTTCAATTCCTTTTCTTGATTTCCATAGAAATGGAACCATTTAGTACATACTCTAGCATCTTTCACTCATCATTTGACAGTCATCTCATGAATGTTACAATAGTTTGCTCTTTTTAGTGCTGTGTAGTTTCTTATTGTGTGAATACACAACAATTTATCTAGTATACTATTATGGACATTTGGGTTGTTTCCAATTTTCTGCTTTAATGAATTAGGCTACAATGAACATTTTTTTGCATCTCACTAGAATTTAATAATAATGTTGTGGTTTCATTTTATTCTTTATCATTACTTTTTATTAAGGAAAGTAATACTAGTTTTCTGTTTGAAATAGTAATAAACTTTTCCTGTTAAATTTAATTAATCTGAAAAAAGATTTAATCTATAGAAAAATATTACATAAATATTTATAGATTAAGGAATATATTTGTTCAGGTTCACAAAGGAAACAGCCAAAAGACTGATGTTTGAAGAAGTGTTCCAGGACAATAATAATTGGTAGCTAGAAATGAAAAGGTTTAGAGAATAAATACTATGGGAATTTAGCAAACAAAAGGATTACAAGGGGCTCGAGCAAATGCAAAGCCTTTGGATTTCATTGGATTGTGAATACCTTGAAGGAGAGAATGATATCTCATTAACATTGACACGTCCATCACCTGAAAACAGTACCTGGCCCCAAAACTCCTTCCATGAACATGGGCTATGTCTGTACCTGAGAAACAGAATTCTCTAAGGAGAAATCACAGGGTAGATTCCTGGCAGGGGAAACAATGTGATAAAGAGAAAAGACAGGCAAGAAGAAGTAATGTTCACAAAATGAAAAGAACAAACTGACTCAAGAAGATCCTTATAGGGTAGCAGCAAAGGATAAAAGTGAGAAGGGAGGAGTGAGGCCAGACATAGGGCTAAGGAGGCGTAAAGTTGAGTTACAGATCCCATCTTCATGGACTATAGTCATAACTGTAGTTAATTTTGTAGACTACACACTTGAATGTTTTCCTCACTATGGGAACTCGAAAAACATGAAGTACCTTATCAGTGGACAGCAGCTCAAAGGAAGCCTCTGAAAGTTCAATAGTAAGCGGGGGCCTAGTCAGCTTATCACCTTCCTCTTTATCGGAAGA
>NW_006786711.1:116348-119435 GCF_000442215.2 Lipotes vexillifer | reverse complement strand
CTTCCTATTTAACGGAAGAGCTTTCTGCAAAGTCTCAGACATTGATTGCAGTTTGCACTCTTGTTCTTCATGAGTGGGAATGTTTTCAAAATGAAATACACACTGCTGCTGCCTGACTCACATGTTCCAGGAACTTTGCTTCCAGACAAGAAATTTAGTCTTTGTGTTCCCTTTTTTTACAGTCCATGAACATCTCATATTTCATCCGAATGGGGAAATTCTCCAAGAAGAGTCCCCCTCCCGTAACGCAGCTGACATTGATTTAGAAGGGACTAATTAAGTTTAAAGCTAGTCAGAAATATATGAGGCTTTAGACCGTGAAATATCTTCTCATCAAATGTGCATTTTGCAAAAGCAGACATGCTGCAAAATTCTGCATCTCTTGTTAGGAGTGTGCTTCATGGTGTAAACAGAAATCTTAATCTCCCCGCAATAATTACTCTTATGGGTTGTACGAGTCATAATCAGCTTTGTCATCTCCATGAAGTGCAAACTTAAAAATATAACAAATAAGGACAGTACTAAACCCTGTGTGCTGGCAAGAACGCATCTCATCAATGCATCCAGGTTGAGGAGCAGTACAGTGTAGCACTGATTTGGGGTACACACAGAGCAAGCTGCTGCCTCACACACAGGCTGGGGATTAGAACCAGGGCCCAGAGCAGTCCCAGGTAATGACTAGAAGGCAGTGCCTGCAGAATTTAGACTTAGGAACTCTGGGCTTTTCCCACTGTGAATTATATGACCTGAGGCAAGATGTTTCACTTACCTGCAACCTTCATTGTACAGGTAAGGAACTGAGACGCTCCAAAGAATGTTTCAGCTCTAGTATTTCAGTCTAGACCTTCTGGTACAGTGAGGAAGTGGACATCTCGTGGGTCGCCCCTTGTACTCAGCAAGCATAAATCTTGCCGAGATATGTTTTTGAGTCATCATAATTATCATCCTCATCTCATATTTCATGTAGAATGATGATGTTTCTGACACATTAGCAAGACATGCATTTGGAGCTGCTTTTTCCAACAGTGCATAAAAGGTCTGCACGGTCCAACCTTATTCTTTACCACCATCACCTGGGAATAAATGCAAAGAGGTGAAAAAATGACCATGTGATAAAAATGCTTGGGGAAACGTGTGTATTATTTTCTGCTTCTTATTATTCATATAGTAAAAGCTCTCAAAAATGCTACAGTAAAGAAATCCTCAAATTCCACTTCCCTCAATTTCTTTCACGAGGAGCCTTCCTCTTCTTCTGCCATAGCCCTGCCCCACCCTCAGAACATTACTGTTCTGTCACATTTTGAGAGATGCTACTGCTTTCTGCTCTATTAAAAGATTGAAAGAGAAGAGGTCAATGCAGGTTGGAAAAAATAACAGCATATAAAAGAATTTGTTTTGGTGGGTTTTAGAATCCCAGTCATTTTTCTAAGGATTAGACAAGAAAGAAAAGGTTTAAATGAGGTGAAAAGATGAGAGCTGGGGAAAACTCCAGATTGAATCACATAACCAAAAGTAGTCTGGATTCTCCCCTAGAATTGGGAAGTAACTAAATGGGGAAGTCGCAAGAGAACAAATGCAAAGCACTGATAATTGTATGAAAATGTATTCTTCCTCACTAGTACTCTGAGTAGCACATATTAACATAATATTGAGACACCATTATTTATTCTTTCAGATTGGCAAAGGTTTAAAAGAGTGCTAAGGATCATGATTAAGGAGAGTGTAAATAGGTATCACCTCAATGACGGGGAACTTGGACATACAAATAAATGCCTCCAAAAATGCATGTTTCACTTAATGTAGAAATTCCACTTTGGGGGAATGTATCCTAAGGAATTAATCAGGCAAATGCACAAAGATGTGTATAAAGTTGTTTACCGTAGTATAATTTATGAGTGAAAAACGGAAATGGTGAAAAATGGAAAGCCATTTAAATGTTCATTTAAAGGTGACTGATGACATGGACCTTATTTCCATTAAAAGTTACTGTGGAAAGATATATTTACTCGATGGAAAGTGTTTAGGATGCATTATTAAATAACAGGAAGCGGATTTACAATATAATGAGTGCTTTGATAAGATATTTATAAATGTGTGTGATAATATACAGTCTACTGTTAACAGTGATTATTTCTGGGGGCTAGAGTTACAGCCACCTCTTGTTTATATTATATGATTCTTCTAATTTTTCTAAACCAAAACGTATTACTTATATAATAAAATAAATTCAGTTTTTTAAAAAGAAAGCAAATTCCAATTTGGAAGTAGGAGCAGCACAAAAGATTCTATAACAACTTTTCAGCCCCCAAATGTTGAGGATTTTCTGAGGCCCCCTCAAATGTACCACACAGAATACAAGCAGCAAAAATAAATCCTCATTTTTCATTACAAGTCTCATGAGATTTCTTTTGAAAATTAATCTCATTACAAAATAAATTAAAGAAGTTTTTTAAAAACTAGCTAGAGCTTAAAAATTTTTTAGCCTGACTCTGATTTGACAGATGTGAGGAGAAGGCTCCATGACCTTGAAACAATCACAGAGCTAGTTAAACAGTCACAAACCTGAAGGTGGCTCCAGTCTCGACTGGAGTCGAAACTGTCCAAGTTCTTTCAACCATAGCCCTACAGACCAAAGCAGTTCATGTATATATTTAACAAAATAGAGCCAATGTTAAAAGAAATATTCATTTGAGAACTATTCAGAACAATGGAATAGGTATGCAATGAAAAAGCAGTTGTCATTAACAACATCAGTTTCTGCTCACCTCTATGTCATTTTAGCTTTATATATTATTTTTGGTTTATTTTTAAAAATAACTTTTTTTCAGGAATAAAAGGTAAGTTACAAAAAGAATATATGCTCGCTGTATAGGGTTTAGAAAATACAGCTAGACCCCAAAACGAACTTGCCCCTCCACTGAAAGCAGTGATACCCAGAAAGCGCCTGTCACAGCTCTTCCCTCCGAGTCAAAGGAAAAAACAGCAACCCTTGGGGAGAGGACCTTCACCTGCTGCAGTCCAGGTGACCACTTTAAAACTGTTCATGGGGCTTCCCTGGTGGCGCAGTGGTTGGGAGTCCACCTGCCG
>NW_006786711.1:31066-114962 GCF_000442215.2 Lipotes vexillifer | reverse complement strand
GGTCCGGGAAGATCCCACATGCCGCGGAGCGGCTGGGCCAGTGAGCCATGGCCGCTAAGCCTGCACATCCGGAGCCTGTACTCCGCAACGGGAGAGGCCACAGCAGTGAGAGGCCCGCATACCCCCAAAAAAAAAAAAAAAGAAAAAAAACTGTTCATGGCATGAAAGATTTGGAATGCCATCTAAGAATCCACACAGAAGCTGGAGAGGGTGTAGATTAGGCTGTGATGACAGTGTCCGTCTCAGTGGCCACTGAAGCCTGCTCTGCTCACCCCTGTGTCCGCAGAGTCAGTGGCAGCTCCGCTCCTTGTGGCCTTCTCTCCAGGACCCGGCTGGTGGCGCGGCCTGTCTGGGATACACCAGATAAAGGTTTTCTTGACCTTTATTCCTGCTGTGGACTCCTGGCAATTTTGTGAAGCTTACGGACCTTTCCCAGAGCAATATTTTTAAACATTCATTTTCTCTGATTCAGGATCAGTGGTCAGTGACCCTCTGTCAGCACGGGGTTTCAGCTCTAGCCAAGTGAATTTCTTTTCCCCAAATGTAACTGTTTTGCTGCCCCATGTGGACCTGATTCTTGGACTTCAGACAAATATCAGTCAAGGCCATGCCTGCCCTGTGAGGAGGTGTGACAGTGGATGACAGGACTGGCCAGAGAGAAGACGCTTTTCTCCCAAAACACAGGGGATAACTGGGTGGGGAGTGCTATGGGGACAAGCTGGCATATTAGGGGGGCACTCACTTGCTTATGACACTTTCCTGTTCAAAATAACGTAGCTGCCTTAATGTTATAAAAACAAAACAAAAATGCAAAACAAACAAACATGAAAATCACCCGAGATCCCATTTGAACTTTTTGTTCTATGTATTAAAGTATACATATTTATTTTAGAAAAACAGGATTATGTTCCATCTACTTTTAGACGCGCAGGCTCAGCGGCCACGGCTCACGGGCCCAGCCGCTCCGCGTCATGTGGGATCCTCCCGGACCGGGGCACGAACCCGTGTCTCCTGCATCGGCAGGCAGACTCTCAACCACTGCGCTACCAGGGAAGCCCTCCATCTACTTTTAACTTTGGCAATTCTACTATTGAGAAGCTCACCTTTTTTGGCTTTAATTTATAAGAGCTCTTTACATCTAATGAGAGTCACTCTTGTTCATGCTGCAAACGTTTTTCCCAGTTTGCTGTTTAGCTTCTTATTTTGTTTATGGTCTTTGCTTTATTTTTATGTAGTAAAATATCTCATTATTTTCCTTTAAGGTTTCTGCCTGTTTTCAGGGCCATTTACTCTTAGAAAAATTGTCAATCTACTTCACATTCAACTCTCTGTTTCTTTTTATTTTCTGATATTATCGTTAATGCCAATCAGAATTCCTCGGACAATCTGAAGTTCAGATGTAGCAATGGCCTTGATCTTAAAATGGGAATGATCAATAGTTTTGCAACTATAAAGTAAAAGCTTGCCAGTCTAGTGATTGTGGGGGGATTGGAGACTGAAAGCCAGGAATGAAGTAAGCTGGAGTTAAGAAATACAATCAAAGGCCAGAAAATGAGTGAAAAATAACTGATGTACAATTACATGCTGCATCACGTGTGATACCAAGCATCAAGAGTGATGCTAAAACATTTAGTTTAAAACATTTAGTTTAAAACATTTAGTTTTAAAAACATTTAGTTTTAAAACATTTAGTTTAAAACATTTAGTTTAAAACATTTAGTTTTAACATTTAGTTAAATGTCCTAATATTTTCAACTATTTGAATGTTATTTTCAATATATTTAGATGTTTAATTGTTTTCTATTTTATTCTTCCTCTTGGCACTTTAACAACATTGTAGGTTATGTCCACTAACTTCAAATTATTTATCTGTGATCCACATGTAAATTGGGCCTGGGTTTATTTATCAATCCTCAACTCACAGTTAGACTAAGCTATATGTGTGCCATAGGAAGTTTAACTGAAATGTTTAAAATATAAGTTCAGCATTTAGGGAAGGAGATTGAGTGACGTTTCAGGTAAGGGCAGAGAAAGAGAATCACAGGAAGCAGCCCTGCTTTTTCCACCCTCCTCTACTATCCAGAACAATTCCAATCTAGCCCCATGCTTGCATAAACCAGAGCAGTTAACCGTATCCAGCCTCTCTGGATGGCAATTTATTCCATTTGCCCTCTGGGGAGTCAAGTAGGTAAACTACTCTGTCTGAGTAGAAGTTCTCCTAAACACTATTTTCTCTGGGGACTTTTGAGCCCCTTTATAAATCAGAGCCATTTGATTGACCCACCATTCTATTTAGTTCTATTTCAAGCTTAAACAATATTTCAATTTGTTACTTACGGAAAATGATAGTACAGTCATTAGGAACGGTTTTAATTTCATGGCCTGTTTTCTGTTTCCAATGGGGGCGGTGGGTAACAGGCTTTAGAGACCCTTTTGTTCCTAACACTTTAAACACCTTCTGAGTTGTACCAAGTCCTAAAAGAGTCAGTTAACTAGATGCATATGTTTAAAAAGGGGAAGGAGAAAACATTTTCAGGGACACTCATTTGCTGAACGTTGACAGGCATTTATTGTGTTGGCCAAAAAGTTCGTTCAGGTTTCTCTGTACTATCTTATATAATATTTTTCAGGCTTGGTTGCTTCCCTTGTATATTTATGTCTCCTATGGAAGGGAAATGAGGGGTAAGTGCAGGGCTCTTTCCTCTTTGCCTCCGTTTAGTATCCAGAGCTGCTTTCTGATTCAGCTTTCTCCAAAGACAGAAAATCTTAGGTGGTTACAAAACAAAAACGTGCTCCCAGTGTGTTTGTAGAGAACATTTTCAATAACAAAGGAAGTGTTTTCTCTTACTCTGCATATGGTTTTCATCATCTCATGGTGTGGCCCTTAAGGAGAAAATGAGTTTGGTAACTCAGAACCAGTGAGTGTGCCCTCTTGTGTTGGTCAAGTTTGACTCACTAATCTCACAATGGTCTGTCACCAGATCTTCATACTTATTCACACTTTCTACATTATTCAGAGTCTCCAAAACACTATTTGCATTGTTGCAGTAGCCGACCCTTTGGAAAGCAATTAACATTTTCCAAATAGAGTTATGCACATGTCTGTCACTGGATTTGCCTAGCCTATGACATATCTCTGTCCCATATTAACTCCAAAAACTGAAAAAGAAAACTTATAGAGACACACAGGCATTCTAACAAAACCAAAGCACAGAAGAAAAGTAAAGTAGAGATATTCTAGGGAAGAATATCCTGGTTACTGAAACTTTCCTGCTGGTTTTCTTGAGGAAAAATTTCATAACTCTTTATGATAAGAATAATTTAACCACATCCTGACTGATCCCTTATTTCTCAGGGCTAAATTCAACTTTGCCCTCCCATTTATGAAGACCGTGGGATTTTCTAGAAATTTAATCCAAAAAAATAATCAGTCAAGGAAAGAGAAAACATTCAGCCAAAGGAGATAATGCCAAGGATCAGTTTTCAGGCTAGATTTGTCCAAAAAGAAAGTAATTAAAAGTTGAATTAAAATAATTAATCTTTACTCAGAAAGAAAAAAGGAATTTTAAACCTTCTAAAATTAAATTTAATGTGTAACAGAAAGACAATGAGTTTGCAAGTTAGCAGAACTGTGTCCCCTCAGTTTTTTAGTTGTAGGACATGCAGCAAGAAATTCAACCTTTCTGGGTCTCAGTTTTCTTCTTTGTAAAAGAGGAAAATTAATAACTACAGGGCCATTAATAACTATTCAACCTTTCTGGGTCTCAGTTTTCTTCTTTGTAAAAGAGGAAAATTAATAACTACTCCACAGGGTTAGTATAAGGATTAAATAAGAATTAGTATTTACTCCCTGTATCAGTTTTCTATCACTATATAACAAATCATCCCAACACCATTTCTCACAAGTCTTCGGGATGGCTGGATGGTCTCACATGGGTTTGCCCCTGTGGCTGTATCCATCTAGTGGGTCCACTAGAGCCAGAGAGTCTGTGATGTCCTCACCCTCATGTCCAAGGCTTGATGGGGGTAGCTGGAAGGCTGGGACCTCTCTCTTCACATGGTCTCTCATCATTCAGTAGATTAGCCCATTTTTATTTACATGGCTTCTACGACCCAAGAAAGTGAAGGCAGAAGCTTCAAAGCATCTTGGAGCTTATGCTCTAGAACTTATCAGCCACATTCTGTTGGTCAAAGCAAGTTACAAGGCCAGCTAAGGTTTAAGGCAGAGAAAAGGATCTACCTCTAGAAGGGAAGAATGGTAGGATCACACTGCAAAGAGGGTGAACATAGGGAAGTGTTATTCATTGGAGCCATTATTATAATGACCTCCCTTCTGCCTTGTAGTCTAGAAGCCCTGATTTCAAATTGTGTAAAGTTTAGCAGAGTCTTTTATAATCCTGTTGACTGGAAACTGTGATAAATTATTACAGTAATGGCACCCAGTGTATCACACCTCTCTGTACCCATGCCTTTGTATATCCTCCTTCCACACTGACTCTGGACTTGGCCATGAGAACTTGCTTTGTCCCTTGGGACATCAGCAAGTAGAACACAGCAGAAGCTTGATAAAAGCTTGTGCATTGAGTCTTGTTCTCTTGGAACTCCACCTTGAGACTGTCATGCCATAAAGAAACCTAGAATCAAAGAACAAGTAGCAAGAAGATTTCACCTGAACCCAAGCTGCAGAAGCTTCATCAGCTGCATGAGTACGTCAAGATAAGACAATCAGAAGGACCACCCAGTCAACCCATTGGAACCATAGAACTAATAAAATATACTTCTTTTAAGCCACTGAGTTTGGGTATATCTTGTAACACAACAACAGGTAAATGAAACAGAGTCCACAAATATTCTAGCCAAAGGGTAACCTATAATCACTAGTAAATACCAGCCTCGCTATCAAATCACTAACTCATTTCATGATTTTAAACATATCACAGAATCACATAATTTCAGCACTTGAAAATTTTAGAGATAATATAATCTAGTGGTCTTCAAAATACCTTTTAGCTATAGAACTCTTTTAAAAAACTTCTTACTTGTGTATTTTTAAAAAAGAGATACCTTGTTAGGATAAATTCATTTTTTTTGGTCCAGATTTATAGCATTTGCTTATCATTTAATGAAAACACAATTTCCTTTTTTAATACAAAACTGTAAACCCAGGCTCTTAGATGGCAATGAAACAACTCTTGCAGTTTAAGATTACAATTAATCAATATATTTTCTTTTGGCAAAATAATATAATGGAAATCCTTATTCAAGACAGACAAGTAGCTGTAGATAGTAAAGGTTATTTCACTATTTGCCTTGAAATCTCAGGATACCAAGTGGTCAGGAGAAGTATTATAATTTATTTCTACTCAGAAAAATACGAACCTATGAGTACAAGCAAATAATTGATTGTTAGCCTCCATGAGTTTATATTTAAAATATATGACATTTGGTGATGTAAAAATTACTATCTTGAAAGAGTATAAAACCTATGTAAAAATAAAATTTAAATCAAATATTTGTGAAGCTTTTGTAGAACCTCTATGGCACTCTGCTAGTCTTTGGAATTCATTTTTGAAACTACTGAACACACAGAAACTGGTTTCTCTTTATTGTTGATTTTGTTCAAAACTGAAGGAGGCTGATTGGACATTTAAAAAAAATGATTTCTTCCAGGTTTCAGGTGTCAGTGCATCCTCAAAACAATCTGTTGGGCTATTTAAAGAATGTTCCTGTTATTTCCTTTTTCATTTGTCAAGAATTTTTTTAAAAGATTTTTAAAAATTGGGAAAGGAACTACTTAGCAAAAGAAACATCACTATTAAAGGCGAATGGTATTTTTTGACTCACTTGTGTAAATTAGCAACATACTTGAAGTTTCAGCAGGGTGTCTGGATTTTGTCAGCTCAGCCAGTGAGAACGTGCTCTCTTGAAAGCTTGGTTTTACCTTCACCTCTGTTTTTTCCAGGGCTGAGGGTTTAGCGACAGGAGGCTGTGTGCTCTTCATCCAGTTTTAATGAACCCTTTGCTTCCAAAGGGGAAGCCTGACAAAAGACAAGTCTTTAAGTAAGCCAGTTAATTCAGCCATTTGATTGGCTTTTAGAAGGAATGAAAGGGTTCTGCTAAGTGCATGGAATGATCAATGTGGTTATTTCTGTGCTGCTACAGTGCAAGGCTCAGCAGCACAATCGGAAGAAACAATTGATTTCCATTCCAAGACATCAGCAGTGAGACGCAACAACATCAACAAAAATGTAGAAGAAATATGTATCTAGAATCTAAGAAATCTGAAATTTTTAAATTACTGCTGCCTGAGTAGAAGGGAGGGTAGAAGGAAAGTCAGAATGGGAAGTGTCAGGAATTATTCATTCATTCAAAAATATTTACTGAGCTTCTATCTATGTGCAGCCACTGGGTTCAGCACTTAGGATACAGTGATATATAAGACAGACATGGTCCCTACCCTCTTTATATGCACAAAAGGACACAAGAGTGAGAAAGCAAGAGGAAAACACCTAGAAGAGAATTTTCAAAACTCTGACAACTAGCTGTGGATGATATATGGACCTGACTGTTTAGGACACATTTCTAATTCCCCTATAATCCTTTACACATATTTACCGTGTATTGAAGGGTGAATGGAAGTAATGAGGTGAAGTCATGATGTCCTTGAGTATAGCTCTCTGGCCTTTTGGACATGAACCCCACCCCAAGACACACTCTGAGACGGAAACCTGTCTCTAAGGACAGGTCACAAGGCTGGTGTACAAACCAGGATACCAATTTATTAATTTACTAAGAAATATAACTGTTTGGGCTTCCCTGGTGGCGCAGTGGTTGAGGGTCCACCTGCCGATGCAGGGGACACGGGTTCGTGCCCCGGTCCAGGAAGATCCCACGTGCCGCAGAGCGGCTGGGCCCGTGAGCCATGGCCGCTGAGCCTGCACGTCCAGAGCCTGTGCTCCGCGGCGGGAGGGGCCACAACAGTGAGAGGCCCGCGTACCGAAAAAAAAAAAAAGGAAAAATAACTGTTAGATAAACCAACACAAATAAAGTATTATCTTGCAACAGGAAGAGCCACATGAGAAACCAAACTATGAACAAAAAGGTGACTTTTAGGCAACATTCTCCATTAAGATAGCATGCACCCAACTTCCTTGCTACAAGGCCACTATTGCCTGTGAGATTATGTGGTAGCTCTTGGTTTGGGTCATCACCAATGCTTCTGCAATTAGCCCATCTCCACTCTTGTGACAGAAAACACTGCCCTGTCATGAGGATGGGCATAACCACGCATAGCTAATCAGGGCACTTCCATCCCCTGAGCCAAAGGAATCAGTTTAGGGGTGGGCACACGACCCAAATCTAGCCAATCAGTGTTCATTTCCAGGATGTCCTCACCAAGGCTAGGAGCAAAGACCTCTCTGTCTTCTTGGGAATAATTAATTGTTGCTCTCGTCACTTCCTTCCCACTCTGAGTCATCCTTAAAATCTTTTAATGTAATAGCATTAAGGAACATGGTTCTTCAGAAACACTCGGTAATATCCTCTACACCTCTGTACTGTTTTTTTTGTTGTTGTTGTTGTTGTTCTTTTTGTGAAGGATTCCTGAAGAAACAGGAGGAATCTAGTCCCTGTTGCAGGATATTTTGCATAGTCATTTGAGTAAAAAAATTCTGGGGCTACCCTGGTGGCGCAGTGGTTGAGAGTCTGCCTGCTGATGCAGGGGACGCGGGTTCGTGCCCCGGTCTGGGAAGATCCCACATGCCGCGGAGCAGCTGGGCCCGTGAGCCATGGCCGCTGAGCCTGCGCGTCTGGAGCCTGTGCTCCGCAAGGGGAGAGGCCACAACAGTGAGAGGCCCGTGTACCGCAAAAAAAAAAAAGAAAAGACAAATTCTGAAAGCATTCTATTATGGAGTACCCGCTATACTCCAGGCAGGGTATAGACTTGCAATTTAGGCCTAAGCAAACACACACACACACAGAGAAGAGCCAAAACGTCCCTGCCCTTTCTGACCATAAGGTCCAGTGGAAAGATAAACTTTATTTTTTTTAATTTTATAAAAATAAATACGTACTTATAAACACTAAGGAGCATAAAGAAAAGAAAATTTATAAAGAAAAGCTTCATGGTGTAATAAATATGTGTAAACAAAGTTGCCATGGTTTCTTGACTAAGTTACTGAACTCCCTTTGCCTTGGCTTCCTCATTTGTAAAATCGAACACTAGAATATACCTCAGAATGTGGCTATGGAGATTAAATGAAGTGCTTCGAAGAGAGCCCTGGTTGGTGGTCAGTCAATTTTAGTCATGACTAATACTATCATCAACAACAACAACGTCATTATTTGTAGAAGGGAACCAGGCCTGGCCTGGAGGTGGGGAAGCCTTCCCTGCGCAAGAAACTTTTGAGTTAAATTGTGAAGGATTGGCAAGAGTTTATTTAGCAGAAGGTGGAGAAATAGCAGCATAGCTGTAGGAAAAGCCCAACGGATAGCACATATGGAACTTACAGAAAATGAGAGAAGGCCAGTGAGTTCAGAGCATAGGAGAGGGTATCGAGGCTGGAGAGGCGCCTGTCCGTGGCTCATATAGGATAGTGAGGTGAAAAGCAAATGATATAATCAAATTTGCATTTTAAACATCACCGTTATGGACTGGATGTCTGTGACCCCCCATAAGTCCTCTGATGCAGTTCTAACCCTCAGTGGAATAGTATTAGGAGGTGGGGTCTTTGGAAAGTAATTAGATTTAGATGAGGTCACAAGGTAGCCCCCCCCATCATGGGGAGCTTCTTATAAGTAAAGGAAGAGACACCAGAGCTCTCTCTCCACTGTGTGAGGCCACTGCGAGAAGTCACCTTGACCTTTGACTTCTCAGCCTCCAGAACTGCGAGAAATAAATGTTGCTTAAATGATCCGCTCTGTGGTATTTGTTATAGCAGCCTGGGTTGGGCCAGCATGAGTACAGAAAACCTTTTAACATGACATAATCATCACCTGCATAGGGAAGTGGCAGTGGGTATGAAAGAGAGAGATCCAAGAGCTAGTTGGGGGTCAAAACCCTGGGACTTGAGGAGGGTTGGCTATGGGAGCCAAGAGTGAGGGATGTCAGGGGCTTCTAGGTTACAGGTTTCTTGATGGAATCTGGTGGAGAGTGATGCCATTGACTGAGAGGAAACTGGAAGAGGACTGGGTGGAGGAAGGAAAGGGGAGCCAGAGAAGTGTCTGGTAAAGGGACAAGAGACTCATGGAGGTTGAGAGTACAGACGCCAGAAGACAGAAATAATGGAGCTTCCCAAGGTCACTGAAACCCTGCTCCTGATAAAACATCACAGATGAACTCAAGGTTTGTCATGACCCTTCCTAGAGACCAGCTTTGGGTCCTCAAAGTAACCTCCTGTGAAGAATGCTTCCTGTCTCTGCCTCCCTGTGGTTTCCCTTACATAACAAGGCATTCCTTCAGGAAAACTGGTGTCCCAGATTCCATGGAGCAGCAGGAGGCTGTGTGAAATGTCCTGCCCCCAGGAAAATAATATCAGAACAAGAAGCTGTTGACCCCAGGGGAGCTTTCACTGGCCAAGCCCACAGTCGACCCATCCACGTTCTCCCAGCAGCCTTTATCACCCAATGCCTCTGAAAGTAAAGTCCGACACCCCTACTTCTGACTCGTGGGCAAAACTGACGCCACCCTGGATTACTAAGATGCCTGAACATAAAATATTCCTTGAAGAAATGCCATGTTATTGTGTTTAAGTATAAAGCATTTATTGTTTTACAAGAATAAGTTAACAAAATATTTCATGGTGGAGTCCCAGAAAGAAAGCTTTAAGGAGTGGAAAAATAATCACTTGAAATCAGCATGTCAAGGTTTTAATGAAATGAAAATTATATATGGCATCAGTCTCAAACTGGCATCCTTAGATAATTTTTCCCCAAAAGTGTTTTTTTTTTAATAATTTGAATTAGTTGCCAACATTTAAAACTTCATAAATTCCAGCTGAATATCAGGGCTTTCAGCTTTTCTTTCAAATGGGAAGTCCTGGCAAAGCTGGGCCCACTCTCACACATGACAGTGAGCTGAAGCTCCTAAGCATGGATGTCAGTTCCCTAGTCCATCCCAGTGCTCAGCACTCCTTGGGGTGTCCCACATACTAAGGCTGAGTAGCTCTGCTTTTTTTTTTATCATGTTAGCACTGTTATTTTTCTTAAACAACATGAAAGTGTATATTTCTTCTACCTATGTCTCTACCAAAAGTGGAAAAATTAAAACTACTGAAAGCTCAACATGACCAATCTGGCCTCAAATACTTTTATGGTCTATTTATCACTATCAGTTTGGGAAATCAAAAGTTCCAAGGAAACAGTATCCCTAGAAAGAAGTCAAAGTCAGCCACTGCCATGAAAAGAAAAACTTGGATTCAGGTATCTTCTCCTTTCAAGTCTCCTGACTTGAGTTTCCAATCAAAGACCTAAACAGTCGTGGATCACCTCCCCCCACCACCATGAGACCCACCCCACCGATCCCTCTGGATTAAGAAAATAGCTGAAGATTCAGTTTGTTCTACATAGACCCTGGTAAGAAAAATGCCCTGTGAAAGTTTGGCTAAATAATTTTTTCTACTTTTTTATTACAGAACTGGCTCTGTAGCAAAGAAAGTAAGTTTTCTGACTTCATGAGGAAACAAATAATATCAGTTTTCAGGGAAGAAAAAAAGCTTGTTTGGTTGTCTTTAATGATAAACTCATATATATTATAAGTAAGATATTGTTTTAATGAGTTCTACCACAGTGGGCTGGTTCAGAAGTGATTGGCAATAAAGAAATAAGTGTAAATAGAGAAAATGAGCTTTTATTTGTCTATAATTTATAGAGTATTATTAGAAAAAATAAGCAAAGAATATCTGAAAGAAAAAAAAATCTGGGATGATTATTAAATCTAAAAACTACAGATGGTGGCAAAAATTCAAATTCTACACCTCTCCTTCTCATCCCCAATGCTGAGTGTGAGAAAAAATTCGGGGGAACTAGGTAGTTAAATTTTGACAATTCTCAGGGTGCTTCAAAATAAATCTTCCCCTGGGAAATTGATAATCCCTTCAATTTTTAAAAAGTAAACTATAACATACATTCAGAAAAAATACACAAGTCATAAATCTACAACTCAATAAATCACTGCACAGTCAACATGCCCATGTAACCACCACATGGACCAAGAAATAGAACACTGACTCCTTCCTGCTCCCCAAAAGTAACTATTTACCTGACTTGTAACTCCTTAGATTTCCCTTGCCTGGTTTTTGAAGTTCAAATGAAGTCACATAGAATGTGTTCCTTTGTGAATTGCTTCTTTTGCTCAATATCATCTTTGACAGATTTATCTGTATTGTTATGTGTACCCGTGTATTAATTTTCACTACTGTATAGTACACCATTGTGTGAATATACCACAGCTTTGTTATTCATTTTAATATTGATGGACCTTTGGACTTTTCCCAGTTTGGGGATGTTATGAAATAATACTATAACGAACATCCTTAGGCAAGTCTCCTGCTTCACATGTACATGAGTATGTATCTGTTGAGAGTAGATTTGCTTTGTCATAACATGTGTATTTGTTCAGCGACAATAGACAATGCTCAGTTTTCCAGTGTGGTTCTGTGAGAAGTGTGAGAGTGTTCCATTTTTTCACACTTGGTATAGTCATTCTGATTAATTTTACCTATTCTGGTAGTTATACAAAGGTATCTCATCATGATTGCCATTGTATTTTCCTGATTATTTATGACATTGAGCACCTTTTCAAATGGGTTTTGGCCATTTTGACATCCCCCTTTGTGAAGTAACTTTTCGCATCTATCACCAGGCCCCCCTTTTTAAATTCAGGTTGTCTCTTTTTTATGAATTTGTAGGAAGTCTTTACACATTCTCTATAAAAGCCCATTGTCAGTTTTATGTGTAGCAATTATCTTTTCCCACACTGTAGTTTACCTTCTCACTCTCTCAATTCTTAAAAGAATAAAAATCATCTTAATTTTAAAGTAAATTAATTTATTAAATTTTTCTTTATATTAGTGGTTTTATATCCTGTTTAAGAAATCTTTTCCTCTCTAAAAATTAAGAAAATATTCTCCTATATTATCCTTTACAATCATTATTGTTTTTTTCTTGCATAATTAGATTTAAATACATCTGGAATTGATTTTGTACGTGAAGAGTTCGAATTTTCTTTTTTTACGTAAGGATATCCAATTAACGCAGTAGAATTTATTGAAAAGACCATCGTTTTCCCACCATTCTGCAATGCCACATTTGTCATAAATTAAATGTGGATCAGTCTTAGTTATTCTAGCTTATATTAAGTCAAGTTCAGTAGAATATGTCCTCTCAATTTTTTCTTCTTCTTCAAGTTTATCTTATATTCTTGGTTCTTTCAATTTCCATGTAGGTATACAAACATACATGCACGTGTTACAAACATACATACATACCATCTGTGGGGATTTTGATTCTGATTGCACTGACTACATAGAGAGAACTGACATTTTTATGATTGATGTTTATATTCTATTGCACAGTTTTTAAAATTTTACTTTCTTTTTGTGACTAGTATATATAAGTATAACACTGTATTATTCTTATATCCAAAAAATTGTTAAAATCACTTATTAACTCTAATAATTTATCTGTAGAGTCTTTTAGATGGTCTACTTACACAATCATTCAGTATGCAAACTCTGATGGTCATACTTCTTTTTTTCCACTTCTTATGACTTTTGTTTCATTTTCTTGCCTTATTGACCTGTCTTGGACCTTCCGGACAATGTTAAATAGAAGTGTTGATAGTGATCATCTATTCCTCATTACTGTCTCAGAAGGAAAGTTATCAATATTTCAACAGTAAATATGATGTCTGCTTTTTTTTTTTTTGGTAGATATTCTTTATCAGAATAGGGAATATTCTTTCATTACTGGTTCTCAGAGGGTGTTTTTTTAAATAACAAACGAGTGTTGAATTTTTTTCAAATGCTTTTTCTATACTTATTGAACAAAGATAGTTATGATAGTTATTTTATTCTGCAAATGTAATGAAATACATTGATTAATGTTCAAATGACAAAATAATTTGTGTTCTTGGAATAAACAACACTTGGTTGTTTATTTTTTTATATCATGGAATTTGGATGGCTAAATTATGGGATAGTTATAATCTATATTCATGAGAGATATTGGTTTATAATTTTCCTCTCTTAACCATGTCTTTATCACGTACTAGTATCAGTTATATTGGTCTTACAAAACACGTTGAGAAGTATTTGTTTTCTGTTCTCTATAAGAGTTCATGTAAAATCGATGTTATTTGTTTTTGTACCTGGAGTTTTCTTTGTGGGAAAGTTTCTAAGTACAAATGCTATAATAAATTGAGTTTCCTTTTTGCCTGTGTCAGCTTTGGTTAAGTGGCGTTTTCTAGGATTTATCAATTTCATCTAAAATTTTTTTATACTAGCATAAAGTTGGTTATAATATCCTCTTAAGTCTTTTAAATGTCTGTAGAATCTGAAGTGATGCCCCCCAATTAATTCCTAAGTTGGTTTTCTGTACCTTCTCTCATTTTACTTATCAGTCCCATCAGATATTAATCAATTTATTCTTTTGAAAGAATTGACTCAGTGCTTTGTTGATCTTCTCTCTTTATGATTGTTTTAAAATTTATTAAATTCTGATCTCATCATTATTATTTCCTTCCTTTTCTTTACTATTGGTTTAATTTGCTGGTGTTTTCTTAGTTCATGCAATGGAAGTTTTGTTTTGTTTTGTTTTCCCTTTAGCAGAAATAAATCTTCATTTCCTCTGATTTCTTTTGAGATTTTCTCTTTAAATCTGGTTAAAAGCAGTTTTACTGAAAAGTGCTTATGTGAGGATTTCTTCTTACTTCCTTTTTGGAGAGTGCCTTTTGAATATGTCTTGATATTTTTTATCAGTTAATGCTCTCAACTATTATCTCTTCAAAAATTTATTTTGCTCTATTTTCTCTCTCATCTCCTTTTTACAATTTTAGTTACGCATATATTAGATGTTTTCACCATAGCCCATATGTCTCTTCCTTGGTATTCTATATTTTCTATCCCTTTGTCTCTCTATACTGCAGTCTACGTATTATATTTTGACTTATCTTCTAGTTCACTCATTCTCTTTTCAGCTGTGATTATTCTGCTATTAAATCATCCATTGAATTATTAATTTATGTTTTGTATTTTTTGGTTCTAAGACTTTCATTTTGTTCTTTTTTACATACAGTTTCCTGTCCTCTGTCAAGATTCTCTATCTTTTATATCCTTGACACATTAAACATAGCTATTTTAAAGTTTGTGTATGTGTCCATTATCTGAATGTCCTGTGAGCTATTTTCTGCTACCTATTGTTTTCTGTGATTTCAGAGCCCATTTTATTTTCTGTTCATATGATTGGTTATTTTTACTTGTATAGTTGATGTTATGTATGAAAAATTGAAGAGATAATTTGAGGCTCTAGATGTTATTGTCCACCAGAGTTATAAATTATTAGAAATTCCAAATCTCCTTCATCTAATCAGAGGTTAGGATGATGTAAAACATACTCCAGCCACTATGAGAACTGGTTTATGTCCAGCTCATTCTTACCCTCAGCATATATCCCTTTAAAGTCCCAACAAAACTTTGGTAATTTGTTAGGGATTTTTCTCCTTGTCAGGCCCTGGACTTCAATTTTTGCCCTTCATTCTTTTGAATATTTCAAAATTAATTCTTAGTTTCCCAATTTTTCTATCATCTTCATTGGATTTGACAGGTACCTTTAGGAAGAAAAAATTAAGCTGTCTCACCTCTCTGGGATTTCTTACTTTCTCACATCTTGGCTCTTCACTTCCTTGGACCATCTCCTGTACTTTCAACCAGATACTTTAAAGAAATATTTTGTTTTGTTCTACTTGTCTAGCCAAGAGCCTGTTTGCAAATGCAAAGTTAACATTTTATATAAATATATATGTCCAATCCACTATTGCTTAAAAATAGGTCCTCAATGATCTCCTTTATCAATCAGACCTTGAACTCCTCTCTTAATATTAATAAGGCATGGAGCCTTGGGGTAAGAGGTGGGGCATATAGATTCAGATGATTACATTATGGCTATAAAAATTCATATTTGGACTATTACATAGGTAGCATGTCATGATGTAATTACAAGATAAAACAAGGCATGTAGATATTATTTATGTGTTTACATATTCTTCATCTATGTTTTCCTACATGGATAGAACATGTACCTTGTCAGTCTTGTTTACCACTCTATTCCCAACACCCTTAAGGTACACAACAAATATTTGTTTAATTAATGAATTAAATAAATAGCCTATATGTCTTCTATAATGTTACATAGCCAAGAATTAAGTATAATCTTTTTAAGACATGTATTGATAATGCTTTCTATGAGATATCAAAGATGGTCAGCAATGAGAAATATAGCTGTTGCTACCTAATAGCAAATTAGCTATGGTAAGGAAAACAAACCAACCCCACCTTTCTGTTTTCACAGCTGCTGCATTATTTCCAACTCTCTTTATCTGTTACCTGGATTATTGCAATATTCTCCAATTAACTTGTCTCTATGCCTATAGTCTTGCTTCTCTCCAAACCTATCCACCAGAGTTCTTCTGAGTCCATTTTCTATTACACAGATAGGATCGGGTCACTGTTTTTGGACTTTAACTTGAAAGCAGTGGGAATATCCTTCAAATGCTCAGCAGGGCGCTCAAGACCCTCATAAACTGTGATAGGAATGTGGCTGATAGGAGGAATTCGATACATATTTGTTGAACGACTAGCTTCAGCTCGCCTTCCTCATCTCTCCTACTACACCATGCCAAGTACCATCATTGCAAGAAAACTCATTCTCCTCTAAACAATTCATGCATTTTCATGTATGTTTTTGTTACTCATAGTCCTAACCTAACCTAGCATTTCCAACTACTCAGTCTTCAAGGCTACACTGTATGGTCCACCAATTCATCCCCAGTTCCCATGTAGAGATTAACCATTGCTTTACTATTTAAACTCTCTTTGGACTCTTAAACTAACCTATGTTATTATATCACATCTTATGTTACCCTTATTTGTTCAATATTTCTCCATTTTATTTCCAAGCTATTTCAGAATTTTTACCTTAGAATTGCTAGAATATTTAGAATTTATGTATCCATTCCTTATGTTACTAACTCTGTATATACCCATAGTAGGCACTTAATGAATGGTCACTGAATAGATAAATCAAAGGAAGGCCTACAATTATGATAAATTGAAATTATTAGCTTGAGATCCATGAGTAAAAGCAGCAGAGATATTTAAAGGGGAAAATTATGATAGAAAATGTTAATGGAGAAAATTTTTTCCAGTAACTTTATCTTTCTCTGGTCAGGAAGTGGCTCCAATTCTTAGTGTCAAAATTAGGATACCCAGGTTCCATGTTCCAAGGGGCCATAGATTGAGAGTCACAGGTCTCACCTGTATGACTTCTGTGACTGCTGCCATTCTGAAGTGAGGGAAAATGTTGGTAAGTTGAGAGATTTAGCGTCCACACCAAACTACAAGATAAATAAATCTCAGGGAATGGCCACACTCTGAGAAGAGTTGTCTTTTTTTTCTTTACTGGCCTTTAGGCTTCAAAGACTTTAATGCCACTACACATCACCATGAACAACCTATCAGATCATAACAAATCAACACAGGCCAGTAAAGGTCTTTGAAAACTGATGTATTTAACATTTTTAATAAATCATTTTTTAACTCTGAAGACAAAAGGAAAGTGGCCCTGACATAGACCAGAGAAGCACAAATACTGTAAATCTGCTTCAAATATCTGCTCATCTTCACTTTCACCACTATAAAAGTGACTTCCAGGAATGGCCAGTTTAGTTGAGCATCGTGGGAATGAAAGCTTAATAGTGTCAGGTCAAACAACTACCCTAGGATCCTCTCTTCATTTCTAGGGCCTTTCCTTCAGGATGTACTAGGAGGCTCAAGTCCAAACTCAGAGCCAAGAGGATCACAGATCCACACATACATTGGGCATTTAGCTGGAGGCAGGACCACAGGAATGAATAGACTCAAAGTTGGAACTGATTTTATGAGAATTTCCAATCAACTCTTATCAGATGTATCAAAATTCAACCTCTATTTGAATAGTCCCAATAAGGACATCATCACATCCTGAAACCTGCATTTTTGAAGGACTCAAAATGGCAGGATATTCTTTAATTTTACACCAATATTTGTCCACATTAACCTCCAATGGTTAGTCTCTGTACTTATGCAGATTGTTCCATCAGCCTCTCTTTCTGATGACTGGCTGATGGCTTGACTCATTCATCTTGGTCTGAGTCAGTGCCTGATTTACTAGCAATCACTTACTAAATGTTCCTGAATGAATGAAGAGACAAATAAATGAATTTCAAAGACCTTTTCTCTCTTGGATAATTAGTCCATCTCTCTACCAAAGCCTTTAGCTGTCATCCATCTGGGCATGAAGCAAGTTAGGATTTCAAAACATAGACTCATGAGGGCAGGAATCTTTGTCTATTTTGTTCACTGATGTATCTCAAATATCTAGAATGGTACCAGACATCTTATAGGTACTCAGTAAACACTTTTCATAAATAAATAACAAAATGCCCTTTGTCCCCATGCCTATCCTTTGTTTACTAATAGCACAATATACAAAACTCTCCACACTTTGCAGAGACTTTAATCTAAAATTGTTATTCAGTTCCTTCCAAAAACCTCATTGAGATAATTTATTTTTGAATGCTAAAGGACGTAATAACCATTTATTTCTTCTCTGAAATTCCTTAGTTCTCTCCCAGTATACACTGAACACCAGAAAGCTACTAGACTACATTATTTTTTACATACTATATAAATGTCTTCCAGAACAAAAATTAACCTAATACCATATGCTTCTAAGTAGATTTAGAATATGAAGTAGTCATAGGAAAAATGCATGTAAAACTTGTGTAAATTGCCATTGAAGAGATTTTCAATTAAGTTTCTAATTGTAAACAAACCCACAAAATAAACTTCTCTCAGAATAATGTGCTAAAAATTTTTTGACTTGCCTAGAAAATGGCATGCTTCATTTATCAGACAATAAAAGTTATACAAGCCATTATGTTTTGTTTTGTTTTCTTGCTTCTTATTTCATTGAGGAAACAGATGATCTCAGAAAAGAATGACAACATTTGACCACCAAATCTAGCCATCCACTGCATCAGCACCCTCGCTCTTGCCTCTCCTTCCTGTTAAAGTTATGAAATGATCGCCTTCTGCTCTAAGACACCCACTTACTTTACCTTGAACACCACACTCTTGTTTACTCAAAGACTTTTTGTCTGTCATTACCTTCTCTTATGCATTACCACTGTTTTTCTCTCTCTCTCTCCCCTGGATACTTCCATATCCATACAAACAAGCTGAAATATCTCCCATGTTAAATATATATATTTTTAAACCCTTCACAATTCTGCTTCAATCCTGCTCCATTTCTCTGATTTTTCTATCAGAACTCCTTAAACAGTTTACACTTGATTTATCTATTTTTTTTTTTACCTTTTATTCTCTCCTTAATCCTGTTCAATCAGACTTTTGTCCCAATTACTCCCGATCGTCAGATTCAATGAATCTCATCTTTCTAGACCTCTCAGCAGCATCTATATATCTGATATCCTCCTTTTTGAAACAAGTTAGTCCTTTGGCTTTAGGAAGGCTATACTCTCTTGATGTGTTCCTATAATTTGACCATTCCTTCTCCATCTCCTCTTTTGGATCTTCCTTCTTCTCTCAGCTGTAAATGTTGAAGGGCCCCTAGACTCAGCCCCAGTCTTCTTTATCCCTCATCTACATGCTCTCCTTAAATGATCTCATCCTGCCCCACAGTTTTAAATATGATCTACATGCTGATAACTCCAGAATTGTATATCTGAGCTACCACTTCTCTAAACTTCAGAGTAACATATCCTACTGATCACTAACCATCTCTTCTTGGATGTCTAATAGACAAGCTTAACATGTCAACCGAACTCTTGTTAGATATATGATTCATAACCGGAGATGATTTTCCGGTATCCAAAGACTAAGCTTGTTCACAAGGTCAGTGGAGTTAAGGAAACACCGGAGTTTCAGAAACAGTGAAGTCTGTTAAGCCAACACAGATTCCAGTATTTATTCTTTATATGCCAACATTAAAACATGATTTGCTTCACAGAGCATCTGAGACTTAAAATGGACTTTTACAAATAACAGAGCTGCTGTGAGCTGTTGGCTTAATACACAAATGTCCTCAAACAAAGCTTGGAAAACATGCTTAAAATCAGAGCTGGCTAGAGGTCCAGAGGCTTTATAATCCAGTAATCCAATTTGTAATTTTGTTTCAGGCAAAGTGGTGTAGTACATATAGTGACTTTCTTGTTCTACCTTCATCTTTCCTCTGGGACATTGTACCATCACACCCGCCATCCCTAAAGCACAGCTGACCTTGAGCCTATGTTCCAGTTGTCTCTCTACTGAAAATACCACCATGGAACACCCTCCTCAGGGTCGGTCTGCACAGGTGGCCAGGAGGTCACCAAAGGTGCTTGTCTCTTGCTTTCCTGCCCCATCACTGACTCCTATCACTGTGGTGCACCTCTGTGCCTCTCCAAGCCATTAACAAGGTGATCATCTCAGTAGGGTTCATGGGAAAAAACAGATTCCTGAAATTTTCTCTGTGCTTCCAGATGGCATTTGTACTTTTGACCATGGCCTTCTGGAGACAATCAATGTTCCTCACCTTTCCTGCCTAACTCAGGGAAAGGCCATGAGAGTGGGCAGACACAGGGTCAGGCACATAACACCAGTTAGGATAATCACTCCGTCTGGCAGGGTATCATTAACTCTCTTGGGCAAAGAGAGTCTACATAGGCCTCCAGCCTGATGTTTAAAGAAAGCAGAAATGCCAAGAATGATTTTAATCCATGACCACAATCAAAAGTGAAGACTAAGATAGACATATTGGCATCAAGTCCACTGGAAACAATGTACTCTAGAAGTCACTGCAAGTGCTAGGGGTTTCACTGACTTTGAAATACCTATACAACCAGAGTCTAAAGGACTTACCAGCACAGATTTTGCACACTCCAAAGAATCACTGTCTTACACCTACATAAACAGAGTCATAAAACTACAGAGTTCCTGAATCCTGAATGCCCTATCTGAATTGTTATTTGCAGAATATATCAACCACCCAAGCACAGAATAATAAATCTTAAGATTTTTCCAGAGGTCAGAGTGAGGGGAACATGAATTTAAGAGCAAATTTTTTTTGCTGCTTAGAATTTCTCAAAACTACTATAAATTACCTAAGTCTCCTATAATTAATAGGCTTTCTCAGAGTTTTATGAGCTCTCAGCATGGCGTTTTCAGTTCCTATTAAAGAAGAGTTAACTTCTGAGAGACAATAAATTAATTAAAAGTCTTTAAAAGTGTGGTAACTTAAGGATTTCTTTGTGTTTCCATAGATTCTTGAAGAGTGATAATAGCTAATTAAAAATACTCAACAGAAATTTTTGCTTCACAGATTTGATCATTATTTTAGGGAGCAAATCCTGACAATAGTTTTAACATAAAGAATAAGAAAGTTATTTAAGTGAGTCTGTTGAATTATACCTATCCTTATTATACTTGCCCCTCCCCAGTGCCAAGATTTATACTATAAGTTATTGTTATTATTTTTTGTTGTGTTGCTCTTGTTTCATTGTTACTGTTACTGTTTCTGTTGTTGTTGCTGCTTTGTCACAGCTCTGTAACTTGGGAAATTGCCTCTGGGAATAGTTGCCACCAAATCTAGAGACATACAAACGATGGGAAAAATATTTTAGGGAGTAAGTATAATCCCTTCACTCAAATGGCCTATAAAAGTTACCAGTAATTCTTGGCCCATCTAAAATATTTACACAGGAGATCCTAGGAGACATGGGAACATGCATCATTTAGTAATATCCAAAAAGTATGTAAAATGTTCATGTAGAAAGTCTTAAGATTCTGATAGGGAAATATAAGGAGACCCTTGTGTAAATAATTTTGCTTGGAAATCCAGAGGTGCTATGGATGGAAAGATATGGGTGGAATTCTAGGAATTCTCTCAGTACTACTGTTCATTCAAGCTAATATTGTACATTCGTCTGGAGGATTTATATTTATATTGAATGTCAATATAAACCAAAACAATTTTTTTCCTGGCAACCCAGATATGAAAAGTTTTCTCTACCAAGGGCCCCCAGGAAGGTTAAATTCATTGAATTACAGATGTGTTCTTTCAAGTGCTTCATCCCTCAGACTGAGCAAGACCCAGTCAATCCCCTGTTCCACGTTGTGTTCTAGGTGTGGTGAAGGAGCAATGGGCCAGTGATCCGTGCTTAAAGCTCAAATAATTACTGAATTGAAAGCTAAGTTAACTCCTCACACTTTGTCCTCCAAGCAGATGATTTTAGAGTTGTGCAAATGATTCAGGAAGAGGCTTGCCAAGCAGGACTTGATTAGCTCATTTAAGGCACTGATCATTCAGGAGATGTTTATAAAATCCAGAGATTTGCTCATCTGTCCTTTGCCCAGAATCTCATTGCACCTGACATTTCAGTAGATTTAAAAGCCTTGAGGGAGACTGAATGCTTACTCTAGCTGATATTTACTTTCAAAAAGTCATAGCTGTGTTTATGCTCCCTTATTGCTGCGCACTAAATAATAGCCTTGTGAAAAGCAGTGAAATCAGATAGGAAAATATGACAGTGAGTGTTGTATCAGGGACCCAGCAGCCCAGCAGCCCAGAGCTCCCAAAACACATCTGCTTTTCTTTGTGGTATATGGTAGGCCGAGGGGAGGTGCCAATTTTCTGGGTTCATCTCCTGGTGTTAGAGCCAAGTCCATACAGGTCTGATGAAGGCCCTGACCACTTGGGATGGGTCGATGGCACTTAGGTCCTGCCACATGCAGGAAGCTTATTACCACGGGCTCTGGAATCAAATGAACTGGGCTTTGGATCCTGGCTCTAACACTTGCAGCTTTGTGACCCTGAAAAAGTGACTTAACGTTTCTAAGCCTCCATTTTTTTCATTCAAAGGAATATCAGTGCTTACCTGTAGAATTATCATGAAAGCTACATGAGAAAATATGTGCACAAAAGAAATATCAAAAATGTTTATTACTGTGTTTCAAATAAAAATGAATCTAAAAGTTTTATATAAAGTTAAAGAGGTGAAACAGTATATAAAGAAAGAGGTGAAACAGTAGCACTTCCTTGGACTTTTGAGGTCTAAGCCATAGAGATGAATCAGTTCACTTAGTCTCGCAGAGACAAAACATTCTGCTTAATGGCCTGTGGGTCTGAAATGTTGCATTATAAAAATATTTTCATTTATGTTTGCTTTTCCATAAGGAAAAAAATCCCACCTAAATGAATGGGAAGTATAGCACTATATTTGAGATTAATCAAGGGAACATGAGTAGATAGCACTGCAGTCTAGAGATCAGGTCCTTGGTCAGTTGCTCTCATCATTAATGCTGGTTTACAGGCACTGCATGGAGTTGAAAGGACATCCATTGGTAATCAGTAAGCCTGGATCTGAATCATTTGGGTAAGTATTAACCCCAACCTCAGTCCTTCCATCAGTGGATTGTAATAATCATGCTTCCCCTTTTCTATCTCCTAGAGACTGTGTGCATCACTCTCAGTGAGAAATCATATAATTGAGAGCCCTTTGGGAGAAATAAGTGCTAGAAGTGTCATGTACAACATGATAAATATAATTAAAACTGCTGTATGTTATATATGAAAGTTGTTAAAAGAGTAAATCCTAAGAGTTCTTATCACAAGGAAAAATTTGTTTTCTACTTCTCTAATTTTGTTTCTATTATGAGATGATCGATGTTAACTAAACTTACTGTGATAATCACTTCATGATGCATATAAGACAAATCATTATGCTGTATACCTTCAACTAATACAGTGCTGTATGCCAGTTATATCTCAATAAAACTGGAAGAAAATAAATAAATAGGAAAGCCCTTTGGAAATTGCAATGCATATTGATAATGTAAGACCTTATCATCCATGCAAAAAGAATTCAGACAAAGGAGAGATCAATTCAAGACCAAACCAATCTCTTAACTATAACACTGTCTCCCTGTTTAACCCAGATCATAATAAATGTAGAACGCACTACGATTGACAACATCTAGAGGCACACCTTGACTGTCATTAAGGCTTAAATTAGTTTCCTATGGCTGCCATAACAAATGGCTTAAAGCAACAGATATGTATTCTCTTACAATCTAGGAGCTCAGAAATCTAAGATCAAGGTGTCAGGAGGGTTGTACTCTCTCCAAAGGCCCTTAAGAAGAATACATGTCTCGGCTTTTCCAAATTGTGATGGCTCCAGGTGTTCTTGGCTTGTGACCACATGACTCCAAATCACTGATTGTATGGTCACATTGCCTCTTCTTCTGACTGTCTCCTCTGAGTGTCTCTTATGAGAGCACTTGTCATTGGATTTAGGATCCACACAGATAACCCAGGATGATCTCATCTCAAAATCCTTAACTATTACATTTGCAAATGCCCTTTTTCCAAATAAGCTCATATTCACTTGTTCTGTGAATTAGAACTTAAACCTATCTTTTTGGAGGCCACATTCAACCTACTACTAGGTTCAATTACATATTTAAAAGTAAAGTAAAAAAAGTAAATATTTAAAAGTAAAGATACAGACTTACTAGAGAATGGACTTGAGGATATGGGGAGGGGGAAGGGTAAACTGTGACAAAGCGAGAGAGAGGCATGGACATATATACATTACCAAACGTAAGGTAGATAGCTAGTGGGAAGCAGCCGCATAGCACAGGGAGATCAGCTCGGTGCTTTGTGACCGCCTGGAGGGGTGGGATAGGGAGGGTGGGAGGGAGGGAGACGCAAACGGGAAGAGATATGGGAACATATGTTTATATATAACTGATTCATTTTGTTGTGAAGCTGAAACTAACATACCATTGTAAAGCAATTATACTCCAATAAAGATGTTAAAAAATAAAAATAAAGAAATCAATAAATAAAAAATAAATGTATAAATAAATTAAAACAAAATTGGAAAAAAATAGTATTAAACTGTTTAGGTATCATCATCTTAACATATCAAATAGCCACAATACACTCAGTCTTTACCCTGTTCTACTCTGTTAAGGTCAGATGTAACTATGTCTCCTTGTGAAACAAAAACAAACAGGAAACAATTCTGTTATCAGAAAATGAATGAAGAAATATTAACCACAAAGCAGGCATGGAAAAACATTGGAAAACAAAGGTCTTTCTGTGGGTTAGTGTATTGGTTTGCTAGGGATGTCATAACAAAATACACAGACTAGGGGGCTTAAACAACATAAATTTATTTTCTCACAGTTCTGGAGGCCAGAAGTCCAGGAGAAAGGTGTCAGCACAGTCGGTTTCCTCTGAGGCCTCTCCCCTTGGCTTGTCAGTAGCCATCTTCTCCCTGTATCTTCACGTGGTCTTCCCTCCTGAATCTGTGTCCAAATTTCCTCTTCTAAAAAGGACACCAGCCATATGGGATTAGGGCCCACCCTAGTGACCTCTTTTAGTTTATTTACCTCTTTAAAGTCATAGTCTGAGCTACTGAGTGTTAGTACTTTGACATACAGATTATAGGGGAACACAACTCAGCCCATAACAGTCCGCAAATATTTTTCTTAAAGAGCCAGATAGTAAATATTTTCAGCTGTGCCTGTCATTTGATCTTTGTCGCAACTGCTCAACTCCACCATTTAGTGTGAGAGCAGCCAGGGACAATATAAACAAATGTGTATGGTTGTGTTCCAACAAAACAAGCAAAGCAAAAATTGAGAGGATGAGGTTCAAGAAAGAAAGGTAATTGAGTGGCCTTCTAGCTTCTGTATTCCACACCTGAGAGAGGATTTCGTAGTCTCAGGGACACTGAGTTCCCAGGCACAGACGCTTCATGAAGACAATGATGTGAGTGCTCCAGGGTAGTCTTGGTTTGTTTTATTTTATCTTTCCTTTTTTAAAAAACTTTCTGTACTGTGTTATGAAACACACAACATAAAATTTACCACCTTAACTTTTTTTTTTTTTTTTTTTTGCGGTAGGCGGGCCTCTCACTGCTGTGGCCTCTCCCGTTGCAGAGCACAGGCTCCGGAAGCGCAGGCTCAGCGGCCATGGCTCACAGGCCCAGCCGCTCCGCGGCATGTGGGATCTTCCCGGACCAGGGCATGAACCCGTGTCCCCTGCATCAGCAGGCAGACTCTCAACCACTGCGCCACCAGGGAAGCCCTCACCTTAATCATTTTTAAGTGTACAGTAAATTAGTGATAACCATATGCATATTGTCGTGCATTGGATCTCTAGAACTTTTAATCTGGCAAAACTGAAACTCTGTGCCAATTAACCAACAACCCCCCATCTTCCCCTCCCCCAGCTCCTGGCAACCACCATTCTACTTTCTGTCTCTATGAGTTTGACTACTTTAGAGACTTCATGTAAGTAGAATCATACAGCATTTTTCTTTTTATGACTGGCTTATTTCATCTAGCCTAATGTCCTCAAGGTTCATCCAGGTTGTAGTATATGATAGGAGTGCCTTCTTGTTTTAAGGCGGAATGATATTCCACTGTATGTACATACCACATTGCTTTATCCATTTATCTGTTGATAGACACTTGGGTTACTTCCACCTCTTGGCTACTGTGAATAATGCTGCAATGACCATGAGTGTGCAAATATCCCTTTCAGATCTTGTTTTCAATTATTTTGAGTATATACCAAGAAGTGGGAAAGTGTTGCTTTTCAGATACGTCTGATTTTTATCAGCAAGGAAAGATGTCTTCATACTGCCATTTTGGCAATGGCTTGTTTCTGTACACTGTTGAGTAATAGACCTTGTGACCTTGATGACACGGGATGCTGGGAAACAGAGGGCAAAGCAGGAAACAAGCAAAGAGAAATATCCTCCTAGAAACTCGTTTTTCCTCTTGACTTCTTCTAAAGGCCCATTAACATTAACAGCCCTGAGATGTGGAGAAAACTTCCCTCTTAAGTAGAAAAATATTTTAGGGAAAAGAAGAGACTGTGAAGGAAATGGATTCCTAGGACCTTCTTAATTGAGCTTGAAATTTTGCATAGAGGACTAATTTAATTTTCCAAGGTCTTTGGGGAATCTTTCCAATAATTAAACTGGAACTAAGGATACATAAGTTGAAGAAGAAAATAAGAGTTTCCACTTGCTGGATGAGAAACTGAAACAAATAGCATTCCAGCCAGCAATGCTGTACAGCGTGAGGTGTACGAGAAGGCCTCATCTAATACCTATGGAAGGTCTGTTAACCAAGAGCCTAGCTATATTGCCTCTTAATCCCAGAGTGGTTAGGGAGCAATAAGAATCACTACTATTTTTGAAAAAGAGAGTAGAAACTAGAATGATACTTGCGTTGACTCTTTCTATTGTGAGGGAGAGCAACCCAACTCAAACCAGTGTCATCATGGCTCCTATAACCAAAAATGTCCAAATGCACAAGAGGCTTGGGCACAGCAGGACTGAGGTCTCATGATGTCACCAGGTCTCAGTCCCTCTCACTACCTCTTAGAGAAGCTTTTCCACATGGCAAGCACTATGCCACTAAAATCTCAACACACACTTGGCAGCTCCACCAGAAAGGAAGCACCTTCCCTGGCAGCTCTAGCATAAAAGCTCCAATAACAGCTCTAGTTAGTACAACTTGGGCCACATGTTTATCACCAAACCTACCACTGGGATAGCCAGCAAAGGAAACAGGAGTTCTGCATCAGAAAATGAGAGAAAAAGTATTACCTACCAGAAAACAGAGAACTTGCAATGGTTTCAGCTAAGGGTAAGACGGGCTGTTCTCTGTAGCCTCTGTCAGCTCAGACCTACCTTCCTTAGTAAAATCACTCAACGCCAAAGTTCTTGGCCACTGTAACTCTATCACTGAAAGGGAGCATCTGTGCAGCTTGGGGTTTCCACTTGGTGGGAAAGAACATAAATAAGTCCCTTGATAGAGGGAGTGGATTTCTTTAAATGGAAGTCACTGGGTTTTTTGCTCAATACATGGATTTTTTTATGGTTGATAATGATAATTTCATAATCTAAAGTGCAGCAAAGTGGGGGTACACTAAGGCAATGAGAAAAGGCCTCTCTGAGGAGGTGGCATTAGAGTTGAGACTTGTGTGAAGAGAAGGGCGAACCACACCGTGATCTGGGGGAAGAACATCCCAAGTTCAGAAATGTCAGGTCCAAAGTCTGAGATGACCCTGGGGTATTTGGTGTCAGAAAGAAGGCACATGCCTGGGGCACCAGTCAAAGGAGACCTCACTGAGCCCTACACGGTCCTGGCTGGTCTGACCCCCTTCACTCTCGGACTCATCACTTGCTATTCTGCCCTGCATCTTCCATGTAGGTCTTGCCTCGTCACAGTTTTCCTATTACTTCAGGCATGCTTCAGCCTCAGGAACATTCTGCTGGCTCTTCTCTCTGCCTGGAATGCTCTTCTGTTCATATTTGCCTGTCCAACTCCATCATTCCTTCAAGTCTTTGCTCAAATTTCACCTGACTCCCCTGCTTAAAATTACATCATACTCTGTCTCCCACCAGCTCCCCTCCACGCCCCCAGTAGCCTTTTCCTGCTCTATTTTTTTCCTTTCCATTTATCTCCTTCTAATACACAATATGACATATATTTATTGTTTATTCCCTCATCCTCCAACAGAATAGAAGCTCCACGAGAGAAGATTTTTGTTTTGTTCACTGATGTATCCCAAGTATCCAGGACTCTACCTGGTAAATAATAACTGCTTAAATAAATAAGTTTCTTAATGAAGGAGAGGAAGGAGAAGGAGAAAAAGATTTGTCTTCCCAGTGTTGTTTTCTTACCATGAAACTATAGTATACATTTTCGTTCTGCAGCCCCACTTCTGCCTCCAATCCCTGAAGTCTGGTATGTATTTTAAAGCCTTATGCTCTGAATATTAGACTTGAATATAATTGCAATAGATTGCCCTGAGAAGAGGCCAAATCCCATTATAACCACTTTCAGGAACTGCCCCATTTCTTTTACTGCCCTAGAATTGTAATATGCAGAATGCTACTGGAAAAAAGTAGGCCACGGGCCAAGGACTGGAAATATTTTAGTTGTTGGTATTGTTAAGCTGGGATGTTTTGTTGTGATAATATTGAATGTGAGAGAATTTTAGATAGTTTTTTTTTTTTATTTAAAAATTTTACTTTGGGAGAGCTATTCCTAACATCCTAGCACAGATCATAGTATCTGTCAAAATTTATACAAAACCTGAACACCGAAGTCCTCAGTTTAAACACAGGCCATAGTAGGGTTTGTTCCTTTTTATAGCTCCATGTGGCTTCTTTCTTTGAATTTTTCTAACTTACAGGATATGTATTTCCTAGAGGAATAAGACTTTTTTTATCTGCCCATCACAACAATGGGGTAGGGTAAGTCAGAAGGATAGATGCTTCATTATTATAAGATCTAACATTAAGCTCAGTCTTGATAATATTTTACCCAAAATTCCCTGAGGAAGCCAAGAAGAAATTTCTACAGATATTTTTTATGTGTGCTGACGTTAGGGCAAGGGTTAGCATAAAATAAATTTATAAAAGGTTACTGCTGTGTGTATGTTGATAACAAGGGGGAAGGGGGAAAACCAATTCCCAAGATCCTTAAGAACCAGAATAAAATACAGGCATAGGACTTCCTCATTCTCTAAATTGGAAACATCTATGTTGTCCAAGTTCTCACTTTTTCCCATAATCAAAGGGGCAGCTCCTGAAACAGTGGGGTGTTTTGAAAGCATACCAGGCTCTTTGAAACAATAATGTAGGATGTCCTGAATTTAGGATGTCCTAGGTATTTTTAACTCTTTTGGGATATAGGACTAATTACCCATCATCAGTGGCCCCAATTATTTTGATTATAGAAATTAAATCAATTAAAAAGTAGCATATTTATTTTAAAATACTACACCATAAATTATATTTTGTATACTTTTTTTTTTTTTTTGCTGTGCTGGCAACTATTTACACAGCATTTATTTGTTTACTTTTAACATCTTTATTGGAGTATAATTGCTTTACAATGGTCTGTTAGTTTCTGCTGTATAACAAAGTGAATCACCTATACATATACATATATCCCCATATCCCCTCCCTCTTGCGTCTCCCTCCCACCCTCCCTATCCCACCCCTCTAGGTGGTCACAAAGCACCGAGATGCTCTCCCTTTGCTATACGGCTGCTTCCCACTAGCTATCTATTTTACATTTGGTAGTGTATATATGTCCATGCCACTCTCTCACTTCATCCCAGCTTACCCTTCCCCCTCCCTGTGTCCTCAAGTCCATTCTCTACATCTGCGTCTTTATTCCTGTCCTGCCCCTAGGTTCTTCAGAACCTTCTTTTTTTTTTTTTTTAGATTCCATACATATGTGTTAGCATACAGTATTTGTTTTTCTCTTTCTGACTTACTTCACTCTTTATGACAGTCTCCAGGTCCACCCACCTCACTAAAAATAACTCAATTTCATTTCTTTTTAGGGCTGAGTAATATTCCATTTTATATATGTGCCACATCTTCTTTATCCATTCATCTGTTGACAGACACTTAGGTTGCTTCCATGTGTATACTTTTAAGAAAGAAAAACTAATTAAACTCTAACGAGTGTTTTCTCATTACCTATGATATTTATACTTATAGGTCTAAGGATTTATCATATGTCATTCTTATGCACATATATGTATATAAGTGAAACAAAATGTGAGCAAGATAAATTGGTTAAGATATTTCTAAAAGATCTTCTCATTCAGAGTTCAATCTTTCGAATAAATTTTCAGCATAGAGTTTTGGTGATGTGACACTCTCAAAGAGTTCACTACTATCTCTGGATTTTCTGCTAATCCTCTGACATCTATTCTGAAAGCTTCGTTATTGTTACTTTCTTCATGTTACCAAGTTATCAGCTGAAAGTTTTCAGACAAATAAAACTCAGTTCCTTTGTCAAATGGTCTACATACAGTTTGTTGATGGCAGCTTCCAGGGACTGCCATTGTTTTTTCACCCCAATAGGCATTATAACCAAGTCTGCTTATATGCAAGTAGTAAAAACTATATCTTTTGATCGACAGAAATTGTAAGACACTATCAACTATAAGATGCATCCTGTATTCAAAGATGCTGAAATGTAAAAAAAGAAGAGCATGTTTGAATTAATGAAATACAATAATTCTTCTATCATTCTGTACTATCCTAACTATTTAAATGACAAGATGGGAAGAAAAGATCCTGGGGGAAAAAATCAACATTCTAGGAAATATTTGCTGAATTTTTAAAATGTAACTAACCTAGCATGGCCATATTCACGCAAGCACATACTTCATTGTGTACAAATTCAATACTAATGCTTTCGAATCTGCTTTCTCAAAACTGCAGGTCTCAAAAGCACTTGCATTCATTTTCTGAACCATCAGTGTTGATGAAAACTATGTAAAAATGAAGGAGCAATAAAAGAACTTACAAATCCTTACCAAATAATGAGTCTTAGACCATTAAGCCTTCATTAACCAAATCACCTCCAGCATAGCAATAACAATGAATTTCAACTGCAGTTGAAATTATCAATTCTTAATACTATCAATTTCTATCAATTTCTTAATAACTTAGTCACCTCAAATCCATTTTAGAAGTAGGTGGGGATAAATTTTAAATAAATTAAAAGGCTTATCACATTTCTTCATAACATTCTTCAGAAGTTTAAGATTATATTTTGCATCACTAAAACCCAACCTGTTCTTCTGTTAAATGTGATCAGTTTTAGTAAATAAGTACCAACATTTTTATCACAATTATTGACCTCAACTGAATTGGCAAATGGAATTTGGGGGCAAAGGACATATTATTCAAGTGGATAATTTTCCTTGAGACCTGAAGTATTGTACCGCTTATTGGAGTTCTTGGAAACAAATGGAAAATATTTACAAACCCATAATTTTTAGTATGTGCTTACTCCTTCCGCAAAGGACTAAGCACATAGTAAATGAAACAAAACCCATATTTCTTTCCACTCGGCTTGGCACACAATGTACTGGTATTTAGATGAGCAATAATATTTGAGGATTTCCTCCCTCAAACATGTTAATTATGAACAGTACCAAGCATCAAACAAAACGGTAGTACTGCATGGGATTAAAGGAATATTCTGCCGATACAAGGCTGTGCTTGTGCTCAAATCATTATAGGCATCTTACATTTTCTCGTTAATCTCTCCACACCCTCTCAGTGCATGAAAATGGTTTTGTTTGTTGTTGTTCATTGGGAGCACCAAAGAACCATATCACTATGTCTTTAACCAAAAGAGCAAAGGAATATTAGAATTGCATAGAAAATGAAACTCGGGTGGTGGTAATTACCAGGCCTAATAAACCCACACATACTTTTATATATTGAATATTTAATAGTTACAGGGCACAATATTAGATTCTGAAAACATTATGCAGTAGTTTCCTTTTTCCTATGGATAAGAATTTTAAACTCTCCTGAACTAGAGAAGCCCAGAGGAAGCCCAGAGGAAAGCTAAGATGAGTTTGGTTATGGACTTCAAAGCTACAAGCGACTAAAAGAGCTTGTCCACTTCTCTTATATTACAGATAAGGAAACTGAAGCTCCATGAGGCTGAGTGTTGCCCAAGATAGTTGGAAGAACTGAAACCAAAGGCAGGTTTCTGGGCTCCCAAACCAGTACCCCTGCCCCTTCTCCATATAGAATACGTGATGGGAGAACCTCAGAGATGTGTCCATTGCTAAAGACTACAATTTCCTTAAAGGCCTAACTTGATCGACTAGAAAAAAACTAGAATTGAAATTCTGAGGATATTAGATGCCTAAACACTAAGAGTCAGAATGCATCTGAATCAAACTATTCTTAACAAAAATATTAACATTAATTTAGGACTCCTTAGTAGCTCTAAAGCTCATTACTGACATTAATTAGCAATCCTACACAATATCCCTTTGAGGTAAGCTAAGCATTATTAGCTTTGCAGAACAGATGAGGGATCTAGCTATACATTTTATGTGTTTGTTGTCAACAGCCCTAGCTACTAAAACTCAGAGATGTGCCCCAAATCCAATCACGCCTAAGAAAGTGGTGGGAGTCTAACAGCACTAATTTCCATGTCTGGTTTTCAGTTTACACTGATGCCACTGTGCTTGTTCACGATTAACTTTAGGCTAGCAGTCATGTCCAGCTCATTGCCTGCAAAGCCAGTCAACCAACAGGTATCTAACCATCCCCTGCTGATGCCACACTGTGTAGAGGCTGGTCATCTAAGAGGGAACCAGACAAACCGAGAACCCTGCCTGCCTGGAGCTTCCCGTGGAGCCCTGCCTCCACCGTTTGTCAAACTTTTCCTAGCACTAACTTATGACTAAGAGAGATGCAAAAGTGGGAATCATGTTTTTATGATCTATTATTATCTCTAATCATGACCATGAAACTTCCAACCAAGATTTCCAACCCACCTACTAAGTGCATTACCCTATGCAATGTACTAGGAATTAAGCAGTACCTTCCAGGTGGCTGACAGCTTGGTGACCTGCCTTCTACTGGGAGTTTACTTACGGCAAGTTTGAAAACATTATTTTAATAAAAAAAGATAACAAGGCAGGTGGTTTGCACTCATGATGGAAATTCATAGTTACTAAATGGTTGCTGTGTCCTAGGGATTTAAATAGATAATTTTTTTATTATTTTCACAACCCTATGAGGTAGGTATTATTGACACCATTTCATAAATGGGGAAACTGAGGTACATAAGTGAAATAACTTACCCTAGTGCAGAGCCAGGATTCAAACCTAAGCCTGTCTGCTACAAAAGTCCATGCTCTTATCTACTGCCGCTGTGTTCCCAACAAGAAAGACAACAGAAATAAGAATAGAGATGTACTCCACCTTTACTCCCAGCTCCTGTATCAAAATCAGACTAGCTCTCTCTTAGCCAAAACCAACTAAGAGATGAGCAATAATAGAAGTCATGTCTAGTCTCACCACACTAAACAATACAGAGGAGATCAATTCTAGGAACTGTTTAGACTGAAGAGAAACTAGATGAAGATTATGATAATATGCTACTATGAAGGCTAAAAAAACATGGGAGAAGAGCTGTTGCCCATAACGACTTTCATAAACCTGCCAAATATTCTAAATGGAGCACTAAACCGCTGTGTATTAGGTCCATGTTTGTAAGTAAAAGCCATAGGGCTTTAAAATTAATGCCATCTTTTTCTAAGCTTTGAATTATTAAACCACAGTTTACTGAGTGAATATTATAGTTCACATGGTGGTTAAGAGCCGTGGCTGTAGATTCCAGCTCTGCCACTTGCCATCTGTGTGGTGTGCTGTGACTTAGTTAAATACTATGAACCCGTTTTCTCATCTAGAATGAGTGAGTATTCAACCCTACATCTCAGGATTGCTGGGGGAATTAAAGGAATTGTTTATATAAAGCAATTGGCACCTAATCTGCATTCAATTAGTGTTATTATTATTAGTCATTGCATGGTCATGTATGAAATGTTATAGAGTGATGCAATAAACTGTAAGAGGTGGTCCTTTCCATCAAGGAACCTATACTCTATTTGATAACATGAGACTGACAGACAAATCAGGGTGTGAACCACACGAGACAACCCAAGGGAAGTGCTAAACAGTGTAACTACTGTGCACCAACATTTCAGAGACCTTCATGTACACACTTGATCCCCAGGGATCTTGTTAAAATGCAGTTGCTGTTTCAGTGGGTCTGGGGTGGAGCCTAAACATCCACATTTCTGACAAGCTCTCATGTGATGCTCCACGTTACTCGTTCATGGATCACACTTTGAATAGTGAGGCTGTGGGTGTCCAGAGGTGGGAGGGGGCTGTCAAGTAAGGGCTGGGGCAGTAAGCTTTGGAAGAGGGATGGAAATTGAGCTAAGGCTTGAAAGATAAATGCGGCATGGACACCGCAAAAAGAGGTAGGTGACCTAGGCATGGGAATGCCACGATAGGAAGACGGAAAGGCAGGAAGACAAGTGGGACAATCAGGAAACACTCAGTTGGTTGACAAAGCCTGTACTCCTGAACCCTCTGTGGGGCTTAGAGAAGAAGTAGTTTCCATCTCAGACAGTAGCTCTCAATGCTCATTGGACACCAGAACCTTGTGGGCAGCTTACAGAATACAGATAGCTGAGCCCCACCCACAGAGATTCTGATTTAGCTGATCTGACTTAATCAAACTTTAGGAGTTCATATTCCAAATATGGAGGAAAAAAATATTGCACATAACCAGTAAGTAAGCATATGCATCATGAAAATCGGCCATGCTGCTAACTTCACGAGTACAGTCAATATCTCAGAATCTCTTAACTAGTTGATGAGTTCTGAGCTATGGGGAAATTGAGGTAAATTGTATCCTGTGATTCACCCTGTCTGCATGGCCCATTAGTGCTGCATAAATAACTTTGGAAAGATTTATTAATGCCAAAGTTATTTTTTTTATTTCTAATCATCTATACCTCTGAGGTGATGGCTTATTTATTATTTGATATATTCTTTCAATAAATTTCAGGAGTTGAGAGTACACCATTCACTATTAACTTTTTTTTTTTTTAATCTTAAATATAGGCTCACCATTTTCCCTTTGTTGTCTGGAAGGATGTCAACCCCTTTCCACAATTTCTCAGAAATGTTGGCTTGTTTCAAAGTTCTTGGAAAAATCCAGGAAACAGGTCACCAGACCCTGCTGATTTGAATGCCCCAGATTTTCCAGATATTCTGAAAGAAATTCATTCCTTTTTCTAATTTGTCATTCTTACAAAACCAAATCAGTCCCCGAACAATAATTTATCATTGATCTTTCTGTAGAGGATAAAGAAGATATTAAGTCTGTCTGCCTTTAAATCACCTTCTCTAATTAGACTTCCCTTCCTCAATGGGAGAGATGTAAATTTTTACATAATGACTCTCTTCTATATTACAGTCTAAATAACTTTGTGAATCTTTGATGTCCCTTACCAAGTGATCTCCTGTTTAGCTGAGGCACTCCTAAAATGACACAGTTTCCGTGACCCATGAACGACATTGAATATATATTTCCCAATACACGTTCTTGGATAACGTTTCTCTGAAGTCTTTTTGGTTCTCTAGTATGAGTGAGACAATTGGGAAAATGTAGGAAGACAGAGATTGAATATCAAGAGAGAGGGAGACAGGGAAGCAGGGAGAGCAGGAGGGAGGGAGAAAAGGAGGAAGAAAGAAAGATCAAAATCCCCATGTTAATTGTGTGAGAAGCGTGGATTTGGGGAGAAATCTTGAGTAAAATATTTCAACAGAAAAATAAGTGTAGACTGCCAAATTATACCTATATTCTTGCTAGAGATATTCATTTGCCTTTTTGACTTTGAACAAGGCTAATGGCTACGACATCTTTAAGTTTCTTATGAAATGAATGTGAGTGTATAAGACACTGCAACACTAGAAAAGGTATAATAGAAGCCTCTAATTGGAGGAGCTAGATTCTAAATATGGCTTCTAATTGCAAAAAAAACCTCTTCTATGAGAAAATATAATGTTGTAGCTCTTGAATCAACATTTCCACAAAAATATGACGACTTAAATTTGAAGACAGACACTAACAAATGATTTCATACCGCCTTGGTCCATTCAGGCAGCTATAACAAAATATCACAGACTGAGTAGCTTATAAATGACAAAAATTAATTGTTCACAGTTCCAGAAGCTAAAATTCTGAGATCAGGGTGCCAGCATGGTCAGGTAAGGGCAGTCTTCTGGGCTGAAGACTTCTTGCTGTATCCTTACTTGGTGGAAGAGACAAGCCAGCTGTCTGGGGTCTCTTTTATAAGAACACTGATCCCATTCATGAGCACTCTAACCTCATGACCTAATCACCTACCTCCATCTCGGGCATTAGGTTTTCAATATATGAGTTTTTATTTATTTATTTATTTTTTTACTGGTGGGGGGCATAAATATTCAGACCATAGCCCACATACACAAAAGTTTAGAAGGTTTGTAAACTTTTCACAATATTACGTTTTTCTCCATCTCAAAGGCGATATGGTAGAAGAAAATGAGTTCCTTTAAAAATGGTAGCAATAGCTAACACATTGAGCACTTACTATGTGGCTAAAGCCACTTGCTTTACATACATCATCCCATTTGACCTTCATAATAGCCTCATGAGATTGGCATTATTTATAGATATAGAAAATGAGTCTTACTAGAAATGTTGGACAACTTGACCAAGATCAAATATTTTGTTAGCCATGGAACCAGAATTTGATCCCAGGCATGCCAGGAGTCCATGATCTTAGCCAGTCTGTTAAATAAAATTGACATAAATCACATACCTTATATTTCAAATACTCGTGCATGATACTTCCTTCTTTATATTTTTTTCAAGGAGGAAACACAAATAAAATCTATCCAAATGATAGCGCTTATCCATTTGGAAATCACTAGTCAATGACAAAGAAAAAGCTTTATGCATATGAATTCATATCAACGCTATTAGTCAAAACAAAGGCCATTTTGTTTGAAGTTCATCTTTCTATTAATGAAACAATAAAATGTCCTCTCCGACAAATTTAGAATTCCTAGAACAGCCTGACCTTTAATATTTATGTCATAACACAAATGTACTTTGGGTATCATTATCATATTACTGGTGTATTTCCGTTGTTCATCCTTCTCTGTTCATTAATCAGGCAAACATCCTGTAAACAGCTAAATTTATACAGAAATATAAATAGGATGGAGTTCATTGGTTATTCACCAAAATATCGAGATCTGTGGGGAGAAAATTATGTTACAAAAACTGTGGCTTGAGGAGTAAACTTTCTCAGTTGCTATCATTTTATCTCAAGTTTAATTTTCTTTTTCTTAGGTAGACCATGAAATTAAGAGATTAAAAAGAAAAATAAAGAGTTTAAAAGAAGAGTGAATTGCTTCATGATTTCAACAACTAGGAACTTTTGAGATGAAATAGAAGTAAGAGGTTATCTAATAGTAATAATTTTTGCTGGCTTTGTTTTATTTTTGAGAGTTTGCCATGTACTAAACCCTGTACATGAGTTATTATTAATTTGGGTTTCCCAGAAGCAGACTCGAAAACAAAGACTCAAATGTATGTGGTTCATTTGCAAGATGTAGGAAAAACCAGAAAGGGGGTAGAGCAATGAGAAGGGAAAGGAAAGCAGACAATAAAATGTGCATTATCAAGCCAGTTACCATAGCAGAGATGGAAGTTTAATCCTGCAGGAAAAGCATTATAAAACACATGCCTCGCAGTTATCCTGCCTGAAGGGTGAGGGAGCTGAGATATTTACACAGCAATTCCCTTCAGTCATTATTTGTGAGATGCTCCTTGGGCATGAATTCCCTGGCACCTCAGAGCTGCATGCTTCCACAGCTTCAGAGAAAGCCTCAGGCAAATAGATGCAGAGAGAGACCAATGGAAGGTGACCTGCAAGCATGAAATTAGGAGTCTCAAGAACTTTAGGCAATAAACATACATGTTTGCTACAGACCATCTAATTTAACTTCTTACAATAATCTCAATAACTATGAGTTTGATGGTATTATTATCCCCATTTTAAAGATGAGGACACTGGGGCTCAGAGACATTGAGTGACTTACCTGTGGCCACACAGCAAATAAAACGCAGAGCTTGCTTCAAAGTAGGTAATCTGACTCCAGAGTCTGTAATCTTAGACATTACTCTGTACACTCTTCCAAAAGTTACTGTCTAAAAAGCTAACTCCACAAATTCCCCAAGGAAAAATATGCCTATATCCTGTTTTCACCAGCCAAGAAGATCTGATAGAGATTTATTTTCAACACCTTCCATTAGGAAAATACTAAGTTTTTTCCTAGCACAATTTTCTGGCACTTAGTAAGTACTGAATTAATGATGAATAAGTCTATAAGGTCAGCCATAATTACATGTGTCCATACACTTATTTTCAAAGAATCCTCCTAGCTTCCTATTGAAAAAGATGTCACATAAATTCCGTTATTTATCCATATTATGCTGACCATTCCTCCCATTTGCAGGTCCACAGCTTTCTATGAAGAACCCTCAAGCACTACTAAAAGGCTCAAGGAAATTTCTACATGGACTCCCAGACCATCCCATCCACAGACTGTTTTTCCTTCTGCCCATATCTTCATCTGTGTGTGGATCCTCCACACACACTGGGCACCATTACTCCTTACAGGCATTTCCCATATTTCCTCCAGGCACCACCACTAATGCGTGACAGCCCCACAGTACCAAGCTGCATGGTGTTTGTGTGGAAGCAGGAGAGGACAGAAATAGCACTGCCCTGTTTGCCAATATCTTGCATGGAGTAGTTACTAGAAATACTTCTCTGGGTATTTACTCTCAGTTTTCTCATTCCCCAGGACTCACACAGGAGTCCACAGTACTGAGCCGAAGGGAAAGCTACTAGGCTGGTTCTGTGATGACTAAGGAGCTGTTCTAGGGCTGAGCTTGTGCTACTTCACTCCCTGAGCATGAGTCCTTTCCTGTCCTTCCAGGTTTGGGGATGCTCAGCAGTCAGTTTGCCCTTGTCTAACCCCAATGTTACAATATATAGTATCCAGCTGAGCCCACCTGCCCCTGCCATGCCTCAATTTATACTTGGTTGAATGCATTGGGTTAATATTTTATGAACGATTTACATATGCCACATTGTATATGAGATTAGAAATATAACCTAATAATGTTGTTTCTGGCTGACATTTGCCTCAATCTCTCTCTAACCTTCTAATTTCTCACTCACTGTATCTACAAATACACTCAGAATACGTGCATAACCAAGAATAAATTTTTTAAGTTTAAAAATATTTTTTCAAAATTTTCCCAGATCCTGTATTATGAGATCTGGAAAACCCACAAAATTTGCTTTCTTGACCTAATTATCTGATACCAAGAACATTCTAATGAAAGATACAAAAGAGGGATTATACTTTAGCCCAAAGGAATGAGTCTAATGATGAAATTTCACGCTTGAAGCAAATACATCGCGGTGACATTTGGAGCAGAACTTTCCCTGACATTTCTCAAATGTGTAGCTAAACTCCAGTTCCAACTATAAGTGAAGCTTAACGTGAATGAAGAGTTCTATCTTAAATGTTGACCTTTTCAAGCCAAATGATAATTTGCTCTTTTAAAGTGATGATCTTTAAGTGTCAAAAATTAAAGAGCAGTCACCAAAAAGTTTCTTCTTTCAGAAAGATTAATCTCCCAAACTCAAAAGTCCAGAAGAAGTCCTGGGCTTCTACCAAGGTTTAATCCAGCAGTTAATGTAATTCAAAGGTCTGATTTCCTCCCATCATCCTACTGTATCAGCTGTGGGGTGAGTTTCATCCTCAGCTTGGCTCTCCTCACAGTAATGAAATGGATGAATTAATTCCAGACTTTACATCTTCATAAGCACTAATCAAAGTGTTATGGGGTGAATGGTGTCCCTCCAAAATTCATATTTTAAAACCCCTAACTCCCAGTACCTCAGAGTGTGAGACAGGTCCTTTAAAGAGGTAATTAGATTAAAATAAAGATGTTTATGGTGAGCCCTTACCCAAACTGACTATGGTCCTTAAAAGAAGAGGAAAGTTGGACACACAAGAGATACCAGAGGTTAGTGTGCAAAGAGGAAAGACCATGTGGGGACATAGCAAGAAGGCGGCCATCTGCAAGCCAAGGTAAGAGGCCTCAGGAGAAACCAAACCTGCTGACACATGATCTGGAACTTCTAGCCTCCATAACTGTAAGAAAATAAATTCCTGTTACTTAAGCCACCTGGGCTATGGTACTGTGTTATGGCAGCCCTAGCAATCTAATACACAAAGAAAGAGAGAGACTTTCCTTGTAGCTGCTGCAAAAGAAAAGAAATATCTTTTCCCAAGAACAACAGCAAACATCTCCATTATATTATATTAGTTCTGATTAGTTATTTAAGGCATAGAATAGATCCATTTGCACAGGTAAAGTCCATTTCACCCAAATCAAGGCATAAGAATAGTTTCCCCTGAGCCGTTCCCCAGTGAAATTTACACTGGGTACAGTTCCCAGAAAGAGGAGACACAGATGCTGAGCACTGCAGCTCAAGACTGAGTATCTTTCCCAGACCCATATGAGTCAGCAAGAGTTTTTCAACCCAGGTTTGCTTCACTCCGTACTCTAGTGTCCTCCACACCTTGCACCACCTCTCCAGTGTGGAGAAGCATCTTCTACTTCTTTTCCCAGTTTCAGAAAGCTCGGAAAGAAACGGGCTTATGAATGGAGAAAGGAGGACTGTTTACCCCAGCAGCGCCAAAAAAAAATTTTTTAAGCCATATAAAATGTTAGAAGAAAAAAAGTAACCTCACCCATAAAGCACAATTAAGGGAAATTTTTCCCTTTTTTTTTTTTTTTTAAAGCTCTATACTATTCAACAAGACATGAAGCATCTTTTAAACTGTCATCTGAGGAAGTAATGTTCATGAGTCGTTCTGAGATCAATACAGAGTTCTCTTTGTGTTTTCTCCATCCTCCTCTCTTTCCACTAACATGAGGGAGAATAAAGTACTTTGGTCAGTTATGTATGGGAGAAAATACATTTCTTTGACCCACACAGCTCATAAAACCTTTTCAGAACAACTCTTGTGTCAAGTGGAACTTCTCACCTAACCTTGGCTCTGGTCCACTTACCAGGAAAGCTCTTTCATTTCTACATTAACAAAGGATGTTACTGAGGACTGCCTGGAGTTCTTGCTGGACTTTAAAATATGAGGAATTATAAAAAGTTTGTCATCCCTTTCCTGAATGCTTGCATTATCCAAATGCTAGCTCAGAATGAGGGCTCAGAATGAGATACCAGAATGGAAGGACACTGAGGCTTGTCAGTTGCTCATCCTTAGGAGGGCAAGTGTGTTGTCTCGCTTTCGTGGGAAGTGACAACCCCCGACCCTGTGTGAGTCCCACTGTGCCACAGCTGCTTTTAGATTTCAAGGTGCACATAATTCAGTCTGTTCATCCCTAATGAATACAAGTTTTCTTACCCCTGATCACAAAGCTTTGAAACAAGGCTTTGGTTTGTTCAGTTCTATTTTCAATAACACAAATTTTTCTTTGAACACAGCCACTAACTGGTCATCAAGCAGGTCTCAGTAATGGGCATTTTTCTCAGTCTCTCTGCAACCTCTAACCTTCCCTCAGATCTTTATGAGCCAAGCGATAAATCCTTTTTACTGCTATGGGGGAGAAAATAGTAGTCATGGAGGAAAGGTGAGCAGAGACATACTGGAAACGCCCCATCTGTACGCCTGCAAAGGCTCTGACAACGTCCTTTGCTTTCTGTAATAGTTATCAACATCTGAGGGGAAGACGGAGGGGGAATAAGCTTTTTGTTGTTATCCAAGATAGGATTTTTCCCTTACCCTGTAATACTGCTGAAATATAAAACAACATGAAACAGTGATGGCAAGAGATCTAGAACAGAAATCCAGAAATTCTAGCCCTGATTGTGTTCTAACCTGCTGGCTTCAAGTTCTTTATCATAAAATGGGGGAGTCCATTCTGGCTTTCAGTCTATCAAACAAATGTTTATTGAATCTCTGTTTCATGTCAGGCATGATGCAAACATCCTGGCTTAGAAAATACATTCAGTGCCAACCTCAAAGAGCCTATAGCCCCACAGGAGCAGGTAAGTAAGCAGATACCTGTCATATAGAGGCGTTAGTGCTATGATAAAATTTACCATAGAGTACTGGGTTATAGGCATAATATATTATTAAAATTTACATTAATATATAAATAAAAGTTCACACATGGTATTGATAACTTTATTTTAATTAAAGATAATCCTAGGGTAGAATCCCAAATTTGTAGACACTGATGGTGAAGCAGTGCTTTCAAAACCAAACTTTCTAAAGACAATTAAGGGAGACCTTCAAGATGGCAAAGGAGTAAGACATGGAGATCACCTTTCTCACCAAAAATACATCAGAAATGCATCTACATGTGGAACAACACCTACAGAACACCTCATGAACGCTGGAAGAAGACCTCAGACTCCCCAGAAAGCAAGAAACTCCCCCACGTACGTGGGTAGGGCAAAAGAAAAAAGAAACAAAAGAATAGGGACAGGAACTGCACTTCTGGGAGGGAGCTGTGAAGGAGAAAAGGTTTCCACACACTAGAAGCCCCTTCGCAGGCGGAGACTGCGGGTGGCGGAGGCGGGGAGCTTCGGAGCATCAGAGTAGAGCTCAGCAATAGAGGTGCGGGGGGCAAAGCGGAGAGACTCCCGCACAGAGGATTGGTGCCGACCGGCACTCACCAGGCCGAGAGGCTTGTCTGCTCACCCGCCGGGGCGGGTGGGGCTGGGAGCTGAGGCCCGGGCTTCAGTCGGAGCGCAGGGAGAGGACTGGGGTTGGCGGCGTGAACACAGCCTGCAGGGGGTTAGTGCGCCACAGCGAGCCAGGAGGGAGTCCGGGAAAAGTCTGGAGCTGCCGAAGAGGCAAGAGACTTTTTCTTCCCTCTTTGTTTCCTGGTGCGCAAGGAGAGGGGATTAAGAGCGCTGCTTAAAGGAGCTCCAGAGACGGGCGCGAGCCGCAACTAAAAGCGCGGACCCCAGAGACGGGCATGAGACGCTAAGGCTGCTGCTGCCGCCACCAAGAAGCCTGTGTGCGAGCACAGGTCACTATCCACACCCCCCTTCCAGGGAGCCTGTGCAGCCCGCCACTGCCAGGGTCTCGGGATCCAGGGACAACTTCCCCGGGAGAACGCACGGCGCGCCTCAGGCCGGTGCAACGTCACGCCGGCCTCTGCCGCCGCAGGCTCACCCCGCAGCCCCTCCCGCCACCCGGCCTGAGTGAGCCAGAGCCCCCGAATCAGCGGCTCCTTTAACCCCGTCCTGTCTGAGCGAAGAACAGACGCCCGCAGGCGACCTACACACAAAGGCGGGGCCAAATCCAAAGCTGAACCCCGGGAGCTGTGAGAACAAAGAAGAGAAAGGGAAATCTCTCCCAGCAGCCTCAGAAGCAGCGGATTAAATCTCCACAATCAACTTGATGTACCCAGCATCTCTGGAATAAATGAATACACATTGAATCATCCCAAAACTGAGGCAGTGAACTTTGGGAGCAACTGTAGAATTGGGTTGGCTTTCTGCATCTAATTTATTTCTGGTCTTATGTTTATCTTAGTTTAGTATTCAGAGTTTATTATCATTGGTAGATTTCTTTGCTGTCTTCCTTTTTTTTAATATATAGATTTTTTTTTTTCTGAGTGTGTATGTATATGCTCTTTTGTGTGATTTTATCTGTATAGCTTTGCTTTTACCATTTGTCCTAGGGATCTGTCTGTTCTTTTTTTTTTTTTTTTGGATAGTTTTTAGCACTTGTTTTCACTGGTGGATATGTTTTTGGTTTGGTGGCTTCTTCTTTCTTTCCTTCTTTCTTTCTTGCTTTTTCTTTTTTATTACTTTTAATTTTTAATAATTTTTTATTTTAATAACTTTATTTTATTTTATTTTACTTTTTTCTTTCTTTTTTTCTCCCTTTTCTTCTGAGCTGTGTGGCTGACAGGGGCTTAGCGCTCCAGCCGGGGGGCAGGCCGGTGCCTCTAAGGTGGGAGAGCTGAGTTCAGGACACTGGACTACCAGAGACCTCCAGGCCCCAGCTAATATCAAACAGTGAAAACTCTCCCAGAGATATCCATCTCAACGCTAAGGCCCAGCTCCACTCAATGACCAGCAAGCTACAGTACTGGACACCCTATGCCAAACAAAAAACCAGACAGGAACACAACCCCACCCATTAGCAGAGAGGTGGCCTAAAATCGCAATAAGGCCACAGACACCCCAAAACAAACCACCAGACATGGTCCTGCCCACCAGAAAGACAAGATCCAGCTTCATCCACCAGAACACAGGCACCAGACCCCTCCACCAGAAAGCCTACACAACCCATAGGACCAAATTTACCCATTGGGGGCAGACACCAAAAACAATGAGAACCACAAACCTGCAGCTTGCAAAAAAGAGACCCCAAACACAGTAAGTGAAGCAAAATGAGAAGACAGAGAAACACACAGCAGATGAAGGAGCAAGGTAGAAACTCACCAGACCAAATGAAGAGGAAATAGGCAGGTCTACCTGAAAAAGAAGTAAGAGTAATGATAGTAAAGATGATCCAAAATCTTAGAAATAGAATGGAGAAAATACAAGAAAAAACGAGGACCTAGAAAAACTAAAGAGCAAACAAACAATGATGAACAACACAATAAATGAAATTTAAAATTCTCTAGAAGGAATCAATAGCAGAATCACTGAGGCAGAAGAACGGATAAGCAACCAGGAAGATAAAATAGTGGAAATAACTACGACAGAGCAGAATAAAGAAAACAGAATGAAAAGAGTTGAGGAGAGTCTCAAGGACCTCTGGGACAACATTAACACACCAACATTTAAATTATAGGGGTCCCAGAAGAAGAAGAGAAAAAGAAAGGGAGTGAGAAAATATTTGAAGAGATTATACTTGAAAACTTCCTTAATATGGGAAAGGAAATAGTCAATCAAGCCCAGGAAGCGCAGAGAGTCCCATACAGGATAAATCCAAGGATAAACCTGCAAAGACACATATTAATCAAACTATCAAAAATTAAATACAAAGAAAAAATGTTAAAAACAGCAAGGGAAAACCAACAAATAACATACAAGGGAATCCCCATTAGGTTAACAGCTGATCTTTCAGCAGAAACTCTGCAAGCCAGAAGGGAGTGGCAGGACATACTTAAAGTGATGAAAGGGAAACAACGACAACCAAGATTACTCTACCCAGCAAGGATCTCATTCAGATACGACAGAGAAATTAAAACCTTTACAGACAACAAAAGCTAAGAGAATTCAACAACACCAAACCAGCTATACAACAAGTGCTAAAGGAGCTTCTCTATTCAGGAACCACAAGAGAAGGAAAAGACCTACAGTAACAAACACAAAACAATTAAGAAAATGGTAACAGGAACACACATATCAATAACTACCTTAAATGTAAATGGATTAAATGCTCCAACCAAAAGACATAGACTGGCTGAATGGATACAAAAACAAGACCTGTATATATGCTGTCTACAAGAGACACACTTCAAACCTAGGGACACATATGGATTTAAAGTGACGGGATAGAAAAAGATATTCCATGCAAAAGGAAATAAAAAGAGAGCTGGAGTAGCAATTCTCATATCAGAAAAAATAGACTTTAAAATAAAGACTGCTACAAAAGACAAAGAAGAACACTACATAATGATCAAGGGATCAATACAAGAAGAAGACATAACAATTGTAAATATTTATGCACCCAACATAGGAGCACCTCAATACATAAGGCAAATGCTAACAGTCATAAAAGGGGAAATTGACAGTAACACAATCATACTAGGAGAATTTAACACCCCACTTTCACCAATGGACAGATCATCCAAAATAAAAAGTAAGGAAACACAAGCTATAAATGATACGTTAAACAAGATGGACTTAATTGATATTTATAGACATTCCATCCAAAAACAACAGAATACACTTTCTTCTCAAGGGTTCATGGAACATTCTCCAAGATAGATCGTATCTTGGGTCACAAATCAAGTCTTGGTAAATTTTAAAAAATTGAAATAGCATCAAGTGTCTTTTCTGACCACAACTCTATGAGACTAGATATTAATTACATAGAAAAATCTGTAAAAAATACAGAAAAATGGAGGTTTTGGGCTTCCCTGGTGGCACAGTGGTTGAGAGTCTGCCTGCTGATGCAGGGGACACGGGTTCGTGCCCCGGCCCGGGAAGATCCCACATGCCGCGGAACGGCTGGGCCCATGAGCCATGGCCGCTGAGCCTGCGTGTCCAGAGCCTGTGCTCTGCAACGGGAGAGGCCACAACAGTGAGAGGCCCACGTACCACAAAAAAAAAAAACAAAAATGGAGGTTTAAAAATACACTACTAAATAACCAAGAGATGAGTGAAGAAATCAAGAGGAAATCAAAAAATACCTAGAAACAAATGACAATGAAAACACGACGACTCAAAACCTATGGGATGCAGGAAAAGTAGTTCTAAGAGGGAAGATTATCACAATACAATCCTACCCCAAGAAACAAGAAACATCTGAAATAAACAACCTAACCTTACAACTAAAGCAATTAGAGAAAGAAAAACAACAACAACAACAAAAAACCCAAGGGTAGCAGATGGAAAGAAATCATAAAGATCAGATCAGAAATAAGTGAAAAAGAAATGAAGGAAACAATAGCAAAGATCAATAAAACTAAAAGCTGGTTCTTTGAGAAGGTAAACAAAATTGATAAACCATTAGCCAGACTCATCAAGAAAAAAAGGGAGAAGACTCAAATCAATACAATTAGAAATGAAAAAGGAGAAGTAACAACTGGCACTGCAGAAATACACAGGACAATGAGAGATTACTACAAGCAACTCTATGCCAATAAAATGGACACCCTGGAAGAAATGTACAAATTCTTAGAAAAGCAAAACCTTCCAAGACTGAACCAGGAAGAAATAGAAAATATAAACAGACCAATCACAAGCACTGAAATTGAGACTGTAATTAAAAATCTTCCAACAAACAAAAGCCCAAGACCAGACGGCTTCACAGGCGAATTCTATCAAACATTTAGAGAAGAGCTAACACCTATCCTTCTCAAACTCTTCCAAAATAAAGCAGAGGGAAGAACACTCCTCAATGCATACTATGAGGCCACCATCACCCTGACACCAAAATGAGACAAAGATGTCACAAAGAAAGAAAGCTACAGGCCAATATCACTGATGAACATAGGTGCAAATATCCTCAACAAAATAGTAGCAAAAAGAATCCAACAGCACATTCAAAGGATCATACACCATGATCAAGTGGGGTTTACCCCAGGAATGCAAGGACTCTTCAATTCAATTCTTGCAAATCAATCAATGTGATACACCGTATTAACAAATTGAAGGAGAAAACCCATATGATTATCTCAATACATGCAGAAAAAGCTTTTGACAAAATTCAACACCATTTATGATTAAAACCCTCCAGAAAGTAGGCATAGAGGGAACTTACCTCAACATAATAAGGACCATATATGACAAACCCACAGACAACATCACCCTCAATGGTTAAAAACTAAAACCATTTCCTCTAAAATCACAAACAAGGCAAGGTGGGTCCACTCTCACCACTATTATTCAATATAGTTTTGGAAGTTTTACTCTCAGCAATCAGAGAAGAAAAAGAAATAAGAGGAATCCAAATTGGACAAGAAGAAGTAAAGCTCTCACTGTTTGCAGATGACATGATACTATACATAGAGAATCCTAAAGATGCTACCAGAAAACTACTACAGCTAATCAATGAATTTGGTAGAGGAGCAGGGTAAAAAATTAATGCCCAGAAATCTCTTGCATTCCTATACACTAATGATGAAAAATCTGAAAGAGAAATTAAGGAAACACTCCCATATACCATTGCAACAAAAAGAATAAAATACCTTGGACTAAACCTACCTAAGGAGACAAAAGACCCGCATGCAAAAAACTATAAGACACTGATGAAAGAAATTAAAGATGATACAAACAGATGGAGAGATATACCATGTTCTTGGATTGGAAGAATCAACATTGTCAAAATGACTATACTACCCAAAACAATCTACAGATTCAATGTAATCCCTATTAAGCCACCAATGGCATTTTTCACAGAACTAGAACAAAAATTTTCACAATTTGTATGGAAACACAAAAGACCCCGAATAGCCAAAGCAATCTTGAGAAAGAAAAACAGAGTTGGAGGAATCAGGCTCCCGGACTTCAGACTATACTACAAACTTACAGTAATCAAGACAGTATGGTACTGGCACAAAAACAGAAAGACAGCTCAATGTAACAAGATAGAAAGCCCAGAGATAAACCCATGCTCATATGGTCACCTTACCTTTGATAAAGGAGGCAAGAATATACAATGAAGAAAAGACAGCCTCTTCGATAAGTGGTGCTCGGAAAACTGGACAGCTACATGTAAAAGAATTAAATTAGAACACTCCTTAACACCATACACAAAAATTAAGTCAAAGTGGATTAAAGACCTAAATGTAAAGCCAGACACTATAAAACTCTTAGAGGAAAACACTGGCAGAACACTCTATGACATAAATCACAGCAAGATCCTTTTTGACCTACCTCCTAGAGAAATGGAAATAAAAACAAAAATAAACAGATGGGACTCAATGAAACTTAAAAGCTTTTGCATAGCAAAGGAAAACATAAACAAGACGAAAAGACAACCCTCAGAATGAGAGAAAATATTTCTAAATGAAGCAACAGACAAAGGGTTAATCTCCAAAATCTCAAGCGGCTCATGCAGCTCAATATCAAAAGAACAAACAACCCAATCCAAAAATGGGCAGAAGACCTCAATAGACATTTCTCCAAAGAAGATATACAGATTGACAACAAACACATGAAAAGATGCTCAACCTCACTAATCATTAGAGAAATGCAGATCAAAACTACAATGAGGTGCCACCTCACATCAGTCAGAACGGCCATCATCAAAAAATCTACAAACAATAAATGCTGGAGAGGGTGTAGAGAAAAGGGAACCCTCTTGCACTGTTGGTGGAAATGTAAATTGATACAGCCACTATGGAGCACAGTATGGAGGTTCCTTAAAAAACTAAAATTAGAACTCCCATATGATCTAGCAATCCCACTACTGGGCATATACCCTGAGAAAACCATAATTCAAAAAGAGTCATGTACCAAAATGTTTATTGCAGCTCTATTTACAATAGCCCAGAGATGGAAACAACCTAAGTGTCCATCATCGGATGAATGGATAAAGAAGATGTGGCACATATATACAATCGAATATTACTCAGCTATAAAAAGAAACGAAATTGAGCTATTTGTAATGAGGTGGATGGACCTAGAGTCTGTCATACAAAGTGAAGTAAGTCAGAAAGAGAAAGACAAATACCATATGCTAACACATATATATGGAATTAAAAAAAAAAAAAAGTCATGAAGAACCTAGGGGTAAGACAGGAATAAAGACACAGACCTAGTAGAGAACTGACTTGAGGATATGGGGAGGGGGAAGGGTAAGCTGTGACAAAGCGAGAAAGTGGCATGGACATATATACACTACCAAACGTAAAACAGATAGCTAGTGGGAAGCAGCCGCATAGAACAGGGATATCAACTCGGTGCTTTGTGACCGCCTGGAGGTATGGGATAGGGAGGGTAGGAGGGAGGGAGACGCAAGAGGGAAAAAATATGGGAACATATGTGTATGTATAACTGATTCACTTTGTTACAAAGCAGAAACTAACACACCATTGTAAAGCAATTATACTCCAATTAAGATGTAAAAAAATAAAATAAATAAAATAAAGACAATTAAATTGAAAATATAATCAGAACTTTTCAAAATAGAATGCTTATGAATTACGATTCAATATATGAAAATAGAATAGTTAAATTTTTTAAAACCTGGAAGGTACATCAGTGTCATTCCTTTACACCATACCCAGAATATATAAGGGGAAACTTTTCTATAGATTCATACAATTTCCAGATTGACTATTTCTAGGACCATATCATAAAAGATACTAGTTTATTTCAACTCTAACATTTTAATAGTACTATATTTTCTTTGAAATCCTGTTTTGCAAAACATTTCCATTAACTAGTTTCAGTGCAGAAATCCAAAATCTGACATGGAATTAAATATATTATGCCCATAAATCTCAATTTTTTATATCATAGTAACTGTAATTGCCACTCAGAATAAAACACACACACACACACACACACACACACACATACACACACACACACAAATACATTCTTCAGTGGATAGTAAACACTAATATTCCAGTTCTATTTTGCTGTATTTTTTTACTATTAGCTTTTGAAATTTAAATACATGCTTCTATCTACCCAACCACTCACTCCAGAAATCCACCAATCTAGAATATGTTTTGGCAGAAAAAAAAAGTTCAACCCCCCATCTTTCTAGAACCTGTGGTTTTGATATTATACAAGACTTTAACCTTTTTTAAAAAATTAATCCAACCTCTGGCACAAGCCTCTTTCCAGTTATTGGGGTGTGGCTTCTTACCCTAAGTTAAATTTCTGTCTTTGAGCTTAATGTTCAGCTGGGTGGAAAAATAATAAGAAGAATTGCGTTAAAACAGTTTGATACATTTTTCATTATTCAGTTTAGACACGAACCGAATGGTGTCACCCTGTCTTCTAGCAAATAAATAAATAAACCATCACAATCTCCAAATGCAAATTAGTCATATCTCATATTTTTTTTTTGCCATATGTATCTTAATTGCTTGTTTGGAAGGCACATTTTCAAAGCCATAGGTTTGAAGATTATACATTTGAGGCGCTCCAAGCTAGCTTTTTCTTTTCAGATAATAAAATCCTTTCACCTGCAAACCAGCACAAGTTAAAATGGAGCTGCCTAAATTTCAGCATCTATTCAAGGTCTCTTGCTAAATTAAGGTTCTTTGTTTAAAACAGCAATAATTCTTCCACCTCTGGGCTCTTTGTAATCTAAGCTTACTGTGAAGAAAGAGTTATTCCATTTTGATCTAATTTCCAACAGCTCAAAGGTTAAGGATAGGAAAGTGGAGGAGTTAATTTCAGTAAATAGACTTTTTCTGGAAAGAAATTTTTGGTCCATTTACTATAGGTGGGCAGCCCCCACTGGTCATTATTTCTAGGAGAGCCATGCTTAGGACTCAAGAGACTTTAGAGATAATGTCCTGAGAGCTTAATCTGATACTGAGGCAATCTGATCCATGACTCCTTGCCAACTCAAAGGAGAGAAATTTGTGCTCATGAGAGCGTGGTAGAGGGGTGATTTTAAGTATAGACACAAACTATGGAATTTTCTGGGGTATGTTTGAGCACTCACTTTCCAAGTTGCCAGGAGTGTGTGTGTGTGTGTGTGTGTGTGTGTGTGTGTGTGTTTGTGTGTGTGTGTGTGTGTGTACCATAGTTATATTTTCATGATTGTGGTCCTGCAGAGGGACTGAGGCAAGTGCCTTCTATAAAGTGTGAGGATGTGGTCTTTAGCTCTTGGGGGATTTTTCTGAAAACCTGAGATTTTTCCCCCAATGGTCCTCAATGCTTACGTTTTACAACTTCTCCTGAATATCTGTTAATCTCATAACAACTTTCCAGGTAGTCCTTCCCATTTTACAGGTGAGGAGACTGAGACACATAGAGTTAATTCACTTTCCTATGGCCCCACAAATAATAGTGATAGGTTTGCAAGTCCAGGCAAACTCTGGAGACTGTACCCTCAAGAACTAAGCATAACTCTACACACTGAGTGGAGGAACTGTTCTCTCTACCCTGCTCTGAGTATATACCAGGATAATCACCCTGTTCCCAGTATATCTCAGAATATCCAAGGCACATAATGGGTGACCCTTCTCTGGAAAACCTGAATGGCCCTAAATAAAAGTCCCCTGTAGAAGGGAAAACCGGACAATGAAGAAACTTGCAGTCAGCTAACATCTCTCAAGTGTACAGAGCTACAAATCAGTGTGATAGGCCTCACTCTTAAATGTGAAAAATCACAGATTACCAAGTATTTGAAATGCACAAATGTGAAAGAAAAATATAAAGACCTGGAAAAAACAAAGCCAGTATTCCAACTACAAGAGCACTTCAAAAGTATAGAGTGATAACAGAAGACATTGCATCCATAAAGCAAAACCATGGTGCTATATAAAAGGAATAATCATACCAAATAGTAAGAAAAATATATTCAACCCAGCAGAAGAGAAAGCAAAGATGATAAATTAGCAAATTATAAAAAGAGGAATATATAAATGGCTAATATCATTAGTAGTGAGAGAAATGAGAATTAAAACCACTGTGTAATAAAATGTCACAATCATTAATTTGGGGAAATTTTTAAATTCTGACAATATTAAGTGTTGACAAGGACGTGAAGTGACAGAAGCTCTGGAAGAGGGAGAGTAAATATGTAAACTGTCTTTGAAAGCAGTATCTTGCCAAGTTGCAGCTAAGCATATCTTATGACTAGCAATTCTACTCTTAGGTATGCATCCCAGAAAAACTCATAAACATGTACACAAGGAGCCTTGTGCAAGAATGTTCATGGTAGAATTGTTTGAAATAACAGAAAAGAAAAACTGGAAAAACCCAAAATATCCATTAAAAGGAATGTGGATTAGTAAAATGTAGTATAGTCATACAATGGGAACTATGAAAATTAATAAATGAGTTCCATGAATTAACCTCACAAATACAATTTTGAGCAAAAAAAAGCAAGTTATGTGGCAATTCTTACAGTATGATGCCATTTATATAAAACATTTAAGAATATTAAACAATATGTAAGGGCAAATTGTAGTAAAACCATAAAAATCTACATAGCAGTGATAAACACCAATACAGATACCTCTGGAAAGGAAAAGGAGGCACTGTAATTGGGAAATTATTCACAAGGGGCTACGACTCTATTTGTAGTGATTTTTTAAAATCAGGTGGCATGTCGTATTCGTTATGTTTTTCTCTATACCTCTTTGTGTGTCAGGGTTTTTTTTAAATAAACAATTACAAAATGAAAAATCCAGAAATTTAAAAAATGTAGTAGACAACATTTTAAATTAAGTAGAAGGAGTGGAATATAAGGTAAATATAATCTTTCATAAAGAAAAATAAGCATAATGAAAATTTTAAAGTGTAAAACATTAAAAGTACAGGCAAACCCAACATCTAATTAATAGGAATTTGAGACAGGAAGCAGAGAGAAATCAAGAGGAAGAAATTATCAAATAGATAATGCAAAAAAAAAAAAAAGAAACTTCTAAAACGGAAGGACATGGATTTTCAAAGTAAGCAGGTTCAGTGCAGGTCCAGAAAAAAATGAATGAAAAAATCCACGCTAAACACTGTGAAATTCAAGTACTCTAAAAATAAAAATACTAAAATGTCCAGAAAGGAAAGATAGGTAACAGAACAAAATTCAAAATAGAGTTGAAATTCTCAACAGCAAAACTGCTTGCTGAAAAATAATTGAACTAGGCCTTCAAATGATTTTCAATTAAAAGTCTATATTTCAACTATTGATCAAATGTCAAGAGTGGAAGCGCAGGAACTCAAAAAGTTAAGTTAGGTGAGAAAAAAAATCTTAGTGAAGCAGATGAGTTTACTAGCATTATTTCATTATTTAACTATTTGCAGATATCACCTATATACAAATTAAGTAAACTAAAATTAATTAAAACAAAAATGCATATCAAGAAAGCTCTGCATATAATTTTAAGGGGTTTACAAAGAACCTAAAACACATTCATAGACCACATGGAGCACCAGGGGCTCTAGGTCAAGGAAAAAGTAAAAAGAGGTGTCAGAGGAGATGAAGGAGGAGGCATAGGCAGAAGGTTTGCTTTTGACAAAAAAAAAAAAAAAAAAAGAGCACAACTTTAATGGTCACGAATGAAAATGGAGGTGGCTGGATATGGATGCTGCTTAGATGGCAGAAGTCCAAGGAATCCCCACGTGAATATGATGACGGGGATGAAAGTGAAGAAAGAGGGAATGGAGGTCTTGAGCAGCGCATAAAAGGAAACCTTACAATTAGAATTCTCCTCTCTCTTCTGAAACTGGTTTTGTGTCGACTGACCCTTGTGCAATGTTATAACGAGGGTTACATCACAGAGTAGGCTGGTGGGGACTGAGGCTTAAGCCCCTTCACCACAGTCTCTCTCCAAGTCATCCTAGATAAACATCCGAATAACCATCTGCAAACAAACCTTAAAATCTATACAGTCTATACCTTCAAGACAAGTCCTCTACTCCTTTCTTTCAAAAACTTTGCCCCTAAGCCTATCCTATTCAGAGATTTTGAGAATTTCATTAATTAGTATAACCAGCAATCAAATATTTGTGATCAGGAAACAGATCTGATTTTTTGAGCACTGGGAATAAAAGTCCTGGCTCACTCACAGAGGCCACTCTCTCCCAGATTCTCCAGTACAATCAGTCCACATCCTTCTGCCAACAAAACAAAAATTTCAACTGGGAGAAGGGTGCTAGCTAGAACTTTGTTACTTGGCCAATCTAGACAGCAGGAAATGTCCCAAAGCATATGCCCCTCCATGTACTGACAAAACCCCTCTTTGCAGAAGGACGGGTTACCATCAGTCGAGGGGCCCCTGAGTAGATCAACCCATCTGAGGGAGCTGTCCGGAGACACTGTGTCCCCTTGGGAAAAACCCCTGACCCCTCCTTTAATTTGAAAACTCTTCACCATCTCGAAGGACAGGAAGTTGAGTTCAGTCTGTTACAAATCTTCAGGATGTTAATTGAATTAGATAGGAAAATAGCTTTGTAATTGACTTTTGTCACGATTCTCAGTTAAAATTTTAGATGAATATAAATTCAACTGGATAGATTAGAAAATAAATATAAAAATGAGGGTCTCCCCATTCCAGGTCATGCCATACTGAGGTTAGAAATCACCCCCTTTTTTAATCTTTGTATGCCTCTGGGCCTTGCATAGTGCCATTAATGTTAACCACTAGGGTAGGCAACTGTCTTTCCCAGCTGGCTGAAATGCCAGAAAACTCTGCAAGTTGGATTTGCTGACAGAACTGGCTGGTGAAAAGTGCTGGAGGAGGTATACTTTTTGAAAGTCACTGCCACGCTGATGGAAATGCTTAAACATAATAAAAACAGCTCCTAAAAAGTTTGAACATTAGGAAGCCAAAACAATCTGTCTACTACAGTTTCCAGAGGCAGCCATCCAATTACAGTTTTTGTACTCATTTCACAACTCTGCATCTTTCTGTTCTTGTTGTTGGGACTTTCTAAAGAAATGAATTTTAATCAGCAAAATAAAAGATGAATGATTTCAATTTGAGGTCTTACAAAATCATCTTGAACATAAAAGGGCTAAGTGGAATTTCAAAGGCAGCGAGAGAAAGACTTTAACAGGTGAATACAAATTTTTTCCCAACACATTCAATCTGTAAATATTTATTAAGCTTCTACCAAGATCCAGTCACTATATTAGGCACCAGGCATTGTGTTAGTTTCTGGGCAATGTGCTAAACACTGAATCTACACCAGAAAACAGGCCAAAAGACCCATAATGAAGAGATTTAACAAACATTTACATTCTGCTATGTCTTTCTTTGCGGTAGTTGTATAAACTCTAGCCATACCAAGTAACCAGCTTGATGATGTCACAGTAGGAAAAACAAGGCTCTTAGACACTAATGAGCTCTTCTAGATCTTGAAGTTCTTTTGATCTTAATCTCAGTTTCTCCTGTAGTAAATTCCAAATTGTGACATTTAACTCTTTGTCAAACTGACTTTAGACATGCCCTGCATGTAACTCCCACAGATACTCTGCTTTCTAATTAGTATCCACTGTGACCCTCTTTAAGCACTCTCCTTTGGTTATGAGACTGAGCCCAGAAAAGAGGTGCAGGAAATGAAATCCGACTTGGGGACTCCGGGTGGTATTTGCGCCTCATTGTTCATTTCCTCCCCTCCACACCTCAGTCACCTGATGAAATCCCACCCTCTCACTGCTTCCCCTCTTTCCTAGAGATTTACCCCCTTAATAAGGAGGGGCCAAGAGCAGGTCTGACAGCAGTCACTGGAGTCTGGTCCTCGCGGGGCTTCCGGGGCACAAAGGTACAGGAAAAAGAACTAGGGTTTGGAGTGACCCAGCTTGTCTTGAGTTCTAGTTCTTATTTATTGGTGGCTGTATAATTCTGGATGAGCCAAACTGACTTCTCTGAGACTCACTGTCCTCATTTGTAAACTACGGATAACAATGCCCATCTCATAAGATGCTAAGGTGACCCCGTGAGTTAATACACTTGAAGCAGTTATCACAGTGCTGAGCTTATAGTAGGTTCTTGGACAGTTTTCTTCCCTTTTATTCCCCACTTCTTTCTACTGATACCAGTAGCTTCTTTGGGCATCAGGAGCCCTCTTCACTATGAGTTAGGTTCACCCAGTAGCCTGTATTTTTCTATGTCCTCCCTTTAGATCTCCTTTTCTTCTTGGAGCCTAGGTCAGTCCCTTCCATATTCTAATCTTTTTTAAAATATATGTAACAACTTTATCGAGATATGATTCACATACCATACAATTCAACCATTCAACATGTACCATTCAATGTTTTCTAGCATATCCAAAGACATGTGCAACCATCACAGTAGTCAATTTTTGAATATTTGTATCGCTTCAAAAAGAAACCTTTATCAGTCATTCCTCATTTCTTCCCCAGTCTCCTTTTCCTGGACAACCATTAATCTACTTTCCGTCTCTATAGATTTACCTATTATGAACAGTCCTATATGGAATCATACAATATGTGGTCTTTTCTAACTAGTTTCTTTCATTTAACATAATGTTTCAAGGTTCATCCAAGTGGAAGCATGTATCAGTACTTCATTACTTTTTATTACCCAATAATATTCGATTGTATGGATATACCACATTTTGTTTATCCATTCATGAGTTGATGCACATTGAGTTATTTCAACATTTTGGCTATTATGAACAATGCTACTCTGAACATTCATGTACAAGATTTTGTATGAACATATTGTTCATTTCTCTTGGGTATATACTTTAAGAGTGGAATAGCTAGGACATATAACTCTTATTTTAACTTTTTTAGGAACAGCCACTGTTTTTCAAAACAGCTGTACTATTTTACATTCCTATCAAAAGAGTACAAGTGTTCAAATTTTTCTACATTCTTTTCAACACAACATTTACTATCTGTCTTTTTTATTATAACCATTGTAGTGAGTGAAAAGTTGTATTTCATGTGGTTTTGATTTGCACTTTTCTAACAAGTAATGATGTTGGGCATTTTTTCATGGATTTATTAGTCATTTATATACTTTCTTTGGGTAAATATCTATTTAGATCCTTTACCCATTTTTAAATTTAGTTTCTCATCTTTTTATTTTTGAATTGTAAGAGCTCTTTATATATTCTATATACAGCTCTCATATATCAGATATATGATTTTCAATTATTTTCTCCTATTCTGTGGGTTTTCTTTTCACTTTCTTCATGGTATATTTTGAAGCACCAAAGTTTTTAATTTTGGTGAAATCCAATTTATCTTCTTTTTCTTTTGCTGTGTGTACTGTTGGTGTCATATTTAAGAAGGCTTTGCCTAACCCAAGACTATGAAGATTTACTCCTATACTTTCTTCTAAAGTGTTTTACAGTTTAGCCTTTACATTTAGTCTGTGATTCATCTTGAGTTAATTTTTGTGCATTGTATAAGGAAGAGATCTGCCTTTGTTCTTTTGCAAGTATACATCCAGTTATTCCAGCATTTGAAAGATTATTTTCCTCCATTGAATTTTCTTGACATCTCTGTCAAAATCAGTTGACCATAAATCTAAGAATTTTGGAACTCCTAATGTTCCATTGATCCACATATCTATCTTTTTTCCAGTACCATATTGTCTTGATTACTATAGCTTTGTAATAAGTTTTGAAGTCAGAAAGCGTGAGTCCTCCAAATTTGGCTTTCTGGTTTTGAGATTGTTTCTATCCTGGGTTCCTTGTATTTCCACAGGAATTTTATAATCATCTTGTCAATTTCTGTAACAAAATAAATCTCAGCTGGTATTTTGAAAAGGATTGTGTTTACTCTTTAGATCAAATTGTATTTGAAAGTACTGTCATCTTAATATTTAATCTACCCATCTATGAGCATAGGATATCTATTTCCATTTATTTATTTAATTTATTTCAAAAATGTTTTGTAGTTTTTAGAGTATAAGTTTTGCATTTTTGTTAAATTTAGTCCTATGTACTGTTTTCCCTCCAATGCCATTAAAAATGAATTTGTTTTCTTAATTTCATTTTTAAATTTTTCACTGCTAGTCTATGGAAATGCAATTGATTTTTATATATATTTTATACCTTGTGTAACTCATTTACTAGTTCTAGTTAATTCTTACTGGTTTTCTTATACTTTTTTATGTATTAGATAATGTCATCTGTAAATAGAAATCATTTTATTTCTTCCTTTCCAATCTGGATGTCTTTTATAGCTTTTTATTGTCAATTGTCCTGGCTAGAATCTCCAGTACAGTGTTGAATAGAAGTAGCAATAGTGAATCCTTGTATTATTCCTTATGGTAGAGAGAAAGCATTCAGTCTCTCACCATGAAGTATGATGCTAGTTGTGGGATGTTCATAGATGTTCCTCATTAAGTTGAGGAAGCTCCCTTCCATTTCTAGTGTGTTCAGTGTTTTTATCATGAAAAGGTGTTGGACTTTTTCAAATGCTCCTCTGTGTCTATTGAGATTATAGTGTGGTTTTTGTCCTTTATACTATCAATATGGTTCAATGCATTCACTGATCATCAAATGTTAAACTAACCTTGCACTTCTGGGACAAAGCTCACTTGATCATGGTGTATAATTCTTTTTAGTTGAAGAATTCAATTTTCTAGTATTTTACTGAGGATTTTTAATCTATGATCATAAAAGATACTCGTCTGTAGATTTATTGTGATGTTTTGACTGGCCTCGTAGAATGAGACATGAAGAATTCTCTCCTATTCTATTTTTTAGAGAAGTTTTGGAAGGACTGGTTTTAAGTATTCTTTAAACATTTGGTAGAATCCACCAGTGAAGCCATGTGGGCCTGGGCTTTTCTTTGTGGGAAGTTTTTTGATTATTGACTCAATCTCTTTATTTATTACATTAGTTCCTAGAGCTACCATAACAAATTACCACAAATTGGGTAGCTTAAAACACCAGTCATATTGGAGTAAAGCTCACCCTATTTCAGTATGACCTTATCTTAATTTAATTAATTACATCTATAATGACCCCATTTCCAAATAAGGTCACATTCTGAGTTACTAGGAGTTAGGACATCAACATTTCTTTCAGGGGATTCATTCAAACACTTGTTTTGGATCTATACAGATTTTCTATTTCTTCTTCAGTTAGTTTCAGTAGTTTGTTTCTTTCAGGAAATTTCTTCTTTTTATCTAAATTATTTAATTGTTAATATGCAGATGTTCATAGTTTTCCACTATAATTCTTTTTAATTATTGTGAGGTTGGCAGTAATGCTCCCTTTTCATTCCTGATGTAAGTAATTTAAGTCTTCTCTCTCTTTTTTTTTTTTTCTCTTGGTCATTCTGTCTAAAGATTTTGTCAATTTTGTTGATCTTTTCAAAAAACTAACTTTTGGTTTTGTTGATTCTATTTTATTAATTTTATTCCATTCTCCACTTTATTCATTTTCACTCTAATATTTACTATTTTCTTTGTCTGCTTACTTTAGATTTTGTTTTCCTTTCTTTCTCCAGTGTTTTAAAGTGGAAGTTTAGGTTATTGATTTGAGATATTTACAGCAATAAATTTCCCTCTAAACACCGCTTTAGCTGCATCTCATAAGTTTTGTTATGTTGTGTTTTTATTTTCATTCATCTCAGAGTATTTTTTAATTTTCTTTGTGGTTTCTTCTTTCACCCATTGGTTATTTAGGTATATTTTGTTTAATTTCAACTTTTTGTAAATATATCAAATTTTTTCTGTTATTATTTCTAATTTCATTTTGTGGTTGGAAAACATATTTTGTATGGTTTTGATCCTTTTACATTTATCTATGATTGTTTTATAATATAGCATATGGTCTATCCTGAAGAATGTTTAGTATGCACTTGAGAAGAATATGTATTCAAGCATTGTTGGGTTTGTGTTCCATAGATGTCTGTTATATCTACTTGGTTTATAGTGTTGTTCAATCTTCTATTTACTTATTGGTCTTCTGCCTCGTTGCTCTATATATTATTTAAAGTGAGGTACTGAAATCTCCAACTATTATTGTTGAATTGCCTATTTCTCCCTTTAATTCTGTCAGTTGCTTGTGTATTTTCAGACTCTGTTGTTAAGAACAACAGAGTTGTTATGACTGTTATATCTTCTTGATGGATTAACTTTTTGATCATTATAAAATGTCCTTAGACTCTACTATTAACCAATTTCTTCCCTTAATTCAAAGTTTTCCATTTGCACATTATATTTTACCACATATTTTATAATATTATGATTGATATTTTTTCACAGCAACCCTTTTTATGAAATCCTAAAATATGTCAGTGTATCTCTGTTATGAGCTGGATTGTGTCTCTCCAAAATTAATATGCTGAAGTTCTAACCCCCAGTAACTCAGAATGTAACTGTATTTGGCAATAAGGTCTTTAGACCTTATTTAGAAGTAATTAAGTGAAAATGAAGTCATTAGAGTGGACCCTAATCCAACATGACTGGTGTCCTTATAAGAAGAGGAGATCAGGAGCCTAGACGAGTCTCATGGGATCATCCGATGTCCTATATTCAAAAACTCCCCTTGAAGCTGCAGTGAGAAGCCATAGGATTTCCTGGACTCCTGTCTCCCTCCTGGTCCTAAGGCTCAGTACTGCCTACAGAGGCAGAGGGAGCCCTCAGATTCCAAAGTCAGAAATCTTCAGTATCAAATGATGATTCTGCATTTTACTATGTGGCCCTGAGCAAGCTAAATGACTTTTATAGTTTTCATAGTCTGTAATGACAAGGTTAACAATTTTACCTACCTTGTTTTGCTCAACTATTGAAAGAATGCAATAAACAGTTTAAGGCATGTAAAGCTTTATTCTCAGTAGAAGCTGGATATTATAATAATTACTATTATTGCTTCTACTTAATCCATGTTCTCCTTCTACTCATAACCCAGGCATCCTGACCTACAAAATATGTTGCCTATGTTTCCCTACCACAATAACTTAAAAATAAAAGGACTGCCTATTCCCTCTCAATTATGTCACAGAATCCCCAGGGGATTCTCATGAATAAGTATTTTCAGTTGTAATACAACATCTGCTATTTTTCTTCTCCTGTTCAGATTCTTTTGACGTATCTGTTCTTCTGTTCTCCAGGCTTGTCATCAAGGGTGTCCATGCTAACAGAGCTGTCTCCCTTTGTCCCCAAAGCTGTCACACCCATAACCCATGCTCACACTGCTGACCATCAGGTGCACTAGGTGCCGCTGTCAGAAACATGAGCATGGTTGGTTCACTTAAACGCTTACAATGTTGATAATACTCCATCCCTTATCAGCCTTCCCTGCTGATTTCCTAGGACTACTCCAAACACTGAATCACTGGCATTAATTGCCTCCGGGTGAGAACAAGTATATACATCCTGCAACCAAAGGGGCAATTTTCAAAGGGATCAGTGACAAAGTTTCAAAGAAGCAAGCAATATTCCAGAAATGCAGATTTTCTAAATTCCCTTTTCATACCATGAGCAAAACCTATAAACCTGATCATAGAGTTTAATAAAGGCTATCTTGTGTGTATGAATGAAAAAAATGACATAACAGTTGAAGTCCTTTGTTTATTCAGATGCTGTGCTATAAGTATCTTAAACTGTTACATAAGTGAAGCTGAATTCATGACCTAGTGACTTAAACAAACAACTTCATTGTTAGCTAACCAACTAAGGCCTAGTTCCCAAGTAGTATTTAATCTGATTATACCCTGGTGTTTATAACACAGGATAGATTCCTGTTGAGTTTTCCTGCCTCTCTTCCTGAATATCACAGTTCCTCCTTCATTGCCATTTAACATAAGGAGATAAAAATTATTTTGTTATCAAAATAGTAATAATACAATTATTTCGTTATCAAAATGCTTCTTGAGCATATATGAAGCATATTTGATTTTGAAGCATATTTGAATAATTGTGAGAAGTCATAAAATATATGATAATTCATAAACAATACCTATTGGTAATCACTTCAGATATAACTGAAGGCAAAAACATGATTTTTTTCTCTTTTCCCATCTTAGATTGAATTTTTTGTTTATAACCCACTATGAAAATTCAGTACAACTTCTAATATTTTAAAATATTGGTTGATAATTTCCTGCATCCTTGCCACAACTGTTTACAACCAGGTCGAATTAAATAAAAGTGCCTCTGACAATTCTGAACCTAAAATCAGAACTCAGAGCCTTTTTCTTCCATATGGACCTTTTAAAGTTTTGAAGATAACTGACCTAAACATTTGAGTCAAAAAACTAGAAAAAGAACAGCAAAGTAATTCAAAATAAAGTAGAAGAGATAAACACAGTAGCATAAATAAATAAAATATAAACATTTTTTGTTAAAAAAAAATAGTATTTATTTTTTAAACCAGGTGGTTTTTTTGAAAGATATAACATAGAAAATCCTGTGGTAAAAGTGCACAAGAAGAAAGAGACACAAATAACAATATTGGAATGAAAATATGTCAAAACTCAGACACAGTAGACACATTTAAAATAAAGATATTACTGTGAAAGACTATATAGTTCAGTGCTTTACAAATCTTAAATGAAATAAAAATAATTTAAAAATATAACCTAACAAAATTGACTTAAGAAGAATTAGAGAACCCAAAGGAACCAGAAATAAATAAATTGGATTGGTAGTCAGAAACCACCTCCCAAGAGGCTCTAAGTCTAAAGGCTTGAGAGAAGATTTTCCACAAGGAAGAGAAATTTTCAACCTTATACAAACCATACCAACAAAGAGAAAAAGAGGGTGATATACAAAATACATTTCATGCAGCTAGTATATTCCTCAATATAGAGAGGAGAAAGAGAAAGACAGGAAAAAGAGAGAGGGAAGGAGTAGGAGGAGGGAATATCAAATGCAGGGTCTGATCTGTTACTGGGACCCTGTGGGGAGGGGATGCGTCCACCAGTTGACTGCCAACGGTTGTGAGACAACAGAAAAGGTAGGAAAAGGGAATTTTTTCCTCTTAGTTACAGTCTGGATTCCCTTTAATGTTTTTCTGAGAGCTCCAAGTAAAATATTCAATTCCTTCTTAACAACTTTTGGCTACTGAAATTTGTTTTTTAAAAAATGACTGTAAATACTAAGTGAAACAAGTCAGACTGAGAAAACCAAATACCGCATGATATCACTTACATGCAGAATCTTAAAAAGCCCAACTCAGAAAAACAGGGAGTAGAAGTAATTGTTAGGGGCATGGGAGGTGGTAAGGGAAATGGGGAGCTATTGGTCAAAGAGTACAAACTTCCATTTATAAGATTAACAAGTTCTAGAGATCTAATGTACAGTATGGTGATTATAGCTAATAATATTGTATCATATACTTGAATGTTCTCACTACAAAAAAGAAATGGTAATTAGGTGACATGATGGAGATGTTAGCTAATGCTATGTGGTAATCATTTTGCAATATACAAATGTATCAAATTGACACTTTGTACATCTTAAACTCATATAATTTTATGTCAACTTTATCTCAATAAATCTGGGGGGAAAAGTGACTATATAAAGAGACTGACTGGTTGGAGGGCCAGGAAGATTTATAAAATGCAATGTACTGATTAGAAATGTAAGACTCCCTCTCCCCTTTTTTTTTTTTTTTTTTTTTTTTTTGCGGTACACGGGCCTCTCACTGCTGTGGCCTCTCCCACTGCAGAGCACAGGCTCTGGACGCGCAAGCTCAGTGGCCATGGCTCACGGGCCCAGCCACTCTGTGGCATGTGGGATCTTCCCGGACCGGGGCACGAACCCGCGTCCCTTGCATCGGCAGGCGGACTCTCAACCACTGCACCACCAGGGAAGCCCTCCCTCTCCCCTTTTTGAATTATTCTTTACATTGCTAAAGTAGAGTTGTCAAGGTCCAATGAACTTACAGGAAAAATAATCTATTATTTTAAATTATAAAATACTTAATGCATATGAAATAATATGTATATTCATATGTGTGTATATAATATAAACATAAGGTGTACATACTATTAACTTTTAAGAAAAAAATGCCAATATCTTATAAGGGACCTGTTTCTTATACTTCTCTACTTCCCCATCTATCTGAATTTTCTGCTTATCATATCATGCTTTTTACTGTAGTTTACCATTCTCCCAAAACACTATGTTGATAACGTTTTCACATCTTTCAAATTCATATAAATTGAAACTCCATCTTGCTTTTTCAAGCATTATGTTTTTGAATATAACTATATTGGTAGTTATGTTTCATCCATTTTCATTGCTGTAGAATATTCCACTATCTAAATATTCTACAAGTTATTTATACATTTTAATTTTGAGGAATATTTGGCATGTTTCCAGTTTTTAGGGTGTTTGGAACAACCGGCTATGAAAAATTATTTTATATCATCCAGAAGTGCATATGTGCAAGTTTGTCATAGGCATAGACCTGAAAGATGAAGTTCTGTGTCAAAAATTATGTAAATTTCAGTTTTTACAAAACAATACTAAATTGTTTCTAAATAGTTTTACCAATTTATGTTCTAACCAGCATTTCATGAGTTCCTGCTCTTTAACATTAGATGTTTTAATTTTTGTGACCCTGATGTTCACTAAAACAAAATTGTGATGTTATTGGCGTCTCCCTGATAACTAACAAGGTTGGCACATTCTTCATATGTTTTCTTGTCATTAAAAGATGCCAAAACATAGTTTAGAAGAATTTCTCTAGAAAGAAATCTGTAGTAATGAGCAACCACTCCTCAGTGCTCTGCCAAGCTAGGGCACATTCTACCCACACTTTAGCAAAAGTCTCTGGCCTCCAGCAAAGATTCAGGGAGCTCCTCCAAGACAAGGCTTCTCCAGAAACCCTATTTCCCCCTCCGACAGAACCTTCTCAAAATATAGGCCCCAAGTGCCAACCCCAAGAGCTAGTGCAGAAACCAACCAGCTGAGGGAAGTCTTTCTGAGGATACTTCCTGCCTCTGAACAACAAACAAAACAATCAAGCAGGCCTTGGTGCCATCAGTGTCTGAAAAACAGAATGCACTTTCTGCCATGGTCTTACAAGAAGATTGTGTGGAGAAGCTTGAGGTCAGGTTTAACAGATGAAACTTGAGCCTGTGTCTATACATCATGGGAAGTAGTTTAACATGAAGACATCTATTTCCCAATGTAAAACCCTGTCATATTTATGAAAAAAATTATACTTTACAGAATTAACATTATCTATACAAGGAAAGCCTACATTTTCTACCAGTTCAAACTCTATTTAATATCATTTTATTCTCAAAAACATTTACATTTCTCTACTTCTATTTTTTCGTATTTATGTATTTATTTATGTATATGTGAATTTATTTATTATCAACATTCTGGATTGTATAGTGGAAAAACAAAATGGTTGATTCTGAAATGACCCTGTCTTCCATGTGTTTAACAAGATCTTCATTGCATGTTAATTGCTTCAACTCCTTACCTATGTTTTATTTTATTTATTTAGCTTTTGTTAAAGATGATTTTTTTTAATTTAACTTTTTAAAATATTTTAATTTGATTGGAGTAGAGTTGATTTAAAACATTGTATTAGTTTCAGGTGTACAGAAAAGTGATTTAGCTATACATACACATATATCCATTCTTTTTCAGATTCTTTTCTCATATAGGTTATCACAGAATATTGAGTAGAGTTCCCTGTGCTATACAGTAGGTCCTTGCTGATTATCTATTTTGTATATAGTAGTGTTTATATGTTAATCCCAAACTCCTAATTTATCCCCCTCCCCACATTTCCCTTTGGTAAACACAATTTTACTTTTGAAGTCTGTGAGTTTGTTTCTGTTTTATAAATAAGTTCATTTGTATCATTTTTTTAGCTTCCCCATGTAACTTATATGATATTTGTCATTGACTCCACATAGTATGATAATCTCTAGGTCTATCCATGTTGTTGCAAATGGCATTATTTTATTCTTTTTATGGCTGAGTAGTATTCCATTGTATATATGTACCACATCTTCTTTATCCATACCTCTGTCAATTGTCATTTAGATTGCTTCCATATCTAACCTGAGAAAGCAAAATGGAGGTAGAGGAATCAGGCTCCCTGACTTCAGACCATACTATAAAGCTACAGTAATCAAAACACTATGGTACCAGAACAAAAACAGAAATATAGATCAGTGGAATGGGATAGAAAGCCCAGAAATAAACCCATACACCTATGGTTAATTAATCTATGACAAAGGAGGCCAGAATATACAATGGAGAAAAGACAGACTCTTCAATAAGTGGTGCTGGGGAAACTGGACAGCTACATGTAAAAGAATGAAATTAGGACATTCTCTAACACCATATACAAAAACAAACTCAAAATAGATCAAAGACTTAAATGTAAGACTGGATACTATAAAACTCTTAGAAGCAAACATAGGCAGAACACTGTTTGACATACATCGCAGCAATATCTTTTTGGATCCACTTCCTAGAGTAATGAAACTAGAAACAAAAATAAACAAATGGGACCTAATGAAACTTAGAAGTTTTTGCACAGCAAAGGAAATCTACTTCTATTTTTTAAAAGATAATTTTTACTAAAGTTGAAAATATTGACATTAGAGAAAGCAAGACCTCAAAACAAAAAATTTTAAAAATGATAGTTCTGAGATAATTCCAAAATTATTGTATCAGTTTCACTCCCATCATCAGTGAAGAAGTTCCTGTTTTTCTACATTCTCTTGGGTGATCTGGGCAAATCACTTAACCCCACTTGGCAGGTGAGGAATAGTTCATTGTGGTTCTAATCTTGCCTTATTCATTAACAGAAATAATGCTGTGCGATTTAAATTCTGTGGACTGCAGATTACTACATGCATTTTCTGGTAACTTCTCAGATACAGCAGCAACAGGTTAAATAAGAACAAAAGAGATGAGATGCTTAAAAAAGAAGAGGATGGAAACTAAAGTTTAGTAAGCACCAACTATGTTTTATGAGCCAATAGTTTACTTGCATTATTGAAGGCAAACCTCATACATCCTTGTGAGATGTAGAAAACCCCATTTTAACAGGAAAGGAAATGATACTCAAAGAGATTAAGAACCTCTCAAGGTCAGTGGTAGTCAGTGATTTCTTGTCACTATCACACTGGCTCTAACACTAAAGATCATCCTTTTACCATGTTTCCTTCTACAGGAAATCCTTAATACATTACAGAAGATGTTTGTAAAATGAATTGATATTGCTATGGTAAAGATGCTAACATCCAAGTTTTTCTTTTTATCTTAGAACTTAAGTTATAAGAAATAAGAAATTCTTTATGAGGAGAAAACTAGAATTCAGTTTCTTCTGGTTAATATCACTGTAGACAGCAAACACAGAAAAATAAATTAGGATGTGAAGACATCTTTGATCAGATATTTTGCATGGGTTTGTGTGTGTGTGTGTGTGTGTGTGTGTGTGTGTGTGTGTGTGTGTATTTCTAAGTTTTGATCAAGTCTCAGATGCTCAATTTTAGAGTAATGGCCTCAGGCACCTCATTTAATCAATTATAAATGTTAGAATTACATATTTTATAATAAACGTTTTCTAAAGTACACCAAAATCAGATAAATGACATAATAGAGCAATAAGTAGATTAAGGCTATATCTAACATGATACACGGTTCTAGCCTTGTATAAGAATGCACAGGGTTTTAATCATACTTTGTAATTCTTATTTTATTTTTACTCCAAAAGAGACCAAAAAATGGAAAAATATATTTATCAATGTGAAATAATTCAGAAACCGTCTTTGAAGAAGCTGAGGATAAACTTGGGAAAATTATGTCATTTTTATAACAATTGATTTTCAAATTTTGTTTTGTAGCCCTTTTTTCCCAGAAATAATTTCTGCTATAAATGTTAAGTGATATGAGTGTTCCAGTTAAGAGATTGGAATCCATTTTCTCAGAAATTGCAATTGTAACTCTAATTGCATGAAGATCATTCTCACTTATTTCACTGTTTTATTATTTGGGCCTATGTTTTAATGCTTTTGTTCTTTATGTAAGATTTTCATTTACTGGTTTCTGGAAATAAGAATCTAGAGAATTTCCTGCCAGAACTTCTGACAGCTGGAATGGTTCCTTTGCTCAAATTTGATACAAGCTTGATGAGACCATTGGAATCTTATTTTTTAAATTAAAAAACTCTAAACTTTGATATTTCACACACTAGTCTAAAATCCTCCATGTGAGTAGTTAGGTATCTAAATATAGACTCTGTATCAGAAAAAATCAGACACCAGAGGTTAATTTTAAATCTTAAATAATTGAAGATTTATGGCTTGTTGATAAGTATTTATCTTAAATAATCCACAATTAGAAATGAAATTAAAATTCTGTGCAGATCCATCAAAAGGGTTATCAAGAAAACTGATTGGCTAGTCCCACATTCTGCCATAGTGCAGCCTAAACAAAGATTTATACGCACATGGGCCTGCCCTCAGGGCCCTAAAATCGAAAGCGCAGGCTGAAATGTAGAGGTAATGAAGGTAATAAAAATAATCAAGTGAACGATCTAATCAACTCATAATTGCAGTACTTCTCTTACATACAAAATATGACCTTATAATGATAAAATGGACTTTTTAGCCGTAAGAACTTTTTTTTTAACATCTTTATTGGAGTATAATTGCTTTACAATGGTGTGTTAGTTTCTGCTTTATAACAAAGTGAATCAGCTATATGTATACATATGTCCCCATATCTCCTCCCTCTTGTGTTTCCCTCTCATCTTTCCTATCCCACCCCTCCAGGTGGTTACAAAGCACCGAGCTGATCTCCCTGTGCTATGCGACTTCTTTCCACTAGATATCTATTTTACATTTGATACTGTACATATGTCCATGCCACTCTCTCACTTCGTCCCAGCTTACCCTTCCCTGACCCCGTGTCCTCAAGTCCATTCTCTACATGTGTATCTTTATTCCTCTCTTGCCCTTAGGTTCCTCAGAACCATTTTTTTTGTTTTGGATTCCATATATATGTGTCAGCATACAGTATTTGTTTTTCTCTTTCTGACTTTCTTCACTCTGCATGACAGTCTCTAGGTCTACCCACCTCACTACAAATAACTCAGTATCATTTCTTTTTATGGCTGAGTAATATTCCATTGCATATATGTGCCACATCTTCTTTATCCAATCACCTGTCAATGGACACTGAGGTTGTTTCCATGTCCTGGCTATTGTAAATAGAGCTGCAATGAACATTGTGGTACATGACTCTTTTTGAATTATGGTTTTCTCAGGGTATATGCCCAGTAGTGGGACTGCTGGGTCATATGGTAGTTCTATTTGTAGTTTTTTAAGGAACCTCCATACTGTTCTCCATAGTGGCTGTATCAATTTACATTCCCACCAACAGTGCAAGAGGATTCCCTTTTCTCCACACCCTCTCCAGCATTTATTCTTTGTAGAGTTTTTGATGATGGCCATTCTGAATGGTGTGAGGTGACACCTCATGGTAGTTTTGATTTGCATTTCTCTAATGATTAGTGAGGTTGAGCATCCTTTCATGTGTTTGTTGGCAATCTGTATATCTTCTTTGGAGAAATATCTATTTAGGTCTTCTGCCCATTTTTGGATTGGGTTGTTTGTTTTTTTAATATTGAGCTGCATGAGCTGCTTGTAGATTTTGGAGATTAATCCTTTGTCGGCTGCTTCGTTTGCAAATATTTTCTCTCATTCTGGCAGTTGTCTTTTCGTCTTGTTTATGGTTTCCTTCGCTGTGGAAAGGCTTCTAAGTTTCATTAGGTCCCATTTGTTTATTTTTGTCTTCATTTCCATTTCTCTAGGAGGTGGGTCAAAAAGGATGTTGCTGTGATTTATGTCATAGAGTGTTCTGCCTATGTTTTCCTCTAAGAGTTTTATACTGTCTAGCCTTACATTTAGGTCTTTAATCCGTTTTGAGTTTATTTTTCTGTATGGTGTTAAGGAGTGTCCTAATTTCATTCTTTTACATGTAGCAGTCCAGTTTTCCCAGCACCACTTATTGAAGAGGCTGTCTTTTCTCAATTGTATGCTCTTGCCTCCTTTATCAAAAATAAGGTGACCATATGTGCGTGGGTTTATCTCTGGGCTTTCTATCCTGTTCCATTGATCTATCTTTCTGTTTTTGTGCCAGTACCATACTGTCTTGATTACTGTAGCTTTGTAGTATAGTCTGAAGTCAGCGAGCCTGATTCTTCCAGCTCCTTTTTTCTTTCTCAAGATTGCTTTGGCTATTCTGGGTCTTTTGTGTTTCCATACAAATTGTGCAATTCTTTGTTCTAGTTCTGTGGAAAATGCCATTGGTAGCTTGATAGGGTTTGCATTGATACTGTGGATTGCTTTGGGTAGTATAATCATTTTCACAGAGTTGATTCTTCCCGTCCAAGAACATGGTATATCTCTCCATCTGTTTGTATCATCCTTAATTTCTTTCATCAGTGTCTTATAGTTTTTGCATACAGGTCTTTTGTCTCCTTAGGGAGGTTTATTCCTAGGTATTTTACTCTTTTTGTTCCTTAATTTCTCTTTCAGATTTTTCATCATTAGTGTATAAGAATGCAACAGATTTCTGTGCATTAATTTTGTATCCTGCTACTTTACCAAATTCATTGATTATCTCTAGTATTTTTCTGGTAGCATCTTAGGATTCTCTATGTATAGTATCATGTCATCTGCAAACTGTGACAGCTTTACTTCTTCTTTTCTGATTTGGATTCATTTTATTTCTTTTTCTTCTCTGATTGCTGTGGCTAAAACTTCCAAAGCTATGTTGAATAATAGTGGTGGGAGTGGACAACCTTGTCTTATTCCTGATCTTAGAGGAAATGGTTTCACTTTTTCACCATTGAAAATTATGTTGGCTGTGGGTTTGTCATATATGTTCTTTATTATGTTGAGGTGAGTTTCCTCTCTGCCTACTTTCTGGAGGGTTTTTGTCATAAATGGGTGTTGAATTTTGTTGAAAGATTTTTCTGAATCTATTGATGGGTTTTGTCCTTCAATTTGTTAATATGGTTTATCACACTGATTGATTTGCATATATTGAAGAATCCTTGAATTCCTGGGATAAACCCCACTTGATCATGGTGTATGATCCTTTGAATGTGTTGTTGGATTCTGTTTGCTAGTATTTTACTGAGGATTTTTGCATCTATGTTCATCAGTGATATTGGTCTGTAGTTTTCTTTCTTTGTGACATCTTTGTATGGTTTTGGTATCAGGGTGATGGTGGCATCGCAGAATGAGTTTGGGAGTGTTCCTCCCTCTGTTATATTTTGGAAGAGTTTGAGAAGGATATGTATTACCTCTTCTCTAAATGTTTGATAGAATTCGCCTGTGAAGCCATCTGGTCGTCAGCTTTTGTTTGTTGGAAGAATTTTAATCACAGTCTCAATTTCAGTGTTGGTAATTGGTCTGTTTATATTTTCTATTTCTTCCTGGTTCAGTCTCGGAAGGTTGTGCTTTTCTAAGAATTTGCCCATTTCTTCCAGGTTGTCCATTTTATTGGATTAGAGTTGCTTGGAGTAATTTCTCATGATCCTTTGTATTTCTGCAGTGTCAGTTGTTACTTCTCCTTTTTCATTTCTAATTCTATTGATTTGAGTCTTCTCCCTTTTTTTCGTGATGAGTCTGGCTAATGGTTTATCAATTTTGTTTATCTCCTCAAAGAACCAGCTTTTAGTTTAATTCATCTTTGTTACTGTTTCCTTCATTTCTTTTTCATTTATTTCTGATCTGATTTTTATGATTTCTTTCCTTCTGCTAACTTTTGGGGTTTTTTGTTCTTCTTTCTTTAATTGCTTTAGGTGTAAGGTTAGGTTTTTTGAGATATTTCTTATTTCTTGAGGTAGGATTGTATTGTGATAAACTTCCCTCTTAGAACTGCTTTTGCTGCATCCCATAGGTTTTGGGTCATCGTGTTTTCATTGTCATTTCTTTCTAGGTATTATTTGATTTCCACTTTTATTTCCTCACTGATCTCTTGATTATTTAGTAGCATATTGTTTAGCCTCCATGCATTTGTGTTTTTTACAGGTTTTTTCCTGTAATTGATATCTAGTCTCATAGTGATGTGGTTGGAAAAGATACCTGAAATGATTTCAATTTTCTTAAATTTACCAAGGCTTGATTTGTGACCCAAGATATGATCTATCTGGGAGAATGTTCCATAAGCCCTTGAGAAGAAAGTGCATTCTGTTGTTTTTTGGATGGAATGTCCTATAAATATCAATTAAGTCCATTGTGTTTAATGTATCATTTAAAGCTTGTGTTTCCTTATTTGTTTTCATTTTGGTTGATCTGTCCATTGGTGAAAGTGGGGTGCTAAAGTCCCCTACTATGATTGTGTTACTCTCGATTTCCCATTTTATGGCTGTTAACATTTGCCTATGTATTGAGGTGCTCCTAAGTTGGGTGCATAAATATTTACAATTGTCATATCTTTTTCTTCGATTTATCCCTTGACCATTATGCAGTGTCCTTCTTTGTCTTTTGTAATAGTCTTTATTTTAAAGTCTATTTTTTCTGATATTAGAATGGCTACTCCAGCTTTCCTTTCATCTCCATTTGCATGGAATATTTTTTCCATCCCCTCACTTTCAGTCTGTATGTGTCCCTAGGTCTGAAGTGTGTCTCTGTAGACAGCATATATATAGGTCTTGTTTTTGTATCCATTCAGCCAGTCTATGTCTTTTAGTTGGAGCATTTAATCCATTTACATTTAAGGTAGTTATCAATATGTATGTTCCTATTACCATTTTCTTATTTCTTTTGGTTTTGTTGTTGTAGGTCTTTTCCTTCTCTTGTGTTTCCTGCCTAGAGAAATTCCTTTAGCATTTGTTGTAAAGCTGTTTTGGTGGTGCTGAATTCTCTTAGCTTTTGCTTGCCTGTAAAGTTCTTAATATCTCCAGCGAATCTGAATGAGATCCTTGCTGTGTAATCTTGGTTGCAGGTTTTTTCCCTTTCATCACTTTCAATATGTCCTGCCACTCCCTTCTGGCTTGCAGAGTTTCTGCTAAAAGATCAGCTGTTAACCTTACGGGAATTCCTTTTTATATTATTTGTTGATTTTCCCTTGCTGCTTATAATATTTTTTCTTTGTATTTAATTTTTGATAGTTTGATTTATATGTGTTTTTGCATGTTTTTCCTTGGATATATTCTGTATGGGACTCTCTGTGCTTCCTGGACTTGACTATTTCCTTTCCATATTAAGGAAGTTTTCAACTATAATCTCTTCTAAATATTTTCTCACTCCCTTTCTTTTTCTCTTCTTCTTCTGGGACCCCTATAATTAGAAATATTGGTGAGTTAATGTTGTCCCAGAGGTCTCTGAGACTCTTCTCAACTTTTTGTTCTTTTTTCTTTATTCTGCTCTGCTGTAGTTATTTCCACTATTTTATCTTCCTTGTCACTTATCCATTCTTCTTCTTCAGTGATTCTGCTACTGATCCCTTCTAGAGGGATTTTTAATTTCATTTATTGGGTTGTTCATCATTGTTTGTTTGCTGTTTAGTTCTTCTAGGTCCCTGTTAAACATTTCTTGTATTTTCTCCATTCTATTTCGAAGATTTGGGATCATCTTTACTATCATTACTCTGAATTCTTTTTCTGGTAGACTGTCTATTTCCTCTTCATTTGTTTGGTCTGATGGGGATTTACCTTGCTCCTTCATCTGCTGTGTGTTTTTGTGTCTTTTCATTTTGCTTCACTGTGTTTGGGTCTCTTTTTTGCAGGCTGCAGGTTCGTGGTTCTCATTGTTTTTGGTGTCTGCCCCCAATTGGTAAATTTGTTTCTATGGGTTATGTAGGCTTCCTGGTGGAGGGATCTGGTGCCTGTGTTCTGGTGGATGAGGCTGGATCTTGTCTTTCTGGTGGGCAGGACCATGTCCGGTGGTGTGTTTTGGGGTGTCTGTGACCTTATTATGATTTTAGGCAGCTTCTCTGCTAATGGGTGGGGCTGTGTTCCTGTCTGGTTTTTTGTTTAGCATAGGTTGTCCAGCACTGTAGATTGCTGGTCATTGAGTGGAGCTGGGTCTTAGTGTTGAGATGGCAATCTCTGGGAGAGCTTTCGCTGTTTGATATTACATGGAGCTTGGAGATCTCTGGTGAACCAATGTCCTGAACTTGGTTCTCGCACCTCAGAGGCACAGGCCTGACACCCTGCCGGAGCACCAAGAACCTTTCAGCCACATGACTGCTGGGTGACTATGGCTTCCACAAAAAGCACTGAATGAAAAGTTGAAAAGCTGAGCACCGTTTTCATTAGTGTGTGGAACTTCTTCCTTAGAGTGGGACCTGGAAGCTTTCCGAACCCCGTCCTTTTGGATTTCTCGGGAGCCTTCATTTCCAGCTCCACTTTCCTCCTTAGAGGTCAGGAGGATGGACAGGTATAAGAAATTTAATAAGTAAAAATGACTGTTGTCCTCTTCCAACTTGGGAATATATATACTTATTCCAGTGATACTGCTATAGCTCAAAGCACTCTGCTTTTCAAAGTGCTTTCAGGCATGGTTGTGTGGTTGTGCACAGACTCACATACACACACACACATCTAACCCATTTCTTATAATGCTATCTCCCTTTTGTCCAAAAGATTATTAGCCAGCTTGATTATCCAGGTTAGAACCAAGAATCTAATCCAGGGCTTCCCTGGTGGCACAGTGGTTGAGAGTCGGCCTGCCAATGCAGGGGACACGGGTTCGTGCCCCGGTCCGGGAGGATCCCACATGCCGTGGAGCGGCTAGGCCTGTGAGCCATGGCCGCTAAGCCTGCGTGTCCGGAGCCTGTGCTCCGCAATGAGAGAGGCCACAACAGTGAGAGGCCCACGTACCGCAAAAAAAAAAAAAAAAAAAAGAATCAAATCCAGCATAAATTCTAAAAGTCTAATCCATCCTCAAAAAATAAAAATCTACCACTATTTCAAGTGTTTTAGGATGATATTCCAAAGAGAAACTCAAAAGTGTTTTCCAGTTCGAAAACTGATTTTGGATCATAGGTATAAGCCTTGTCCTACCTTAAAGGAATGCTTATTTATATTCAGAGGTTCAGGCAAGTTTGTGAATTTTTTTTAATCAGTTACAAGGCCTACATGGTAAGAGTTGATATAGTCTATCATATCTTCATGAAAGAGAGGATTGGGAATAACTCTAAGAATCTTTTCTATGATGGTTTAGGACCACTGCCAGTGGGTAAAATGAGATCTACTAAGATTTTTAAACACGAGCATTTGTAAGCATAATTAATTAGCATATATGCTAGGTAAGCAATAAAAGGGAATGGGGAATTTCAGTGATCAGAGGAGATTTGTACACATAGCTATTGTGTCACTCAGCTGAAGGGTGTATGCAATGAACTCTGCAAATCTGGTTCATTGCATTGTGTGTAAGGAAGAAACCAAGATGGTGAGATTTCTTCATGGTCATATCCTTAGTCACTATTGCCAACTTATAGAACATTTTTGATGAAGTTGGAGCACAAGATTTTAGCTTGTGTTAATTCAATCAGATGGCTCATTCTCAAATTTCAAACAGATTCATCGCACCACATACTTCCTTAGATCAAGAGCCCTTTGGCCTCAAAGACTTTGGAAATAAATACCTCTGGAGACCCACCATGTCAGCCCATCCAGTAGCTCATTCCATTGGCCTCTAAGCATCCATACAACATATCAATACATTTACTATGCTAAACTACCCTAAGCTCAATGGAGAATCCTGGATTTGAAGCATTGCAGGTCTGTCTCACAATTTTAGAAGAGGTTGCACTAAAAAAATACTTGTTGAACATGTCACTATGAATCAGGCTTTAATTTTCTATGGAAAAATTCCATGAGCATATCTCAGGATGTGTCCAAATTTTCAAGTGTCTGTCCTATCATTATTGCTCAGTTTCAAGAAAAATTCATTTTACTGGGAAAAACACTTCTGCTCATGTGTCAGTCAGGACTCATTATTTTGCAAGTGAAAGAGGATGAGGGGAAAGCCTGGGAGAAAAGGATTCATTCTCCCTCAACCACCAAGGGCTTAACTGCCTTTGGACTGTTGCAAACCCACCCCATGCCAGTCACTGTGGCAAGGGAAGTGCCCTGTGCTTTACCCATCCAGAGTCCACCCCTGAACCTAAGCTATGGGTGGTAACAATCCCTTGATGTGGATGAAAAGGAGATCAAGATGTAACTGAGAAGGCAACAACAAAGTGTTTCACTGATCAAAAAAATGTTTATCTCTTGTAATTTCTTCTTCCACATGGCTATCTTCTAAACAATGCTTAGGATACCTAGGTTTCTTGAAAGTACCTTTGCTTTCATGAAACTGCTGAGTTAAAAACTAAAGGGTCATCATCTGAGATTTCAGCTTGGAATTAGGATGGAGATGCATGTTACATGAATACATAGTCCACCTCTCAAGAACTATTTAATATCAGCAGTCTCAGTTCACTAGGCAATAATCACCAGACCAACAAAAATGAACATTTCGACAAATAAAGTTGATAAGCTTTTCTAGGCCTATTACTAAAATTTCACCTTCTTTTAGTTAACAGACTATATTTCACTAGTGTTTTCAATACATATCTCTAGGACTAGGCCACACATTCATCACATGGCTCACAATGAGAGCACCCCTAAATTTTAGGACATTCTCAGAATCTCTGACTACTCAGGGAGCTCCATGGAAGGTAGATATTTTCTATAGGAAAGATTCAGACTCAGTCTTAGAAAGACATGCCTGTGGTTAATGGTTCTATGATCTGCTTCATCTGGAAAAATTTGCTGAGGATATTTGTAGATTCTTCTTCCCCAAGATCCTGAGATCTAGCTGGGGTGGTGGGAAGATTTGACCATTCTGAGCCCAAATAAGAGTGGGAGAGAAAGGATCTGAAGAGTGGGGTCTCTTACTATTATTATTTTGATGGGAAGAATGAGTCTAGGCATCCCACCATTCAAAAGAGCCCATCCATATTCTTAGGTTAAGATAATAAAAAACTGTGACTCTAAGGAATAAAGAGGTAGTGATGTCACAGATCTGATTCAGTAAAACCAACTCTCTGTAGTCCCATTTACAAAATAAATTTGAAGGCACAGAGATTACTTTCTATGTGCCAGAAAACATAAGTTTCTTTCCAATAAGTTCTTCAAAAACTATCTTAGTTTACTCCTGTACAGCTTATGCAGTCAGTAAGCTCATATTATAGACTCTCAGAAGATTAGAGGAATGAGACATCACAATACTATCATCAATTTCAAGCTAGCTGTTCCACTAAATAAACACATTCTAATAGGAAGAACTCACCTAATTCTGGTTGAATTGTGGGTCAAAATCCCGTTTACATGGTCAGGATGTTTGTCTAGGTCAGTATCTAAATCCTCAAGAATAAGACTTAACCATGTTTGGTTAAGTTTGAATATCAAAGGATCCAAATACCATTATGCAGCAATATAAATATGCAGTGACATCTTAAAACATCAAAGCCAAGCATTTGGAGATGATGTAAAAGAAGAATAAAAAAGGATTTTCAGGGCTTGATAATCTGCCGATTTTCTGTGCGTAGCATTCTCCATAATTTGAATTTTCAAGGTTTCCTCATCAAGCATATAATTTTATAATATATCAGAAAGTCATATATATATATATATATATGTGTGTGTGTGTGTGTGTGTTTATATACATATGTACACACAAACATATGTATGTAGGTATAAATAAATCACCTTTCTAATAGTTACATAGAGAAGGAATTCCTTGATCAGTTTTCTTTAGGCTAAATTAAGGCTCCATTTCCCTACTAGTTTTCAAAGACCAGCGTGTGCACTGTGGATATTAGGAAGAACACTGGCATAGCAGTCAGGATTTCAGGATTCTGAGTTCCCTTCTAGCTCTGCACTGTTCAGTCAGCAGTGGGACAGCCCCAAACTGGAATATCAAAGAACCATCTCAGCCCCTTGGCTCCAGTGGGCTTGGCTCAGCCTCTGTTTATGCTGCATCTAAGCCCAGCTTCTCCCTCTTCCCAATCCTGTTTCCCTCACACTCTCACAGGTGTTGCTTCAGAACACACTCTCCAATAAATTTTGTGTCTGCAAAATTCAATCTCAGAGAAAAACAAATATAGTATGCTAATGCACATATATGGGGTCTAAAACAACAGTAGACAAACCTAGTGGCAGGGCAGGAATAAAGACGCAGGTGTAGAGAACGGACGTGAGGACACAAGGTGGGAAGGGGAAGCTGGGACGAAGTGAGAGAGTAGCATTGGTGTATATACACTACCAAATGTAAAATGGATGGCTAGTGGGAAGCTGCTGCATAGCACAGGGAGATCAGGTCGATGCTTTGTGACGACCTAGAGGGGTTGGGATAGGGAGGGGATGTGGGGATATATGTATACATATAGCTGATTTACTTTGTTGTACAGCAAAAACTAACAGAATATTGTAAAGCAATTATACTCCAATAAAGATTTTTTTTAAGTGGAAAAAAAAAAAGAATCAGTTTCCTTGAAAACTCAACTAGAACACCGTCCAAAGCAGGTTGGTGGTCATCTAAAGAACTGGATTCACAAGGATCCTCCATGTAATTTCACTGACAGCATTATTTTAAAAAATACTGGCAGTGTGCTTTATATATAAGTTCATTTAAAAGCCAAAGAGGAATCAGAAAATGTATTATATCCAGGATCTAGAAAGATCTCGGCACATAGTAAGTGCTCAGTAAATAACTGTAGAATAATTGAATCAATACTGCTTTCACCAAATCAGTGGCTAAAGGATAAGCTGAGGTTAAAACCAGAGTGCCTTGACCAAAAGCTTTTAACTTCCCTCCAAGGGCTCCTCAATCCCTCCCTCCCTCAGGGGACTAGGTCAAATCATAGTTTAATCCTGAGGCCAAAACTGCTGATAGAACAATTGCACCACCAACTTGGGAGTCACTTCTAACTCCAGAAGGAGCTCTTTTTCATTAAATGAAATAATCTAAAGAAAGCATTTTGCTTTCCCAAATCAAAATACTAGATCTTTCTAAATGTATTAGTTTAAATCTGGAAATATACATCTAGAGATTTGGAGGGGAGGAGGACAAAGGGGAGGAGGAACGGAGATGAGGGTTCTGGTGGTGTGTGTCTCTTCTTTTTTATTATTTGGTTTGGACAGGAAATGCGTGCCTCTAATGATTGGAAGCAGCTGTGGGCTGTGACGTCTGGGGTAAGACTCAAACAGAAGTTCCTGAAGATGCAGCCCTTGAAGCAAATCCCTTAGTTCTTTGCTGTTCCATCCTAAACCTCCCCAGCACACGCTGCATCCCCTTTCCCTCCCATATGTAGGTGATGTAATTGCGCAGGAGACAAATTTCACTTGGGAAAGTTTCAGAAAGGAAAGAACCTGGCTGAAGGGATGATGCAGGCTCAGATGGTTCCTGAACAGGGTGGGAGTTGACCAGGAAGTGACCTTTCAGACTCCTGTCATCATAGAGTGGTAATCCTATAGCTACAGTGCACACCTGCAGGATTACCACATTGCATCAATCAGGACAAGCTAAATTATGCTGCGGTAACAAATGAACCCAAAATCTCAAGAATATTTTCTTCTCATATGATACCTGCGCATCAGGTGTCAGTTCCCAACTGCTCTACTCTGCCTTTACTCCTGGATATAAAGAGAAGGAGCAGCCCATACTAAGGACATTGTTAGGCTCACAAAAGAGGGAAGACAGAGAGAGATGGCTAACCAAGAGCTGTCTCTTAGAGCTTTCACATGAAAGTGATGCGTGTCACTTTTGTCCACTTCATTGGTCAAAGCAAATCACATGGTGACATCTGAGCTCAGCAGGATGGGGACATATAACCCTCCCCTCCCGTAGGCAGGGGCACCAAAAGTCACATGGTCAGGCCACCCAAATAATAAGTGGCAGAATGGGGATTCTACCAAAATCTTTATCAGACCTCTTGCTACTGCACTGTATTCTCCCCTGCTTAGCACACTGCCTGGCACCAAGCAGCCATCCAATAAATACCTGTCTGAATGAATTAAGTGAACAAAAAAGTGAATGAGTTACTAGATGACTGTGGAGACTCAATTCTGCCCAGGTTTTACCTTAGCAATGCTAATTTATGGAAAAGACCTATTGGCTTTCATTGAGAAAGGTCTTTTACAAAGTAACCCTCTATGTCACCTTCCACAGTTCTCATGAGGACAAGTCATCGCTGGCAAAACTGTCAATACAAATAGGCCAAAGAAACGGTGTCAACATTCAGAGGTTCCATTTTTATAGTTAAAAAGAGGCACCAGGGAGGCTGGCCAGCTTACATTCTGAACTGGAGCCAAAAAGCTATTGCAGTAGCATGCATCAAGACTCTGTGTACTTTTCCATTGTGAGAGATTGAGCTACTGGGTAATATTTCCAGCCTGGCCTTTCTGTGACAGCTCAAACCAGAGTTTAACAATTTGTAAGAAAAACCTTAAGTGACATGTCCAATGTACACTATATTCCCCAGTTGACTGAGGACAACCCTATCGTCTTGCTACAGTACCAAGTAAAATGAAAACAAGATTCTACAAAGCTAATTTGTCCAGATACTTTTTCGGTGAAGATACGTAAAATACAAAAGGGGCTGAGAGTTATTTTTCAGCTCATTCTGAAATGCCTTCTTTATTTGGGCAATTTCAACTCATGAAGACAGATTTAAAGCTTCAAAATAGTAAAACTTGGGTGGGAAAAGATATTCTTTGATTTCCATGTGAATGTCTCTCCGTTTTCTGAAGGAGAATGAGAAACCCACTGAACTATTTTGTATCCTGTTACAGTTGGTGCAGTAATACATGAGCAATATGTTACAAAGTGGGCAGAAATTTGTTACAGCAAGGGAATCAACTTTCTACAATTCTAAAAATGAGTAGCCCAGTGATTTGTATTTAAGCATATGAAATGAACTTTACTCTCATTAAAATTTTGTGTATGTTATGGCTAAACATTAGAAGCTTCTAAATTGAGAAGTTTAGGTCTTGTGTTTTGTATATTATACATTGGGTCTCCAATGCAGCCCTAAAATAACAGATGATCAGTGCAAATTCATCAGCAGTAATGTCCCCACAAGGGATGGAAAGTTGGCAAATGTGCTTCCATTTAGTCTGTTCTTAAGGCTCATTATTTATTCATCTCACGTCTTCTTCCAAAATTTGAAGGTGTTAACAAAGAAACGTTTCAATTTCACGAACTTGCCTTTCTCATTAGGAGCCAGGGCCACTAAACCTCCTTTTAAAAGGCAGACATCAAAGGTCCACCTTCCCTGTGATACTTCTCTATGTAGAAAGAGAAATTCATGAGTGGATAACTGCCCCCCAATAGTTAGAGACCTAACCTAAGTCTTTGGTCAGGCTATGGTTAGTGTGTGAGTATTGCGATACTCTGTTTATTTATGTATTCAATGTTTGGTTTGGTTTTTAGCTCTATGCCAATAATAACAACAAAAACAATAACACTAACTGTGTCTCTTCTATGTGCCAGGTAAACTTCCCAGCACTTTACATGTACTTAAACATTTGATTCAACCGCTATGCCGTGACCCATGGTTTTCAACCTTGGGAACATATGAGAATCGCCTAGTGAGGGTTTTTTTAAACACCAAATGCCCAGGACAACTAAATAGACTCTCTGGGGGTGGATCCAGCCATCAGCACTTCGTAAAGCACCCCAGATGATTCCAAGGTGCAGCCAAGGTAGTGAGAGTAAATAGTCTGACCTATTCCAAAAACAGGGCACAAATACAGTCATGCAGCTTTGGTCCATCACTTAAGACCTGGTCTATTAGCAGGAAATTTAATAGTTTCTTCTTGAGACATGGGCCCCACAAATTATGAAAGTAATTGGGAACACATTTGGTCCCGCTTTGGAAGTAATTGAGAGTCAGTATTACTTTCAAATGTCAAACAGAGAGAGTGAGAAAGACCCATAACAGTCTGCTGCTGCCATCATGTCTCCTTGCCATAGGGTGTCACTGCAATGCTCTATGGGTGCAGCTTGTCTGTTCCTGGGGTAACCTTGCCAGCCCAAACTTGCCCAGAGACCACCTCTCAAAGTCAGCTTCTTTCAGAGGTCTCATTGCCATGCCCTGCCATGGAATTTTGGTTAGGACCACATAGTGCCTCCTGGGATCGTCTCAAACTCCAAATTTAGGGAGAAGGGAGAATATGGACATGGGGGTGAGGGGTGCAGTGAAATTAGACTCTTTTTTGATGTTTCAGTATTTATTGATATCATTATCATTTCAGTCCACAGGGATGGACTTTTTTGCTACCTACCCAAACATAACTTGGAATCACTTCTTCATTGTCTCTAATGTAAAAGTAATTAGCTTTTAATCTCACTGGGTGTTATGAATGGAATGTTTGGGTCTCCCCAGAATTAATATGTTGAAGCCCTCATACACTTGTTCTGATGCTTCAGTATTTATTGACATGCAAATATTTGCATGGTATTTTTTTGTCCCTTTTTTTTTTGTCTTTTTTATTGTGATAAAATACACATAACATAAAACGTTTACCATCTTAACCATTCTTACGTGTGCAGTTTGGTGGTATTATATAAATTCACATTGTTATGCAATCATCACCATCCTCCAGAGCCATAACTATTTTTACCTTGTAATACTGTGACTCTATATCCATTGAATAGTAATTCCCTATTCTTCAGTCCCCCCAGCCCCTGTCAACCACCATTCCAGTTTCTACCTCTAACCTTGTACACTTTTTTTTTTTTTTTTTTTGGTGTTATGCGGGCCTCTCACTGTTGTGGCCTCTCCCGTTGCGGAACACAGGCTCCGGACGCGCAGGCTCAGCGGCCATGGCTCACGGGCCCAGCCGCTCCGCGGCATGTGGGATCTTCCCGGACCGGGGCACGAACCCGCATCCCCTGCATCAGCAGGTGGACTCTCAACCACTGCGCCACCAGGGAAGCCCTAACCTTGTACACTTTTAAGTCACGCGTAGCTCAGTAGTTATTTATGCTCCAGATGGTAACCCAAATCTTTTCCCCTTAATGCTTCTCGCATGTGCTGTCTCCCCACACAACACATGGAGAAAGGAATGGCACCCAGGCACCAGTGTTGTGTCATTTCCCCCTCCCATCTTGGGGAGCAGGGACACTGTCCATCCATAGCCCCATCAAATTGCTTGGCAAAAAGGAGATCTCAGCACTCAGTCCAATAGAACTTTCCCTGATGATGGAAATGTTCCATATCCGCATTGTCCAATTTGGTAGCCACTCGCTACAGGTGGCTATCAAGCGCTTGAAATGAAGCCGTAAGAAGACTGAAGTTACTATTTAAGCTGAAATTGAAATTTAATTTTATATGTGACCAGTGGCTATCGTATCGGAAAATGCCACTATAGATAAGTTCGCGCTCTGGCCTCAGCCCTGGATTTTGTGATCAATCTGCTCTTTCCAAGGTTTTGAATCCTGAAGCAGGAAAGGAATGTTACGTAACCTCTCCGAGCCTCAGTTTATACACTTATCCATCTATACAGTTAAAATTATTTCTATCCTGTAGGTTTTGGTGAGGCATATATGCAATAATAATGGCAGCCTGTTTTACTTCGCTCAGGCTGCTATAACAAAATACCATAAACTGGATGGCTTGGACAACCGAAACTTATTTTCTCATAGTTCTGGAGGGTGGAAGTCCAAGATCAAGGTGCTGACAAATTCAAGTCTTGATGAAGCCCTCTTCCTGGTTTACGGCTTACAGATGGCCACTTTCTTACTGTATCTTCACATGGGAGGGAGGGA
>NW_006786711.1:0-30922 GCF_000442215.2 Lipotes vexillifer | reverse complement strand
GGGAGGGGGGAAGATAGAGAGGGTGGGGGTGGGTGGGGGAGATCTCAGGTCTCTTATTCTTCTTATAAGGACAATGATCTCATCATGGGAGCCCTACCCTCATGACTTCATCTTAATCTCATTACATCCCAAAGGTCTCACCCCCAAATACTATCACTTTAGGGGCTAGGGCTTCCATATATTAATTTGGTGGGTAAACAAACATTCTGTTCATAACACCCAGTGAGAAGAAAAGCTAATTACTTTTCACATAGAGACAATGAAGAAGTGATTCTAAGTTACGTTTGGGTAGTCAGCACTGTGGACTGAAATGGCATTGATGTTGACCTCTAATTCTAACAGCTCATGGCTTTAGGAAGCCGTCTAAAAGATGTGGATGGGATTTACCCTCAGCATGTCCAAACCATACCTACAAACTGCTGGACATTGTCACCCTACAGGGACAGGAAAAGAGAGCTGATTTCCACAGACCCTAATGAGTTGAGAGAGAACAGCAGGGTTATGAATTGGACTCATTTGTCTGAACTTCAGCTCTGTGCCAACTCTCTCAGAATGAATAAAATTGAGAAAAGGAAACTGAAAACATAGCCATGACAGGTTAATAGGATTTAGACAACTCTATCTCCTTAACTTTGCAAGGGAAGCCTGGCAATATATGAAATTCAAGCATCATGCCAGGTTGACTAAAACGGTTGTGTGTTATTTAAGTCACCGCACCTGAACTTCAAAGACATAGGTCACAGCTGCTTCCCCCATATGTCCTAAAATTTCTAAAGAGTTGGCTGGCACACAGAGGGTGGGCAATCTGGTAGCAAGAGGTTCTCCTTTTGAATTTGCCTATGCGTGGTAAGTGCCCAGTTTTTATTCAGATTGTATTTTCTTTGCAGTGGGGCTGATGGAAATTCAAATGGGGCTGAAGCCTTTTCAAGCCATACCTTTGCTCCAACACTTGTGTATCTGAAATGAACAAGAACTTGAATGGCTAGGTGATAGGCAGTCCAACATACTCTATATGCTCTATGACATTGTGGGATGTTTCTTTTTTTGTTATTTTCCTTTTCCTTTCTTTTTTTTTTTTTCTTTTTTGGCAGAAGTAAAAGATAAACAGGAGAATCATGAATAATCTCCTATTATAAGAACATTATGGGAGGGGACCTTCAAGATGATGGAGGAGTAAGATGTGGAGATCACCTTCCTCCCCATAAATACATCAAAAATACATCTACACGTGGAACAACTCCTACAGAACACCTACTGAACGCTGGCAGAAGACCTCAGACCTCCCAAAAGGCAAGAAACTCTCCACGTACCTGGGTAGGGCAAAAGAAAAAAGAAAAAAACAGACAAAAGAATAGGGATGGGGCCTGCACCTCTGGGAGGGAGCTGTCAATGAGGAAAGGTTTCCACACACAAGGAAGCGCCTTCGCGGGTGGAGACTGCAGGTGGCGGAGGGGGGAAGCTTCGGAGCTGTGGAGGTGAGCGCAGCCACAGGGGTGCGGAGGGCAAAGCGGGGAGATTCCCGCACAGAGGATCGGTGCCGACCGGCACTCACCAGCCCGAGAGGCTTGTCTGCTCACCCGCCGGGCGGGCGGGGCTGGGAGCTGAGCCTCGGGATTCGGTCGGATCGCAGGGAGAGGACTGGGGTTGGCTGCGTGAACACAGCCTGAAGGGGCTAGTGCGCCACGGGTAGCCGGGAGGGAGTCCGGGTAAAAGTCTGGACCTGCCGAAGAGGCAAGAGACCATTGTTTTGGGGTGCATGAGGAGAGGGGATTCAGAGCACCACCTAAACGAGCTCCAGACACAGGCGCAAGCCATGGCCATCAGCGTGGACCCCAGAGACGGGCATGAGACGCTAAGGCTGCTGCTGCCGCCACCAAGAAGCCTGTGTGCGAGCACAGGTCACTATCCACACCTCCCCTCCCAGGAGCCTATGCAGCTCACCACCGCCAGGGTCCCGGGATCCAGGGACAACTTCCCCGGGAAAACACACGGCACGCCTCAGGCTGGTGCACCATCACCCTGGCCTCTGCCACCGCGGGCTCGCCCCGCATCTGTACCCCTTCCTCCCCCCAGCCTGAGAGAGTCAGAGCACCGGAATCAGCTGCTACTTTAACCCCGTCCTGTCTGAGCCGGAACAGATGCCCTCAGGCGACCTACATGCAGAGGTGGGGCCAAATCCAAAGCTGAAACCCAGGAGCTGTGTGAACGAAGAAGAGAAAGGGAAATCCCTCCCAGCAGACTCAGGAGCAGTGGATTAAATCTCCACAGTCAACTTGATGTACCCTGAATATCTGGAACACCTGAATACACAATGAATCATCCCAAAACTCAGGCATTAGACTTTAGGAGCAACTGTAGACTTGGAGTTTCCTTTCTGCATCTAATTGGTTTCTGGTTTTATGTTTATCTTAGTTTACTATTGAGAGCTTATTGTCATTGGTAGATTTATTTATTGCTCTCTTCCTTTATATATATATTTTTTTCTCCTTTTCTCTTTTTGTGAGTATATATGTGTATGCTTCTTTGTGTGATTTTTGTCTGTATAGGTTTGCTTTTACTATTTGTCCAAGGTTTCTGTCTGTCGATTTTTTTTTTTTTGTATAGTTTTTTGTGCTTGTTATCATTGGTGAATTTGTTTATTGGTTTGGTTGCTCTCTTTTTTTTAATTACTTTTTTATATTTTTAATTTTAATAATTTTTTTATTTTAATAACTTTATTTTATTTATTTGTTTGTTTTCTCCCCCTTTTCTTCTGAACTGTGTGGCTGACAGGGTCTTGGTGCTCTGGCCAGGTGTCAAGCCTGAGCCTCTGAGGTGGGAGAGCCAAGTTCAGGACATTGGTCCACCAGAGACCTCCCGGCCTCACGTAATATCAGTCGGCGAGAGCTCTACCAGAGATCTCCGTCTCAACGCTAAGACCCAGCTCCACTCAATGACCAGCAAGCTACAGTGCTGGACACCCTATGCCAAAAAAAAAAAAGCCAGACAGGAACACAACCCCATCCATTAGCAGAGAGGCTGCCTAAAATCACAATAAGGCTGCAGACACCCCAAAACACACCACCGGACATGGTCCTGCCCACCAGAAAGACAAGATCCAGCCTCATCCACCAGAACACACGCACCAGACCCCTCCACCAGGAAGCCTACACAACCCGCAGAACCAAATTTACCCACTAGGGGCAGAAACCAAGAACAACGAGAAACACAAACCTACAGCCTGTGAAAAAGAGACCCAAACACAGTGAGAGAAGTAAAATGTAAAGACATAAAAACACACAGCAGATGAAGGAGCAAGGTAAAAACCCACCAGACCTAACAAATGAAGAGGAAATATGCAGTCTACCTGAAAAAAGAAGTAAGAGTAACGATAGTAAAGATGATCCCAAATCTTGGAAATAGAATGGAGAAAATACAAGAAATGTTTAACAGGGACCTAGAAGAACTAAACAGCAAACAAACAATGATGGACAACCCAATAAATGAAATTAAAAATTCTCTAGAAGGGATCAATAGCAGAATCACTGAGGAAGAAGAACTGATAAGTGACCAGGAAGATAAAATAGTGGAAATAACTATGGCAGAGCAGAATAAAGGAAAAAGAACAAAGAGAGTTGAGGAGAGTCTCAGAGACCTGTGGGACAACACTAAACACACCAACATTTGAATTATAGGGGTCCCAGAAGAAGAAGAGAAAAAGAAAGGGTCTGAGAAAATATCTGAAGAGATTATAGTTGAAAACTTCCCTAATATGGAAAGGAAATAGTCAAGTCCAGGAAGCACAGAGAGTCCCATACAGAATAAATCCAAAGAGAAACACGCCAAAACACATAGTAATCAGGCTATCAAAAATTAAATACAAAGAAAAAATATTAAAAGCAGCAAGGGAAAAACAACAAATAACACACAAGGGAATCCCAATAAGGTTAACAGCTGAACTTTCAGCAGAAAATCTGCAGGCCAGAAGGGAGTGGCGGGATATATTTAAAGTGATGAAAGGGAAGAAATTTCAACCAAGATTACTCTACACAGCAAGGATCTCGCTCATATTCGAGAAATTAAAATATTTACAGACAAGCAAAAGCTATGAGAATTCAGCACCACCAAAGCAGCTTTACAACAAATGCTAAAGAACTTCTCTAGGAAGGAAACACAAGAGAAGGAAAAGACCTACAAAAACAAACACAAAACAATTAAGAAAATTGTAATAGGAACAAACATATTGATAATTACCTTAAATGTAAATGGAATAAATGCTCCAACCAAAGGACACAGAACGGCTGAATGGATACAAAAACACGACCCATATAAATGCTATCTACAAGAGACCCCCTTCAGACTAATGGACACATACACTGAAAGTGAGGGGATGGAAAAATATATTCCATGCAAATGGACATCAAAAGAAAGCTGGAGTAGCAATTCTCATATCAGACAAAATAGACTTTAAAATAAAGACTATTAGAAGAGACAAAGAAGGTCACTACATAATGATCAAGGGATCAATCCAAAAAGAAGATATAACAGTTGTAAATATTTAAGCACCCAACACAGGAGCACCTCAATACATAAGGCAAATGCTAACAGCCATAAAAGGGGAAATCGACAGTAACACAATCATATCAGGGGACTTTAACACCCCACTTTCACCAATGGAAAGATAATCCAAAATAAAAATAAATAAGGAAACACAAGCTTTAAATGACACATTAAACAAGATGGACTTAATTGATATTTATAGGACATTCTATCCAAAAACAACAGAATGTACTTTCTTCTCAAGTGCTCATGGAACATTCTCCAGGATAACTCATATCTTGGGTCACAAATCAAGCCTTCATAAATTCAAGAAAATTGAAATCATATCAAGTATCTTTTCCAACCACAACATTATGAGATGATATATCAATTACAGGAAAAATTCTGTAAAAAATACAAACACATGGAGGCTAAACAATACTCTACTAAATAACCAAGAGATCACCGAAGATATCAAAGTGGAAATCAAAAAATACCTAGAAACAAATGACAATGAAAACACGACGATCCAAAACCTATTGGATGCAGCAAAAGCAGTTCTAAGAGGGAAGTTTATCACAATACAATCCTACATCAAGAAACAAGAAACATCTCAAATAAACAGCCTAACCTTACACCTAAAGCAATTAGAGAAAGAAGAACAAAAAAACCTCAAAGTTAGCAGGAGGAAAGAAATCATAAAGATCAGATAGGAAATAAATGAAATGAAGAAAATGATAGCAAAGATCAAAAAAACTAAAAGCTGGCACTTTGAGAAGATAAACAAAATTGATAAAACATTAGCCAGACTCATCAAGAAAAAAGGGAAGAAGATTCAAATCAACAGAATTAGAAATGAAAAAGGAGAAATAACAACTGACACTGCAGAAATACAAAGGATCATGAGAGATTACTACAAGCAACTATATGCCAATAAAAAGGACAACGTAGAAGAAATGGAAAATTTCTTAGAAAAGCACAACCTTCCAAGGCTGAACCAGGAAGAAATAGAAAATATAAACAGACCAATCACAAGCACTGAAGTTGAAACTGTGATTAAAAATCTTCCAACAAACAAAAGCCAAGGACCAGATGGCTTCACAGGTGAAAACTATCAAACATTTAGAGAGCTAACACCTATCCTTCTCAAACTCTTCCAAAATAGAGCAGAGGGAGGAACACTCCCAAACTCATTCTATGAGGCCACCATCACCCTGATACCAAAACTAGAAAAAGATGTCACAAGAAAAGAAAACTACAGAACAATATCACTGATGAACACAGGTGCAAATATCCTCAACAAAATGCTAGCAAACAGAATCCAACAGCACATTCAATGGATATGCACCATGATCAAGTGGGGTTCATCCCAGATATGCAAGGATTCTTCGATATACAGAAATCAATCAATGTGATACACCATATTAACAAACTGAAGGAGAAAAACTATACAATCATCTCAATAAATGCAGAAAAATCTTTCAACAAAATTCAACACCCATTTATGATAAAAACCCTCCAGAAAGTAGGCATAGAGGGAACTTACCTCAATATAAGAAAGGCCATATATGACAAACCCACAGCCAACTTCATTCTCAATGGTGAAAAACTGAAACCATTTCCACTAAGATCAGGAATAAGACAAGGTTGCCCACTCTCACCACTCTTATTCAACATAGTTTTGGAAGTTTTAGCCACAGCAATTAGGGAAGAAAAAGAAATAAAAGGAATCCAAACTGGAAAAGAAGAAGTAAAGCTGTCACTGTTTGCAGATGACATGATACAATACATAGAGAATCCTAAAGATGCTACCAGAAAACTGCTAGGACTAATCAATGAATCAGGTAAAATAGCAGGATAAGAAATTAATGCACAGAAATCTCTTGCATTTCTATACACTAATGGTGAAAAATCTGAGAGATTAAGGAAACACTCCCATTTACCACTGCAACAAAAAGAATAAAATATCTAGGAATAAACCTCCCTAAGGAGACAAAAGACCTGTATGCAGAAAACTATAAGACACTGTTGAAAGAAACTAAAGATGATACAAACAGTTGGAGAGATATACCATGTTACTGGATTGGAAGAATTAACATTGTGAAAATGACTATCTACCCAAAGTAATCTACAGATTCAATGCAATCCCTATCAACCACCAATGTCATTTTTCACAGACCTAGAACAAAAAATTTCACCATTTGTATGGAAACATAAAAGACCCCGAATTGCCAAAGCAATTTTGAGAAAGAAAAACGGAGCTGGAGGAATCAGGCTCCCTGGCTTCAGACTATACTACAAAGTTACAGTAATCAAGACAGTATGGTACTGGCACAAAAACAGAAATATAGATCAAGGGAACACTATAGAAAGCCCAGGGATAAACCCAAGTATATATGGTCACCTTATCTTTGATAAAGGAGGCAAGAATATACAATGAAGAAAAGACAACCTCTTCAATAAGTGGTGCTGGGAAAACTGGACAGCTATGTGTAAAAGAATGAAATTAGAACACTCCTTAACACCATACAGAAAAATAAACTCAAAGTGGATTAAAGATTTAAATGTAAGGCTAGATACTATAAAACTCTTAGAGGAAAACATAGGCAGAACACTCTATGACATAAATCACAGCAAGATCCTTTTTGACCCACCTCCTAGAGAAATGGAAATAAAAACAAAAATAAACAAATGGGACCTAATGAAACTTAAAAGCTTTTGCACAGCAAAGAAATCTGTAAACAAGATGAAAAGACAACCCTCAGAATGGGAGAAAATATTTGCAAACCAAGCAACTGACAAAGCATTAATCTCCAAAATGTACAAGCAGTTCATGCAGCTCAATATCAGAAAGTCAAAAAACCCAATCCAAAAATGGGCAGAAGACCTAAATAGACATTTCTCCAAAAAAGATATACAGATTGCCAACATACACATGAAAGGATGCTCAACATCACTAATCATTAGAGAAATGCAAATCAAAACTACAATGAGGTATCACCTCACACCAGTCAGAATGGCCATCATCAAGAAATCTAGAAACAATAAATGCTGGAGAGGGTGTGGAGAAAAGGGAACCCTCTTGCACTGTTGGTGGGAATGTAAATTGATTCAGCCACTATGGAGAACAGTATGGAGGTTCCTTAAAAAACTACAAATAGAACTACCATATTACCCAGCAATCCCACTACTGGGCATATACCCTGAGAAAACCATAATTCGAAAAGACTCATGTACCACAATGTTCATTGCAGCTCTATTTACAATAGCCAGGACATGGAAACAACCTAAGTGTCCATCGACAGATAAATGGATAAAGAAGATGTGGCACATATATACAATGGAATATTATTCAGCAATAAAAGGAAATGAATTTGAGTTATTTGTAGTGAGGTGAATGGACCTAGAGTCTGTCATACAGAGTGAAGTAAGTCAGAAAGAGAAAAACAAATACCATATGCTAACACATATACATGGAATCTAAAAACAAAAACAAAAACAAACTGGTTCTGAAGAACCTAGGGGCAGGACAGGAATAAAGACACAGACGTAGATAATGGACTTGCAGACACAGGGAGGGGGAAGGGTAAGCTGGGATGAAGTGAGAGAGTGGCATGGACATATACATACTACCAAATGTAAAATAGATAGCTAGTGGGAAGCAGCCGCATAGCACAGGGAGATCAGCTCAGTGCTTTGTGACCACCTAGAGCGGGGGATAGGGAGAGTGGGAGGGAGACGCAAGAGGGAGAAGATATGGGTATATATGTATATGTATAGCTGATTCACTTTGTTATAAGGCAGAAACTAACACACCATTGTAAAGCAATTATACTCCAGTAAAGATGTTAAAAAGAAAGAACATTATGAAGAAAATCCCCAAATTCTTCAGTTGTTTAAATGTTGTGAAAGAGACTTATTTAGAAATTGAATCATTTTTGAGCATTTCTCAGAACAAATACACTTTCAGAGAATCAAGAGATCATTATTTCCCATCTTCAAAACTGTTGTGTGCCACTAATGTATTTTCCTGTGGGGGAAATTATCATTTCCCCCACAGGAAAAGGAAACTCATGAAAGAGGTCATAAGTTTATACCATGGTTGACTTAGACATGCCTGAATTGATATCCTGGGAATGAAAAGCAATTAATCCATCTTATCAGCAACAGAGTTTGTGAATGAATCAAGCATGTGCCTCTTTCTTTTTTTAACATCTTTATTAGAGTATAATTGCTTTACAATGGTGTGTTAGTTTCTGTTGTATAACGAAGAGAGCCGGCTATACGTATACATATATCCCCATATCCTCTCCCTCTTGCGTCTACCTCCAACCCTCCCTATCCCACACCTCTGGGTGGTCACAAAGCACAGAGATGATCTCCCTGTGCTAAAGCATGTGCCTCTTGATGAGACTTGAGTGATTAATACCATCGGAGAAAGGATTAATGCAAACATCATCTATTTTTATAGCTATCCTGAAATAACCCTGTGGGAATGTTGTGAACCTGGTACAGGTCACCAAGTGAAGAAAGTCAAAGCCCAGTTCCCCTTGCAAGAATGATCTTGGCTACTTGTCAACAAGAAAGAGCTCTCGCGACAAGACTCTTTAGTGAGGAAACTGCCTGAGTTTGCCAATAACCAGAATGTCATCTGGGGAGAGCGTGCAATTCAGGGAATCCAGTGGGCAGAGTCTATATGAACATATTTGCATAATATGCATATGAACATATTTGATTTACTCTATGCATTGTTCAATGGTTTTGCCTCTGCTCTTTGACATGGGAGGAATCAGCAGAACTGGAATGTGGCTACTGCCTTTTATATTCAACTTTGAAAGTTTCAACGTTGTGTGTATCATCTCATGGACGCCCTCATTTATTTTTTTAGAAAGTGTTTCAAAATGATCATACTACATCACTGATATAACACCATTCCTTACCTACGCCTTGGAGACTCAGCTCAGGCATACCTGCTCCAAAAATTCTTCTGATAACCCCTCACTGCTCCCCCCTCCCAAATTTCCATGCTTACACTCCCAGCAGCCCATGGTAACCTGGGTTTTCCTGCATCACAGACCTCACCGCAGTGTAGAGAAATTTCCTGCTTAGATATCTTTTTCCACAATGGACTGGAAGCCTCTCCAGGCTGGGGTCTGTGTCTCCTTCTTCCTGTGTCTCCGTGCAGAGCTCTGTGCCTGGCACAAAGCAGGTTCTCTGCAGCTGTTAGTTGAGCTCAAATGAATTGAGACCCTTGAGGATGGGATTTCCCAGTGCTGCAAATGGGCTATTTTAAGTCCCCTTCCTATGTGAAATAAAAGGAGGCTTTCACAGCCATTAAATCTCCTATGAGCCATTTCTCAAAACTAAAATATTTTTATATGTATTTTCGGCTAACCCCTGGTGCTTTCCGGTCTTCAGCCAAAGCTGTTCTGCATGCTGTGACCCATTCCTTCTTTTCAAGTATCTCGATACTTGTTTTTTTTGAATCTCCACGGTGTTTTTCCTTCTACAAATTATGTTTCCCTTTGGACTTCTTTCCTCTGGCCCATGAAAGTAAAGTTTGCCTAGCATTCCTGATTTTTACAGGAAGCCCTAAGAAAAAAATAGAGAGCTATGCTCCATGTTTTAAATAATGTTCATTTGTCTGGTGATTATCTACCATTGCTGTATCGTACTAAAATTCAATAGAAAATGTTTTGACAGAATACCTTGCCTATTTATGAAAATGCACAATTTTATTTAAATGTCGACAATGTGTAAGAGAAAATTCAGGTTGAGTATCTTGGAGAAGTAATTCGCCGTCCCAAAGATAAGCAAGGTACAAAGGGGAAAGTATATAATCAACTCAAAATATAATCAAAATTAGAGAGTGCCTTACAATTGTAGATCTAAAAGGTGCTTCTTAATATGTGAACCTTTCTGTCCATGTGATATTAGACTGGGATTTTAAGTCCTGTGAAGGCAGGGACCGTGTCTGTCTTGCTTACTCCTCTTTCCAGCTTTCAGCATAGCACCTGGCTTATAGGGGGTCTCAGGATTTGTTAAGCAAATTAACGTCTTTCTGAATTAGTAAGTGGGTAGATCTATAGAACAGGGTCCAAGTAGATGAAAATACTACGTACTTCCTCCATATACTTCAATATAGCACTGGAAACAGAAATATTCTCAATCCAATTGAATCAAACCTTCCAACAATCCATCTACCAGACACGGAGATCATGTGAAAATTATGCATAAAATAAAGTCAAAAGATTGTTCCTTGTCCTCAAGGCAATACTCTCTAGCTATGGACCCCATACACCCATGAAATACAATAAGAAAGACAGTAAACTCTTCTGTCCTTCCATTTTAAACACTTAATCAGGGAAAACTATACATGACAAAGTACCTACATTCCATGGTTTTATTTTTAACAGAATACTTATGAGGAAAAATAAATATTTCTCCAACTTCCAGTTTAAAACTGAGAAGCTGGCTGTGCCGAGGACACTAGAGATGAGAAAAGTGCAGAAGTGGGAACTTCTAATCAGAGGAATAATCTTTAGCTGTATAATCTGAAATACTACCAGTAATGGTAGGAGTTAACACTTCCCGGGCTTATTTGCAGCCACATGGATGCAGCTAAAGATTATACTAAGTGAAATAAGACAGAAAGAGAAAGACAAATACCATATGATATCACTTATATGTGGAATCTACAATATAACACAAATGAACAGAAACAGAATCAGGGACATAGAGAATAGACTGGTGGTTGTCAAGGGGAAGGAGGAGGTTGGATTGGGAGGTTGGGATTAGCAGATGCAAACTGGTATATATAGAATGGATAAACAACTAGGTCCTACTGTATAGCACAGGGAACTATATTCAATATCCTGGGATAAACCATAATGGAAAAGAATATGAAAAAGGATGTATATATATGTATAACTGAATCGCTTTGCTGTACAGCAGTAATTAATATAACGTAATTCAACTATACTCCAATAAAAAATAAATTCAAAAAATAAAAATAAAAAATACATACTGGGCTTAACAAGAACCAAACCAAGAACTTTTCCCTATTCATTTACTGCCCCCAACTACCCCATGAAACAGCTGTTATTAATTTATTATCAGAATTTTAGATTTTTTTTTTTAAGTGTAGGATCAGAATGGATAACTGTTAAAGGTTATGGAAGCTAATTTGTCAAGTTTAACTTATTCAAGGTGCTGTGGTCACTGAGTGGGCTGGGCCTGGATCTGAACACAGGTGGTCAGACATCAGGGCTCACCTTCTACCGCTGCAGGTAGTGATAACCAAGGCTTGCACTGGGCTCTACAGCTGGCCAGTGCTGTCACTTCCAGAGCTCCACTGAGCCTCCTAACAACTTGGTATCATTATGTCATCAGCTTATAGATGAGAAAATGAACGTACAGAGAAGTCAAGGAACTTCTCAAAACTACAGAATATGTACCTGGAAACACCAAATCCTGACATCTTTTTACCACAGCACAGTGCCTCTCAAATGACAAGTATGTGTCATCTTTCTGTCACAAAATTTCGGGAAGGCCTAAGCTTCCAGAAAATGTTGACCCTCAAGATGATCACATGAACCAAAGCAAAGAGAACCACAGTTGCAGCTTGCTGATATTTTTTCTTAATTAATGGGCATTCATTTCCTCCATCTACCTCTCTTGCAATGACCGCTACTCTTTGGCATCTGAGCTGCCCAAATCTCCCCTGTAGGTTTTCATGCACTGGAAATAAGTGTAGAGAACCAAGCAGTGTCTTAGGAGCCCAGCAGGCATCGGAAGCCACGTCTTGCATTCCAGCAGCTGTCTCAAGTGGGAAGAATTTTTGGTAATCTCTCCTCAGAGGTTTTAAGTCTTTGATTAAGTAATTTCTTCAAGACAGCACAAGATCCATGCGGTTTACTTTTTACATAAATCATATAAGGGGGACCTGATAACATTCCAGTTACTCTTTGCAGTTGCTCAGAGAAATGACGTCCCTTCTGAAATGCACTAGCCAGGAAAGAATGCCGTGTTCTGGTGAGGCGGGCTGAAGGCTGCGATTTAGATAAAAGATTTCCAATGAGCATCTGAGTCACAAATCATTTATTTAATGATTTAAAATTATCAGGAAGCATCCGCCCCCCCCCCAAACCAAAATGTGAAACACTGATAAGCTCTAAAAGAAAACCCAAGTTAAACACAATTTATTAGCTTATCAACCTCCTATTAATTTTGCAGTTGTCATCATCAACAGAATCAAATCACAGCTTCCCACAGTGCTGGGAAAAGTGGGAAAATGAAGATAAAGTACCTGACCCCAGAGAACTCAGACTACAGCAGACACTATTCCTTCTACCTCATTTCCCCTACCTGAGAGGTTTTCCCCAAATGAGAAGTTTGGATTGGAGATTGTTCTCAGAGTTGACAACCCTGCTGTCAGGGTTCTCCAGAGAAACAGAACCAACTGGATACATATAGATATATATAAGAGGAGTTTTATTATAGGAATTAGCTTATGCTGTTATGGAGCCTAAGAAGTCCCTCGAACTACCATCTGCACTCATAGAACCAGGAAAGCCTGGGGTGTAGTTCAGCCCGAGGACAAAGGCTTGAGAACCAAGGGTCTGCTGGTGTCAGTCCTAGAGTCTGAAGGCCTGAGAACCAGGAGCTCTGATGTCCAAGGGAAGGAGAGATGGACATCCCAGCTTAAAAAGTGAGTATGCCCTTCCTCCACCTTTTTTGTTCCATTGGAGTCCTCAATAGATTGGATGATGCCCACCCACATTGGTGAAGGTGATCTTCTTTATTCAGTCTACAGATTCAAATGCTAATCTCTTCCAGAAACATCCTCACAGACACACTCAGAAGTTATGTTTTATCAGCTACCTGGGCATCCCTTAGCCCAGTCTAGTTGACACATAAAATTAACCATCATAGAGACCATATTTAAGAGATCCTATTCAGTTCAAATTAAGTCCCCAGAGAGCCTCTTCTGGTTGACCCATCTATTCCCTGCTCTCTAAATGTTGGAATTCTACAGCCTTTTATTTTTAGAAATATGTAACTGGAAAGGCCCTCAAGAGATCTTCAGCTCTGGTATCCTGCTTCACAAAGGTTTGTAACTTAGTTTTTGGAGACGTCAAGAACTTAATCCATAATTTTCTCTTGCGGATTAGGCTTTTTATGGGCTCCAATGGTCTAACAAAACAATCCTTCCAGAAAATTAAAGCCATGTTCTGTTGGATTCTATACAGTTTGGGAATAGTGTTAACTTTTTATATCTGAAAAAACAATCATGAAGTCTTCACTGCCTTTTCTTTCATAAGACAACTGTCTTAGTTAAATTTCTTCTGTAGGCAAGTAACAGAAACCAACTTCAGCCACCTTCACAAAGAATTTGTTACAAGGATGTGGGGATATTACATACTCTGTAAGGGTGCTGATCCTAAACATCAGGAAAGGACTAGAACTACAAAATGGAAGACTCTATAACCAAGGTGACCCCCCTATCAGTAGCAAGTAGATAGAACACAGACAGAAGCCAGACTCCCCAGGTTCAAGTCCCTATTTTACCACAGGCAGCTGCTTTCAGAGAAGGGCCTTTGTACAAACCCCCCCTCGTTCATGGTCAAATCATATACTCCTTTCTGAACTCCCTGCAGGTCCATTACACTTCCCTAAATGTTGTCACTGAAGTATAGAACAAACTTCAAGGGCAGAATTAGAGAAATGCACTATTCTTCACCTATAAATCTTGATACTATACATCAATGAGAAGCACTCATGGGGTTTATATATATACCTAATGTCACTACACTGACTAGGTAACTGAGCTACACTGGGAAGAGAGGGAGCTGATATTTACTGAGCACCCGTTATGGCAGACACTATACAAGATGTTATCTCTTTTAATCTTGTGAGGTAGGTGTGGCTAACTTTTCTAATGTTTTATTTTCTTATCTGAAAACTGAGGGTAAAATGTTTTGCCATGGTCACCCATTCCTACGGATTGAGTGTTGTGTCCCCCCAAGAATTCCTGTGTTGAAGCCCTCATCCCCAATGTAATGGTATTTGGAGGTGGGCCTTAGATGAGGTCATGAGTTTGAAGCCCCCATAACAGGATTGGTGCCCTTCATAAGATGCAGAGACCAGAGCTTTTTCTCTCTCTACCATGTGAGGATACAGCAAAGAAAGTGGCCATCTATAAACCAGGATAAGGGCCCTTACCAAGAACTCAACCAAGCTGGTACCCTGATCTCAGGCTCCAGCCTCAAGAACTGTGAGAAATAAATGTTTGTTGTTTAAGCCACCCAATCTATGGTAAGTTATTATAGCAGCCCAAACTGACTAAAGACACCCATTAAGACAGGCATGACTACAAACCACGTCACCATCTCTTGTTAGTTCCTGATTTTCAGTCTTTGGGTTGATAGATAGTAAATATGCAAATGCAGAGCACTGACTCTCGTTACCCAACAATAAATTGTCCTCCTCCCCATGGGCAAAAAACTTTAATTATCAAACTTTTTGGTGGTGCTTAAGGTAAGGAGAGGGAAGAATATTCCAGTTTAACTCCAGGTAGCTCCACAGCCGCACTCTGATCCTGACAAGCTGGCCAAGCAATGCTCTGGGCAGGAAGCACCTTCCCTGAAGTTCTTCAAGCAGACCCTTAATCCCTCCTACAATTAATCTTTTATAATCATAATCGTGCTCTGTGCCTCATTTTCCTTCTCCATATGGTGAGGAAAATTATGAGTCCTACCTCATGATGGGATAGTGAAGTTACATAAGATCATCTAAGCAAAGGATTTGGAACCAGCATTGATACATGGTATATACCTAAAATGTTAGCTGCTCTTCTTGGTGTTAATGAAAAAGAACACTTTATTTCTAAGTAGCTTGGTGTAACACATCATTGCCCTGAAGGGAGAGGTACAGCAATTTCCCTTCTTATTCTACAATCATCTGAAACTGTCTGTGAGGCTCATATCATCTGGTCACAGAGCCATCCTCCTAATCGCTACTCTGTGCCCATATAGGTAGACCAGTAGGTCTCAACCTTATCATCCTGGAAGCCCCCTGAGGCCCACCATGATTCCCTAAACCCATCCCCAGGCCCCTTCAGGGAAACAGACTCTTGCATTTCTGAATATCTTGGAGTGTGGCACTAACAGCTCTTTTGTTCTGGACTATCTTTTCAAGTATGTTTGTATAGTAAATAGCTTTGGAACAGAGAGATAGTGATGCCCTCCAGAGCAAAGGGCAGATTTGCCAACTTTCCAGTTAATAAAGATAATATCTCCCTCTAGAGCAAAGAACAAGTTACTTGCAGCTCTTTTTAAAAGATTCAGGTTCCAAACTTAGGGCTCCTCAGGTGTGATGCAAGCCCACTACATGCTCAGTACCCACTTGGGTCCTTCCCTATTTAACCCCCGTGGGACTTGGGGGACAGGTGACCAAAGTAAACGTGACACTCATGATGCTTGCTGTGCTGTGAGTGAATAATAAAGTGCTCTGTCTCTGACCTAGAAGTTTCATGTCTTCTGCCATCATCCATGACACTGTGGCAGATGAGCCTGTAAATTTACAAGTGGAGTTAAAACCTCAGACCCTACATAGTCCCGACAGCCTCTAAAGAACAAAGTAACAAGACAGACACAAACATAAATTACCCATCTTTACCCTAGCTTCCTATAACTCCTGAAGGCTCTTAGGAGGGGTATCTGGGTACAGTGGCTCAGTAGGCAGAAGAAGATAATTCATGCAAGAAAAATAAAGAGCTGTTGAGAATTGCAGTTCGCTATCTGCAGAACCCTTGAAAATAACCTCCACTGGTTTTAGAGTGAAAAACACTAGCTTGCATTTTCTTAAAACTTGGTCCACTCTTGACACACGGGCACTTTTATGTTCTTTCAGATTCTTCAAGAGCTTTTCCATGACTTTTAAAAACCCTCACAGTTAAAGAATAACTAAATGAATGTATACCAAAAACTAAAGTATCCTAGTAAGCAGTTTCTCTTTGGTGATATGAAACAGAGTTTTTTTCTTAATTACTAGCCACTACTGGCCATTCTAGCATAGTTTTGAATTCATTTAATAAATCAAGATGCTTTTAGCTCAGGTAACAAAATACCATGATTCAAACTGTCTTAAGGAATAGGAAATCTTCTTATCTCACACATACACACAAACAAAGTCCAGAGTTAAGGTGAGCTCCAGATGTGCTACATCAGGACTCTAACTCTATTTCTCTGTAATTCCCTTGGCTCAGCCCTTCTCCAACTGGTGAAGATGGTTGCAGGAACTTAAAGCATCTTATACAATTAATTTTGTAACCAGAGAAGGGATTTTTGTTTCATGAGAAGAAAACCTTTCCCAGTGGCACCTAACAGACTTCCTAACATCTCACAGTCCAGAATAGAGGCACTCACCCATTCTTAAACTAACCACTGGCAAGTGGAATGGGCGGCCTTTGGTTTAGACTCAGCATCATGTTACACTTGTTAAATTCTAGGTTTAGATGGGAAAAAAATGAGAATAAAAATTGACGTTAAAGCTTGATTTTAAGAATTCTGTGATTTTTCCTCTAGAATTATAGCATTCTGTACTATTCTTATTGTCCTTACCACATTTTTTTCAGCCAGCCAGCCATTCAAGAAGTGTTTATTGAGTGCCAAGCATGTGCCAGGCATTGCCCTAATTGCTGAGATATAGAGGTGAACAAGACAGAGTCCCTGCTCTCATGAAGCACACATTCTTCTGACTTGTATTAGAGTTGTTTTGATACTGTATCAGTCACAGTTCTCCAGAGAAACAGGACCAACAGGAGACAGACAGATGATAGACAGATAGATAGATAGATAGATAGATGATAGATAATATATAGATAGGTAAATAGATAGATAGATAGATAGATAGATAGATAGATAGATAGATTTTAAGAAACTGGCTCACTCAATTGTGGGGACTGGCAAATCTGAAATCTGTAGAGCAGACCAGCAGGCTGGAAACTCAGGTAAGAGTTGGTGCAGTTTTGAGGCAGAATTTTTTCTTATTTGGGAAACCTCAGTTTTTGCTCTTAGGGCTTTCAACCAATTGGATGAGACCCACCCACATTATCAAGGTTGATCTCCTTAAAATCAACTTATTGTACATGTTAACTACATTTACAAAATACCTTTACAGCAACATCTGGATTAGTGTTTGTTTAAATAACTAGGTAATATATTCTAGCGAAGTTTATACATCGAACCAATCATCACAGATGCCTTGTTTATCTCAAGGCCAGCTTCTTGAAAAAAAGGTTACGTCATATACCTCTCAGTCTGTAACCCCCACAGAACTTCACACAGTGCTTTGTAGCTAGTAGATGTTCAAGAAACACGTGTCTGAGTTCCTTAAGCTCAATTTTATGCCACGTGCTCTGTCTGCATGTCTATGAATGAGAAGGGAAGTTCATATCAAAGAGGATAACCCAGAATTGAAGCAAGATCATGAACCAGAAAGCAAAGGCAACCACCCCCAACCCCATCCACTCAGTCTGATCTAAAGACTCTCTTTGGAGCCACACACCCCATCCTGACTCAGGAGCACATCCCAGACCATCACCAATGTCAAGGAATTAGATCCCACTAAAAAATGCTACTAAGTACACCACAGGCCTTTTTTGGGAAATGAATTTAAGCCTAGGGCTTAAGAGGCTTCATTTTTTCCCATCTGACCCTGATCTGTTCTTGAGCCATTTGATTTGCTTCTTTTCATAAAGCAGATGTTCCTGGAGAGATCACACAGGGAGCCAGGTGCCAGAGTCAGCCCTCTGATCTGCATGTGTCTCCACTGGCCACCCACGGGTCACCAGGCAAACTGTGGCCTCTGTGAGTCAGAATCTGGCATTTCCAAGCATTCCATACACCTGATATCTTACTGCATCTCTCCCCCCACCAATCCTTAAGGAGAAATACACTTGCAATGTGTTCTCTTGGTATGTATGCAGTAGACTGATCCACAAGGCATTTTGTATAAATGGTTTTCTCCATGAAGTTAATCTAAACAGACTCTCAAGTCTTGACCCTCTGTACCCCAAATTAAGAAAGATAAAAGTTAATCAGTCTTAACTGAGCACCTACTCTAAGCCAGGCACTGAACAAGGCACATATACATATTTAATCTCCCTTAAAACTTTATGAAGTATTGTTATATCCATGATATAAATGAGGAAATTGAAACCAGGTGTAATTCAGGGAACAGATTTCAAGTCAAAGAAAAAGGCAAAGTTAATTAAGTGTGGTCACAACACCTTGGTTTTCTCACTGATTGAACTAATCATAAGATAACTATTTGTACTTACTAGCTGAACAGACTATAATGCAGTTTAACTCAGAGTATTCTGAAGTATCCAGACTTTTCCAAAGCAAATGGGGCAAGTTAGTTTTGAGGGTTTTCTGTTGTTGTAGTTTTTAACATATAAGGAGTGATGTGTGTGTGGAGTGGAAAGTGAATATAAACATTTTAAATAAAATTCTTTTCTGAAAGTATATAAATCTGCCTTTGAAATAGAAGCGATACTGAAGTCTCTATTTAAAAGGATATTGATTTCTTGACATGTTTTCCAAAGCCACATTCTCTTTCAAGGAGAATCGTCAGGCATGGTCCCATGCCTCAAAACATAAGGCCCTATTAAATAAGAATTAAATTAATTCACCAATGAAAAAAACATATTCCCTAGTAGGTCTCCAGTCAAGTTGGTTCACACCACAGAAAATTCTTCTGCCCACAAGCTGAGAAAGTAAATCAATCAAGACTTGGCTCTTACCTCAGTGAGCTGTTGAATGAAATGGATGGATGAGTGAAATTCTCAAGTCATGGAGGCTACTTAATGGAATGCTGCCCAAAAAATAGCACCAGGAAAGCAAAAAGACAGTCCTCAGAATGAGAGAAAATATTTGCAAATCATAGACCTGATAAGGGACCTGTATCTAGAATATATAAAGAACTCTTGAAACTCAACAACAAAAAGATAAATAACCCAATTAAAAATGAATGAGTTTCAGTAAAATAGATAGCTAGGGGGAAGCAGCCACATAGCACAGGGAGATCAGCTGGGCACTTTATGGCCACCTAGAGGGGTGGGATAGAGAGGGTGGGAGGGAGACGCAAGGGGGAGGAGATATGGGAATATATGTATATGTATAGCTGATTCACTTTGTTATACAGCAGAAACTAACACAACATTGTAAAGCAATTATACTCCAATATAGATGTTTAAAAAAAAAAATGAATGAGCAAATGATCTGACCAAGGATTTCTCTAGAGAAGAAATCTGAATGTCCAGTAAGCACATTAAAACATGTTCAACGTGACTGGCCAGTAAGGAAGTGAAAATCAAAACTGCAATGAGATATCACTTCACATCCAGCTAGGATGGCCATGATCAAAGGGACAATAACAAGTGTCAGTGAATATGTAGAGAAACTGGAACTCTCAGACACTGTTGGTAAGAATGTAAAATAGGGTAGCCATTTTGGAAAACAGTTTGGCAGTTTCCCAAAATATTAAACACAGAATTACCAGCAATTTCACTCCTAAATACTTACCAAGAGAAATGAATGCACATGCCTGAACCAAAATACACAAATGTTCAGAGCAGCATTATTCATAATAGCTAAAAAGGGGAAACAGCCCAAATGTCCATCAAATGATGAATGGATAAATAACATGTGATATATCTATATAATTGAATATTATTTGTCAATCAAAGGAATAAAGCACTAATACTTGCTACAAGGATGAACCTTGAAAACATTATGCTAAGTGAAAGAAGCCAGTCACAAAAGACTACACAATGTATGACTCCATATAAACAAAATGCCCAGAATTGGTTAATCTATATAAACAGAATAAATTAGTGGTTGCCTAGGGCTTGAGACCAGAGGTTTGGGGAGAAATGGGGAGCGACTAGTAATCGATATAGGGGTTTTTTTTGCAGGGGAGTAATGAAACTGTTGTAAGATTGATTATGATAATTGGTTGTACAGCTCTGTGAATATACTAAAAAGCATTTAAATAAATAAACTTTATGGTATATGAATTAGGTCTCGATGAAGTTGTTTTATTTAAAAAGTCATTTAAAAAATTGAGGATAGAGCTGCCAGGCTGCTGAGCCGCTGCTGCTTCGGGGCACCCAGGCTCCGGTAAGGCAGCCTCCCACCAGCTTGTCTCGGGTTCGTCTGTCCCAGGCGGTGGGTCTCTGACGGCCTTAGGATCGCGCAGCCCTCGGCTTCCCGCCTTCAGGCCGAGGGTTTGGGTACTGAGGGGTGGGGAAGGAAGCTTCATTAAGGAATAGTTTACATACAATAAGCTACACTCATTTCAAGGGTACAGTCTGGGAGGCTTTCGGGAAGATGGCGGAAGAGTAAGACGAGGAGATCACCTTCCTCCCCAAAAATACACAAGAAATACATCTACACGTGGAACTCCTACAGAACACGTACTGAACGCTGGCATAAGACCTCAGACCTCCCAAAAAACAAGAAACCCCCCACGTACCTGGGTAGGGCAAAAGAAAAAACAGAGACAAAAGAATAGGGACGGTACCTGCACCAGTGGGAGGGAGCCGTGAAGGAGGAAACGTTTCCACACACTAGGAAGACCCTTCGCGGGCGGAGACTGCAGGAGGCGGAGGGGAAGCTTCGGAGCCGCGGGGGAGAGCGCAGCCACAGGGGTGCGGAGGGCAAAGCGGAGAGATTCCCGCACAGAGGATCGGTGCCGACCGGCGCTCACCAGCCCGAGAGGCTTGTCTGCTCACCCGCCGGGGCGGGCGGGGCTGGGAGCTGAGGCTCGGGCTTCGGTCGGAGCGCAGGGAGAGGACTGGGGTTGGCGGCGTGAACACAGCCTGCAGGGGGTTAGTGCGCCACGGCTGGCCGGGAGGGAGTCCGGGGAAAAGTCTGGACCTGCCGAAGAGGCAAGAGACTTTTTCTTCCCTCTTTGTTTCCTGGTGCGCGAGGAGAGGGGATTAAGAGCGCTGCTTAAAGGAGCTCCAGAGACGGGCGCGAGCCGCGGCTAAAAGCGCGGACCCCAGAGACGGGCATGAGACGCTAAGGCTGCTGCTGCCGCCACCAAGAAGCCTGTGTGCGAGCACAGGTCACTACCCACACCCCCATTCCGGGAGCCTGTGCAGCCCGCCACTGCCAGGGTCTCGGGATCCAGGGACAGCTTCCCCGGGAGAACGCACGGCGCGCCTCAGGCCGGTGCAACGTCACGCCGGCCTCTGCCGCCTCAGGCCCGCCCCGCACTCCGCGCCCCTCCCTCCCCGCAGCCTGCGTAAGCCAGAGCCCCCGAAGCAGCGGCTCCTTTAACCCCGTCCTGTCTGAGCGAAGAACAGACAACCTCTGGCGACGTACACGCAGAGGCGGGGCCAAATCCAAAGCTGAGCCCCTGGGAGCTGTGAGAACAAAGAAGAGAAAGAGAAATCTCTCCCAGCAGCCTCAGAAGCAGTGAATCAAAGCTCCACAATCAACTTGATGTACCTGCATCTGTGGAATACGTGAATAGACAATCATCCCAAATTGAGGAGGTGGACTTTGAGAGCAAGATTTATGATTTTTTCCCCTTTTCCTCTTTTTGTGAGTGTGTATGTATATGCTTCTGTGTGAGATTTTGTCTGTATAGGTTTGCTTCCACCATTTGTCCTAGGGTTCTATCCGTCCGTTTTTTTGTTTTGTTTTTGTTTTTAAATTTTTTTTCTTTTTTTCTTAATAACTTATTTTAATAACTTTATTATATTTTATCTTACTTTATCTTCTTTCTTTTTTCCTTCTTTCCCTCCTTCTTCCCTCCCTCCCTCCCTCCTTTCTTCCTTTCTTTCTTTCTTTCTTTCCTTCTTTCTTTCTTTCTTTCTTTCCTGCTTTCTTTCTTTCTTTCTCCTTCTACTAATTCTTTCTTTCTACTTTTTCTCCCTTTTATTCTGAGCCGTGTGGATGAAAGGCTCTTGGTGCTGCAGCCAGGAGTCAGTGCTGTGCCTCTGAGGGGGGAGAGCCAACTTCAGGACACTGGTCCACAAGAGACCTCCCTGCTCCACATACTATCAGATGGCGAAAATCTCCCAGAGATCTTCATGTCAACACCAGCACCCAGCTTCACACAACGACCAGCAAGCTACAGTGTTGGACATCCTATGCCAAACAAGTAGCAAGACAGGAACACAACCCCACCCATTAGCAGAGAGTCTGCCTAAAATCATAAGAACTCCACAGACACCGCAAATCACACCACCAAACGTGGACCTGCCCACCACAAAGACAAGATCCAGCCTCATCCACCAGAACACAGGCACTAGTCCCCTCCACCAGGAAGCCTACACAACCCACTGAACCAACCTTAGCCACTGGGGACAGACACCAAAAACAACGGGAACTATGAGCCTGCAGCCTGCAAAAAGGAGACCCAAACACAGTAAGATAAGCAAAATGAGAAGACAGAAAAACACACAGCAGATGAAGGAGCAAGACAAAAACCCACCAGACCTAACAAATGAAGAGGAAATAAGCAGTCTACCTGAAAAAGAATTCAGAATAATAATAGTAAAGATGACCCCAAATCTTGGAAGTAGAATAGACAAAATGCAAGAAACATTTAACCAGAACCTAGAAGAACTAAAGATGAAACAAACAATGATAAGCAACACGATAAATGAAATTAAAAATACTCTAGATGGGATCAATAGCAGAATAACTGAGGCAGAAGAACGGATAAGTGACCTGGAAGATAAAATAGTGGAAATAACTACTGCAGAGCAGAATAAAGCAAAAAGAATGAAAAGAACTGAGGACAGTCTCAGAGACCTCTGGGACAACATTAAACGCACCAACATTTGAATTATAGGGGTTCCAGAAGAAGAAGAGAAAAAGAAAGGGACTGGAAAATATTTGAAGAGATTATAGTTGAAAACTTCCCTAATATGGGAAAGGAAATAGTTAATCAAGTCCAGGAAGCACAGAGTCCCATACAGGATAAATCCAAGGAGAAATACGCCAAAACACATATTAATCAAACTGTCAAAAATTAAATACAAAGAAAACATATTAAAAACAGCAAGGGAAAAACAACAAATAACACACAAGGGAATCCCCATAAGGTTAACAGCTGATCTTTCAGCAGAAACTCTGCAAGGCAGAAGGGACTGGCAGGACATATTTAAAGTGATGAAGGAGAAAAACCTGCAACCAAGATTACTTTACCCAGCAAGGATCTCATTCAGATTTGATGGAGAAATTAAAACATTTACAGACAAGCAAAAGCTGAGAGAGTTCAGCACCACCAAACCAGCTTTACAACAACTGCTAAAGGAACTTCTCTAGGCAAGAAACACAAGAGAAGGAAAAGACCTAAAATAATGAACCCAAAACAATTAAGAAAATGGGAATAGGAACATACATATCGATAATTACCTTAAATATAAATGGACTAAATCCTCCCACAAAAACACACAGATTAGCTGAATGGATACAAAAACAAGACCCTTATATTTGCTTCTACAAAGAGACCCACTTCAGACCTAGAGACACATACAGACTGAAAGTAAGGGGATGGAAAAAGATATTTCATGCAAATGGAAACCCAAAGAAAGCTGGAGTAGCAATTCTCATATCAGACAAAATAGACTTTAAAATAAAGAATATTAGAAGAGACAAAGAAGGACACTACGTAATGATCAAGGGATCGATCCAAGAAGAAGATATAACAATTGTAAAGATTTATGCACCCAACATAGGAGCACATCAATACATAAGGCAAATACTAACAGCCATAAAAGGGGAAATCGACAGTAACACATTCATAGTAGGGGACATTAACACCCCACTTTCACCAATGGACAGATCATCCAAAATGCAAATAAATAAGGAAACACAGGCTTTAAATGATACATTAAACAAGATGGACTTAATTGATATTTATAGGACATTCCACCCAAAAACAACAGAATACACTTTTTTCTCAAGTGCTCATGGAACATTCTCCAGGATAGATCATATCTTGGGTCACAAATCAACCCTTGCTAAATTTAAGAAAATTGAAATTGTATCAAGTATCTTTTCCGACCACAACGCTATGAGACTAGATATCAGTTACAGGAAAAGGTCTGTAAAAAATACAGACACATGGAGGCTAAACAATACACTACTTAATAACGAAGTGATCACAGAAGAAATCAAAGAGGAAATAAACAAATACCTACAAAAAAGTGACAATGGAGAAACGATGACCCGAAACCCATAGGATGCAGTAAAAGCAGTTCTAAGAGGGAAGTTAATAGCAGTGAAATCCTACCTTAAGAAACAGGAAACATCTCGAATAAACAACCTAACCTTGCACCTAAAGCAATTAGAGAAAGAAGAACAAAAAAACCCCAAAGACAGCAGAAGGAAATAAATCATAAAAATCAGATCAGAAATAAATTAAAAAGAAATGAAGGAAACGATAGCAAAGACTAATAAAACTAAAAGCTGGTTCTTTGAGAAGATAAACAAAATTGATAAACCATTAGCCAGACTCATCACGAAAAAAAGGGAGAAGACTCAAATCAATAGAATTAGAAATGAAAAAGGAGAAATAACAAATGGCACTGCAGAAATACAAAAGATCATGAGAGATTACTACAAGCAACTCTATGCCAATAAAATGGACAACCTGGAAGAAATGGACAAATTCTTAGAAATGTACAACCTACCAAGACTGAAGCAGGAAGAAATAGAAAATATGAACAGACCAATCACAAGCACTGAAATTGAAACTGTGATTAAAAATCTTCCCACAAACAAAAACCCAGGACCAGGTGGCTTCACAGGCAAATTCTATCAAACACTTAGAGAAGAGCTAACACCTATTCTTCTCAAACTCTTCCAAAATAGAGCAGAGGGAGGAACACTCCCAAACTCATTCTACAAGGCCACCATCACCTTGATACCAAAACCAAAAAAGGATGTCACAAAGAAAGAAAACTACAGACCAATATCACTGATGAACATAGATGCAAAAATCCTCAACAAAATACTAGCAAACAGAATCCAATAGCACATTAAAAGGATCATACACCATGATCAAGTGGGGTTTATTCCAGGAATGCAAGGATTCTTTAATATACGCCAATCAATCAATGTGATAAACAATATGAACAAATTGAAGGAGAAAAACCATATGATCATCTCAATAGATGCAGAGAAAGCTTTTGACAAAATTCAACACCGATTTATGATAAAAACCCTGCAGAAAGTAGGCATAGAGGGAACTTTCCTCAACATAATAAAGAACATATATGACAAACCCACAGCCAACATCGTCCTCAATGGTGATAAACTGAAACCATTTCCACTAAGATCAGGAACAAAACAAGGTTGCCCACTCTCACCACTCTTATTCAATATAGTTTTGGAAGTTTTAGCCACAGCAATCAGAGAAGAAAAGGAAATAAAAGGAATCCAAATCGGAAAAGAAGAAGTAAAGATGTCACTGTTTGCAGAAGACATGATACTATACATAGAGAATCCTAAAGATGCTACCAGAAAACTACTAGAGCTAATTAATGAATTTGGTAAAGGAGCAGGGTACAAAATTAATACACAGAAATCTCTTGCATTCCTATACACTAATGATGAAAAAACTGAAAGTGAAATCAAGAAAACACTCCCATTTACCATTGCAACAAAAAGAATAAAATAACTAGGAATAAACCTACCTAAGGAGACAAAAGACCTGTATGCAGAAAATTATAAGACACTGCTGAAAGAAATTAAAGATGATACAAATAGATGGAGAGATATACCATGTTCTTGGAACGGAAAAATCAACATTGTGAAAATGACTCTACTATCCAAAGCAATCTACAGATTCAATGCAATCCCTATCAAACTACCACTGGTATTTTTCACAGAACTAGAACAAAAATTTTCACAATTTGTATGGAAACACAAAAGACTCCTAATAGCCAAAGCAATCTTGAGAACGAAAAATGGAGCTGGAGGAATCAGGCTCCCTGACTTCAGACTATACTACAAAGCTACAGTAATCAAGACAGTATGGTACTGGCACAAAAACAGAAAGACAGATCAGTGGAACAGGATAGATAGCCCAGAGATAAACCCACGCACGTGGTCACCTTATCTTTGATAAAGGAGGCAGGAATGTACAGTGGAGACAGGACAACCTTTTCAATAAGTGGTGCTGGGAAAACTGGACAGGTACATGTAAAAGAATAAAATTAGAACACTTCCTAACACCATACACCAAAATAAGCTCAAAATGGATTAAAGACCTAAATGTAAGGCCAGAAACTATCAAACTCTTAGAGGAAAACATAGGCAGAACACTCTATGACATAAATCACAGCAAGATCCTTTTTGACCCACCTCCTAGAGAAATGGAAATAAAAACAAAAATAAACAAGTAGGACCTAATGAAACTTCAAAGCTTTTGCACAGCAAAGGAAACCATATACAAGACCAAAAGACAACCCTCAGAATGGGAGAAAATATTTGCAAATGAAGAAACTGACAAAGGATTAATCTCCAAAATTTATAAGCAGCTCATGCATCTCAATATCAGAAAGTCAAAAAACCCAATCCAAAAATGGGCAGAAGACCTAAACAGACATTTCTCCAAAGAAGATATACAGACTGCCAACAAACACATGAAAGAATGCTCAACATCATTAATCATTAGAGAAATGCAAATCAAAACTACATTGAGATATCATCTCACACCAGTCAGAATGGGCATCATCAAAAAATCTAGAAACAATAAATGCTGGAGAGCGTGTGGAGAAAAGGGAATCCTCTTGCACTGTTGGTGGGAATGTAAATTGATACGGCCACTGTGAGAACAGTATGGAGGTTCCTTAAAAACTACAAATAGAACTACCATATGACCCAGCAATCCCACTACTGGGCATATACCCTGCAAAACCCATAATTCAAAAAGAGTCATGTACCAAAATGTTCATTGCAGCTCTGTTTACAATAGCCCGGAGATGGAAACAACCTAAGTGTCCATTGACAGATGAATGGATAAAGAAGATGTGGCACATATATACAATGGAATATTACTCAGCCATAAAAAGAAATGAAATTGAGCTATTTGTAATGAGGTGGATAGACCTAGAGTCTGTCATACAGAGTGAATTAAGTCAGAAAGAGAAAGACAAATACCGTATGCTAACACATATATATAGAATTTAAGAAAAAAAAATGTCATGAAGAACCTAGGGGTAAGACAGGAATAAAGACACAGACCTACTAGAGAATGGACTTGAGGATATGGGGAGGGGGAAGGGTAAGCTGTGACAAAGCGAGAGAGAGGCATGGACATATATACACTTCCAAACGTAAGGTAGATAGCTAGTGGGAAGCAGCCACATAGCACAGGGAGATCAGCTCAGTGCTTTGTGAACACCTGGAGGGGTGGGATAGGGAGAGTGGGAGGGAGGGAGACTCAAGAGGGAAGAGATATGGGAACATATGTATATGTATAACTGATTCACTTTGTTATAAAGCATAAACTAGCACACCATTGTAAAGCAATTATACTCCAATAAACATGTAAAAATATAAATAAATCAAAATATAAATAAAAAATTGAGGATAGCCTGAAAAAAAAACCATGAGATTTTTATCCCGAGAATCTAAATAGAATTTTTCAGAGTAGAATACATCATCTTTGTGCAATTTGGCTTTCTTGAAGTGGTTATACTGTTAATAGTTTTTGGATGATAAGTTAGATCATTCTTGTTCTCAACACCATAATCTGTAGAAAGAAGAATATGGTAGTATTCTACTGTAATGATTGCTCAGTGAATTTCTATAGCAATATATCCATCTTAACTACCAATTTTACTATTACTTACTTAATATACTTTTAAATCAAGTAAATTTCTTGTTAAAAATACATATATTTAAAAGAAAAATTATTTTCTTATTATAATTAGAAAACTAGTTTCACTTGCCATAAATAAAAGAAGAATGTTAAGTACGGTAAAAATAAATCAATATTTTTAAATTTTAGAGAGCTAAATGTTGCTACCAGAAGACTCTAAGCCCATGACCTGTTATCGTTTTTGTTAAAATGAGAGATTAATATAGAGGAGTATTAAAATCTAGTGCGATAGAATGACACAATCAGAAAATAAAAAAGAACTTAAAAGGAAATCATCTATGCAAGCCAGTGTTATTTAACCCTATATCCATGAACCACCTGAAGCTATCTCTTAACCATTTGTCTGAAATTTTGATGAAGGCGTTACTGGTTAGTGGGTGTCTTGTCTCTAACTTGCAACTCCAGATCCAGGTGCCTTCACATCTTGTGGCTCCACTAGAGTCCTCTGTACCCAACTGGAAGAGCAATCATGGGAAAGGCACACCCACTTTCTAAAACTCCTGGCTCAGGATCAATAAACATCACTTCTGTTCGCAGTCCCTTGATGAGAATTAATCATATGGTCACTCCTAGATGCAAGAGAGGCTGTGAAATATGGTCCCTACCTGGACCATTATTTCCCAGGACAGAAACTCCACACCACAGAAGGGGAGCAGACATCGGGGTGGACAGCTCTCTGGGCCACAACCCAAGATAACTCTGGGATTCTTGTAAAGATAAGCCATTATCTAAGGCTGAAATGACTTTTGAAAGGATGCCAAGAGTGTCATATGCCTTGTAAGAAACTGAACCTGAGGAAATAGATTTATTCAGTGGGACACTACTTAAAAATAAATAGCCACTAAAAAGAAAAAACATCTGAACCAAGCAGGCAATTTTATATTCTTTAAGTTAAAGGGACTCCAGAGAGCATCTCCTTATCACACCAAACATTTCACCCAGAACAAATGCTTGAAGAGCAGACACATACGTTGCTTCCCCTTTGAGACTGACCTCCTCAGGCTTCATTATCAGGTGGGTTATGTCCCTCTCTCCCTTACCATCGGCAGCAAAATCTTCTTGTGGATAAACTAAAGCAGAGAAAAATTAAGAAACACAGGCTGCCTGCGTCACTTAGTGGTAAACTGTAAAAGGTCTCAGACACCGTTATTTCTAAATCAATATAAAAGCATTTCTAGGCCATCCATTACTCTCAGGAAATCGGTCCTGATGGAGAGCTCTTCCAGTTAGAGAATTGTATCCTTTTTACAACAAAAACTTGTTTTCAAAAATTAAAACACTAAATTTGTTACGTATTTCATACCTGTTAAAGAACAAAACCAATATTTTTTAAACGTGTCATGTAATATCATGTGTTGTGTACTTCATACCTTTTAAACCAGAAAACCTTGGAACAGCTTGCAGTCTTTTCCTGATGACTCAGGGATTACCAAGAACATTCATGTAATTCAGGACTTTCTTCACCTCACATTAATGACCAAGACTGGGGTAGCTTGGGAATCCTTATGGCTTCTCTGGCTCTTCCCACAGAAGGCTGCCTCAGTCTCTCCTCACTTCTCTCCTCCTGCCAGGAATGGCTCCTTTCTTGCCTAGAGATTTGCTCATTATCTGCTGTGGTTTGAAACAAAATATCAAAACTGCTAAGAGCATTTTGACTTTAACATTACACAGAAATCCTAAATAAAAGATATGTGCTTGAGTCCATCTCAGAATCTTTAGCGTATATTACATGACACTGCTTTTAGCTCTTCAGAGTTCTTGCAAGTTCAGTTTAGTTTTCTTTGTTCCATATAGCCAAGTGATTAGACAGCTGAGTTCCAAGTAAATGATCTGGTTGACTATGTTCTCGTTAACTGTTAGTTAGGACTCTTTCATTTGCAAGTACCCAAGGCCAAATCAAATTGGCTTAAGCAAAATAGGGAATGTATTGACTCATACAGCTGAAAAGTCCATCTACTTCAGGCATGGCCAGATCCAGGTACTTAAATAATACTGTCAAAGCTCCATGTCTCAACATCTTTGGCTCTACTTTCTGCCATGTTGCCTTTGATCTCAGACAAAGTCGGCTACCAGCATCTATGGCTTTACATACTACCAGTTTACCAATCCCAACAGAAACTACATAGCATACCTTCCTTTTGGTAGTTGAACAAAAGCCTTAATGATTTTCATTGGCCAGATTGGGGCACATGACCATGCTTGAACCACTCACAGTGATTGATTGGCCAGGCTTTGATCAGGTACCCAACCCTGGAATTCAATCCATCCAAAACTACTTGGACTGAGAATAGGGAAAATTAAGATTAATTCCATAAGATGAAATCAAATTGCTATTAGTAGAAGAGAGGACAGATGCTGGGCAGGCAAAAAAAATAAAATAAAAAGAGATGTCTGGCTTCCCTGGTGGCGCAGTTGTTGAGAGTCCGCCTGCCGATGCAGGGGACACGGGTTCATACCCCGGTCCGGGGGCAGTGAGAGGCCCGCG
>NW_006786710.1:0-293 GCF_000442215.2 Lipotes vexillifer | reverse complement strand
AAAAAAAAAAAAAAAAAAAAAAAGTCCTGTACCATGATTGTGTTACTGTTGATTTCCCCTTTTATGGCTCTTAGCATTTGCCTTATTTATTGAGGTGCTCCTATGTTGCAGGCATAAATATTTACAATTGTTATATTTTCTTCTTGGATTGATCCCTTGATTATTATGTAGTGTCCTTCTTTGTCTCTTGTAGTAGTCTTTATTGTAAAGTCTATTTTGTCCAATATGAAACTTGCTACTCCAGCTTTCTTTTGATTTCCATTTGCATGGAATATCTTTTTCCATCCCCTCAC
>NW_006786708.1:0-1168 GCF_000442215.2 Lipotes vexillifer | reverse complement strand
GCACTTGGCACATAATACTTATACGATAAATACCTTTAAATGATTGAACAGTACAGCAACTATAAGATGATGAATAGTTATTACCTAGTGACAAAACTCTTTTAAACAATAGAACAGTACAGTACAAAATCAAACTATGTAATTTAATTCAGTAAAGAGAGAAAGCATTTTTGTCCTTTACTAATATATACTCATTTAGATATTTTATTCAGTCTGAAAAGCATTTCTTAAAATTATCAACATGGGCCAAGTACTGGGCTGGGTCACAGAAACACCAACTAATAAGATCTTTTTTTGCTTAACTGCGATTTCTGACTCTCTGAACTGTAAGGTTTGGCAAAAGCAGATGCTCAATAAATAGTAGCTATTATGATTCCCTACCTATGACTGGCTAGAATTGAATATATATAAATCAGTACAAAATAGTTGTGCTGGCTAACCAGCCTTGGAGAGAATGTGTATAATCCAACCTTGTTAGGCTGAAATGATTTAAAACAGTCTTGACCAAGAAATCTTGGAATATTGCTGTCACCTCAAGTGGGAGGAAGCTTGAGAGCTCAAACAGAACAATGTTGTCAGATTAATTTTCCAAGGTCTCCACTCTGTTTTTAATTTCCCAACTCAGAAACCTTAAGTGGAATCCAGTGAACTATATAGCGATTCTAAATTCCTTAACAAAGCACTGCAAGCTATATAGATTTTGGATTCTTTTTGGCAACATCCTCCATTAACCTCCCTGTCGTGTACTCTAACGTAATTTCCTTAGTCTTGCTAACCTTCAGTTTACTCATCTATAAAATAGTAATAATACAAGTTCCTGATGCACACGGTGGTTAAAAAGGTTAGCAGACAAGCCTGTCACTTAGATCACTGTAAGTGAATAAGAGATGCTGTCATTACGTATTTCAAAAAAATCATGTAAAATCATTATTTGATCAGATTATTTTAAGTAAACGTCATATAGGCACTTAGAAATCTCCTGTGTTTGAAACCAATACACTATCATTACACTAACCTACGCTGAAGAAAAAACTATTCTTATGAGAACAGTAAAAAAATATATTCCAAAGAGTAAAATGAGACACTCTATGCATAATACTAATAATTCTTTCATAAGTTGAAAGTGATTAGATCAGTCAATATGGCAATAAGGACAAGATAAATCTGT
>NW_006786707.1:0-217 GCF_000442215.2 Lipotes vexillifer | reverse complement strand
AAAAAAAAAAAAAAAAAAAAAACTTCCAACAAACAAAAGCCCAGGACCAGATGGCTTCACAGGAGAGTTCTATCAAACATTTAGAGAAGAGCTAACACCTATCCTTCTCAAACTCTTGCAAAACATAGCAGAGGTAGGAACACTCCCAAATTCTTTCTACAAGGCCACCATCACTCTGATACCAAAACCAGACAAAGATGTCACAAAAAAAGAAAAC
>NW_006786706.1:0-10305 GCF_000442215.2 Lipotes vexillifer | reverse complement strand
CAGGCAGAGGGGCAGGGTTCCCCAAGGCAGGCCATTATGTATAGACAGTATCCTTTTAGTGAATAAAAGCAGCGGAAAGCAAAGGTTAAGGTAAAAGAAACAGATCCAACATGTAGTCAAGATTTGGCTCTTCCCTGTTACAATTCTTCTTCATCATTTAAGTCTCAGCTTAAAAGTTACCCTTCAGAGAAGGTCAGGTCCCCTTGTAGAGCTGTGTTAAGACATTTATAAATCCTACGCACTTAAAAGATCTCAGTGGCTGCCAGCCCCCAACTAAATATGAATTCAAACACACACAAAAAAGTGTGAAACATTTACCATTTTTTTGAAATAACATACAGCAAAATGTATACATATCCTGAATAACTTCTTTTTAGATTTTCTTCTGATTCAAATTATCCCCCTATGTCTCTGTCTCATACATGCTGCCCTATTCTCTCTCTCTCTCTCTCTTTTTTTTTTTTCTTGAGCCTCTGCTGGTGCCCCAAACAAGTGCTGAGTCAGCCATCCAGGTAATTTTGCACTCTTCCCATTAAGCATTCCCAGTGTCCCATACCTCTCCAAGTACTTTGCACACTGGTAGTCATGTAACTGCTTGCAGAAATCTCTTTAATGTCTGTCTTCCCTATGACACTGTATTCTTCTGTGGGTCAGGGTCTCAGTTTGCGTAGTTCAAGAGCTCAAGTATTTGTTTGTTTGACCAGCTATTTTGTAAAATGTAAACAACTTTTAAGTGACTAATGAAGAAATCAGGGAATCTTCTAGAGTGGTAAATTGGACTTTTATGAGTCAAAAAGGGATAAAAGAAGATGATGACTTACTAGGTGAGAAAGACAAATGAAATAAGAGGTATTGTCTCCTACAGTATTGATTTCCTCAAAGACTTTATAGACTAATGTTACTATTCTGGTAAATTCATTTCCTCTAGATAATTCCTAGTCAAATACATCATAAATCTGTCATTACAGTCAATATATCATTGATAGTTTTATAAGACCCATTCATAAAATCTTACTAAGGACCTTCCTATTCTGGCCCAGATGCTACATTCTACCTCTTTCCTTCCACCCTCACCTCTTCTGCCACCATTCAGTTATTTAACAAATGTTTTTTGAACATTAAGCAAATGCTAGTCATTGTGCTAGGTGCCTGGGCTAACATTCCCACACACCTTGCACTCAGGGAGTTCATAGTTTAAGGCCTGGGCACCGTCTTAGAATGAAGTTATTAAAGTAACACAATTTTATGTCTGTCATCTTAAATATAATAAAAGTACTATATGTGAAAGTATTCAGAAATTACTGGTACATAGAGTAAAGAAGGTCTGTAAGAAGGTAAAATTTAAAAATTTCTTAGTTCTGTCACCTCCAACTTCAGACCTGCTTGTTCACTGACCAGATCCTCAGTTTCAACTGGGACGTGGTAACTTTTTTAGATGGAGCAATGCTTCTTGCCAATCATCATATACATACTCAGTGACCTTGCATGAAGAAACATCCTGTCTTCAGAAAAGGAGACTGCACCACATCTACACAAGGCAGGGCTGATAAGGTTTGTCAGTGTGTATGTGTATTTATGCATGTATGTGTGTATCTATGTGCCAAGAGGGGAGGAGATGGGGAGGTGATGGGTACATGTTTTATTACTTAGCTCATTCGATTTTTATCCAGTTATTGATGAGTGTAAAGTCATAGGCTCAACCTTCAGAGGTGGTTGTTAACTTTACACAGAAGAAAACTTTATCCCATGACCATAGCTTGCATTTCCAGCCCCAAAATAGGACGGGAGAGAACAGGTAATTCAGTGAATTCACCAGCATGACCAGAAATTCAATTCAGTCATATAACGGCTGATCAATATTATCATTGTAAACAAAGGGGAGATTACTATTAGATGCATCACTCTGTGGCTTTCCACTGTCCTGTGGAAAAAAAGAGGAAAAAAATCCCCTCACAACCACAATAGAAAAGGTAAACAACTTTTCAAACACGCACATATATGTATGTTTTCCTCTGTATTATTATATGTTGTTTTTATTACTGTATCTTTACAGAAAGATGTAAATCTAATTTAACCTTGAATAATATAATACTGCATGTGAATTCTTATGAATAGGACTTAGTCCAACTAAGTAATTAATGACAGCTTTAAAGACTATAAGTGCCCCACAAGGTTGCATTAGAATTCTGAATGGCATCTTGTTTTTACTTTACTGAATTGTTTTGATATGCCAGACAAGAAAATGCAACTCTTCTCCTGTGTTAATTAATTAAATAGTACATTGGGAGAGATACCAGTTTTTAGGTTGCATCCATCGGTTTTAGCTCCACCTGTTGCGTTTTATCAAGTTGCTATTTAAACTCTGATACGGTACTTCATTTGTAGTTTCGATATTGTCCCCATTATCTTCCCTAAAATGAAAACTCCACTACTGACCCCTAAACATGCTCTCATGCTCCTCAGCATCAGGGTGGGTGTGCTGGTCCAGTACCAGAAAGAACCTCTTCTTCTCTGAGGCTGGATCATGGACACATGAATGTCTCAGAGTCTTAATAGTTCTCATAGGGGCTCTTTGTAGAACATACAGGTGGAATTTGTCTCCAGTTGGAACCTGGGAGTCTCTTTTTCCTGGATTTCCCTTCTTCCTCTTGCCCTGTCTGCCCTTTCCCAGAATCCAAGTTCTGGGCCTCTCCCTGCCCCTTGGGTCAGAGTCCAAGAAGATGCATCACTGAATCCACCTTGGGAGAATGACAGAAAGTACTTGTGTTCTTCAAAGTGGGGCACTTGCTGCTGTTGATCACCAGTTTTAATATAACTTTGATGCTTTATTAATTTTACTATTTATATTTATTTAATATTATCGATAATTAATAATAATTACCAGAAGTGAGCAAATACAGCCTGCTTTTTAATTCCTCTTTATTCACCTGTCTCGAATTTCTAAATATGCTTCATTAGATTAAATGTGGCTACTTATAGAAAGATGCAGTTTAACTCTGATGCAATAATCACACTATTTAACACTATACATTCTTGTAACTAATAGAGAAGCTTTCTTATAACAAATTTAATTATTAATAAATGGGGACATCTCCTCAATATGGTGCTCAGAGAAAATAATTGTGGAGTAAAAGACATCTTTTGTGAATATACAGTGCCGAGGGGGCACTGTTACTGTCACTGTTACTGGCACTGTCAAAGTCTGTTACTCCTTTGTATATATTTTTTCTCCAACAATATCATCTCTGTGGATAAGAGAAGATCTTCAACATCTTGCTCTCACCTATCTTTCTTCTCTGTAACCCCAATTAGTTTCAGCTTCCTTCTCTGCAAGCAATTACCTTTATTTCATTATTCAGAGAGTGAGGTCTTTGAAAGCCAGTGAATCAACAGAAGCCAGAAAATTATGTATCACACTGTATATTTAATAATGGTGTACAATCTGATTACTGTGAGTACACTTTTCAACGGTTTTCTGTTTTAAAAGAATTTTATGTGATAGCAACCTTTGTTCTCTCAGGATTACTTGAGTGGAAAAATCCCTTTAAGGCTAAAACAGAACTCATGGTATAATATTGATTCATCAGTAATTCAAATTAGCTTTGAGCTTACCATCAAAACGTGGGGGAAAAAGTGAATCAAAACTGAAAGTAAGACCCTCAGTTCTGGCCCTGCGCTTCCTTAGGTGGTTGATGCCCTTGGACACACTTCCCCTCATAGCAATGGTGAGGACTGCTACCTTACGGGGTAAAAAAAATAATCTGCTGACTTTTACTATTGTACCTGAAACAAAGCTAAGAGGAAAATAATGTTGATTTTTACATGTAGGTAAGTTCAATAGAATTTCACTTCATCTCACCTACATTCCAAACCACTAGAGCACTAACTGTTCACTGGAGACTTTAAGGTCATTGTAAAATGAGATGGCAGTTTGGTAATTAACTGATTTAATGTTGAGTGCCAAGACACAGTTGAGGCTCAAAACACACAAACCTCAAATCCATTAAATTATCCTGTTTTGAATGTCTACTTCAGGAAAAATAAGCAGATGATTTTAAGATAGCTATTTCATTTTGTATAACCACAGTCTGAGGAAAAGTTAAATTGTGTAGTCTAAGAAAGCTTTCAGAAGACTCAAGATGTGAGCTGATGTATTTCATTAAGGAAAGATCATTACCTCCTTGCTAGTTTAGCCAAAAATATGATTTATCTTTAATATAAACTCCCAGATATGAAAAAATATACCATTGGATTTTAAATTATCAATAACAGTTAATCAATATTCAAGTTGCTTCAAGGATGCTAGAATTGATTTGATTATTTTATCACTTCCTTTATATTGTGTCTTCTCTGGATTTACAGTCAGGAATTTGTCAGATACAATTATATTTATAAATTTAATTTTCTTTTGCACTATTTGACAAACTAGGTGTATTCCCAGATTATAAAAAATTTTTTTGGATTTATTCTTTGTTTTTCTTAAAATCGTTCACTAGTTTTCATGTTATTTCCCACAATCTACAACATGAGTACAGTAATCATTTAGTACCTAGAAAAGCTGTGATTATACACTATTTGCTTGGCCCTGATTGATTTTTTAATCCACTGCATCCAATTTAATTCACACATTTTGGTATTCAGCCCAACCAAGAATCTTAAGTTACAAAAGTAACATTTTATATACTTTTAAACTATGTTTACTTTTATATAATTTTAATGCCCAAAATCCAAATACCAAATGTTGAAAACTTTTGGCATTATATTTTGCTTCTCTACTTTTGTGTCTCATCTACTATGTCTTTCTCTCCATTTCTGATAAAAAGCTAGCCTCCAATTTAGCAACCTAAATGTCTAGGTCATTACCCAACACCATCCTTAATAGTAAAGGAAATGCAAATGCTATTATTACAGTGCTATGTATCTTTTAAAGGCTGTTGCTTAGCACCCACATGTGAATCAACAAATCTGCCAACTACAAAGTTCACTTTTATTTAACAAAATGCAGTAGGCCTCCCAGGATTGGATATCCCTCACCCCTGTGCCAAAGCAGGAAAATTTGATTAGGGGAAAAGCAGAAATTCCCTGGATGTGGTGAGAGAAGCAGTACATGTTATCCATATGTAGCATTAGGAAGACCTTTGGAAGATATATATGTGTGGCATCTGGGTCAGGGCCAGGAAATTTTCTTAGCTGAGGTCCTAGTCTGGCTTCTTTTTTGGGACAGCAGAAATGTTCATGCATTTCTGCTTCCTGGACCATTCAAGTTTGCAGTGGGACTTTTGGCTCTATCTGAACCCCGTGGGACCAGTGGAGGTGTCAGCCTGCAGCAGCACTAAGCAACCTCATCCCAAAGCAGCAGCAGGGATGAGATACCTGCCTGTTCTTTCTCCTGGGCTCTCAGCAACACCTGTGGCCCTAAGGCTGTGTGTGGCCACACAGCTCTCTGGTGATAGTTAATCCTGGGACTTACATTAGCATTTAGGAAGGGATGCAGCCTGCCCCACGGTCACCTTTTCACAGGTTCAAGGTGGCTGCAGGCAAGAATCTGAGCTCAGAGAGTTGTAGGAACACACCTGAAGCTGGAGCTATTCCTCACCATTCCATTCAGGGAGATCAGAATTAGTGGGGGGCAGCCAAATTAGGAGATATTGTGGTTGCTGAGGCCTGGAGCAAGCGGGCTGGGAATCCCCTGGGACCCTGATGGAAGGCAGAAGGGACTTGGAAGGGGAGGACTGAATCACTAGCAAGTACCCCAGAGAGGCCCAGAGCTGGTGATGATTGTATGATCCTCATTTCTTTGCATTGTTTTTTTCCCCTGGGAACCTGAGAAGTATTTATTAAAAAAAAAAAAAAAAAGAAGTCACCCAAGTTGTGGGAAGTTCTGCTGTCTTTAGGGCCATACTCTTAGACTAAATTGTCCAGTCATACATAGTCACGAAAATACTCCCAGATGGCGAGTTGCCTCCTTGTCCTTTGTGAGAGACCGTCAAACATGCACAAGAGCAGCCATCATTTCAACATATATTAAGTGAGGGCCTACTATGTGCTAGGAGCTGTATTTGCTACCACACAGATCAAGGGAGGTGGGACAAGTGAGGCCTGTTTCACCTGAAGACAGAAAAGGAAGTTAACTTCTGGATGTCATCCCTGTGCATCCACCATTCTGTTTACATTCTGTAACTGACCTGGAGAGCACTGTGCTCACTAGTAAGGGTGTAGACAATTTAGAATAGAAAAGGTTTGTTTGACACTTATAAATGCAGAGGAGATTATCTGGGGAAGACTTGGAGAATTTAACTGTTCCGTAGAGTCTTCTCCAAATGTTCCGGATTAGAAAACATTTCATCAATATTTTGAAGCTGATCAGACTGGGGATGTTCAATTTAGCAAACCTCCCAAAGGACTGATATATGAGATCAGAAAGGTACTTTCTTAATTTACAATGAGAAGTAAAACCTTCAGGGATTGGGGAGACCGTTGTTTAATTTTTCTTCCTCTCATTCTCTGAATGGAAACCCCATAAGAAACCAAACAATCAGAATATACCTTGAGGAGATAGGCTTAGAAGAGTAGGTATTTATGAGAGACATATTTAATGGCATTATGTTAAGACAGCCCAATGCATGCATTTCTGCTCTAAGAAAGTACCTACCAGGCAGACCAGATACTAAGTAGAAGCTGGCTGGGTTTTCTTTCCTCAAGACACAAATTGACTGGACTCTGTCAATGTTTACACTGTGAATCTCATTTTCCTATATTTTGGAGGCAGACCAAGTCTCACTACCATTCTTACCTTTACTCTATTAATTAGGTAGCAGGCTATTTTGTTTCTTTAAGGTGCATCTCAGTGTTGATCTTTGTTTTAAAACCCAGAGGGCAATCTTATTTCTCATTCTTCAAGAGTATCTCCTTATGGCATGTACTACTACTTGTGAGTGATTACTAAACTTTTAGCTATTAATTATTTTGACTTCATTTCCAGTTTTATGTTAGTTTCAGAAATGGAAGAAATAGCATGGAGAGTGCATCATTAACAAGCTAGGTTTAAAATTAGGGTTTCCTAATGCCTAATCTTTTGATAAGTTCACTAGTTTTTGAAAGCTAATTCCATGTTATTATTACTTTTTAAATTAGCAGGCTTATTATTTAATTGGGCACTAAGGTGCCGATTAAAGAAAGAAAATTCTATTGTATACTAAGGAAAACAATTGATTAAATTTCCTAGAAGTCATTGTGTATTCTACTGTTTGGAGATTAAGTAGAAGTAAAATCAGTTAAAAATATTTTTAAAAATTTCCTAGAAGTAAAATCCATGGGAGATATAAAATCATTGTCAACTGGGCATTCTCTCATTGTGTCTGTGTCTCTATGGGTTAAGAAAATTGCCAAGGCCAGCACACTGTTCAAAATGGATAAGCAAAAATCCTTGTCAGTTTTAAATCAGCTCAAGTCAATTTGGTTGCTTGACACTGAGAACCCTGACTAGTACACCTGGTCTAGCCTACAGCCAGGTCTATGTAGCTACTCTGTAAATGCTTTCTCCTGCGCGGCGGCCTCTTCTTGCTTGCTTCTGTGGATTAGGCCAGAGCCACTGTTTGGCTTGGAAAGTCATCTTCCCAGGGGAGCAGTCAGTACATTGACTTGTAACTGGATGGCCAAAGGGCTGGTTGTTAAATCCACTGGGTTTTCCAACAGAAAAAAAATGGGAGGAAATGTTATCATATATTCAAATCCTGTGGGAATCTTCCTTCCTAAGACAGTACCCTCTGCTCCCATCACAGAAAAGGAAATTAAAACCAGAAATATTTATATCCACTCCTAGTAAGCCAATTTATGAAAATGAGACTTCACCAGATTCTGAAATTCTGTGCTCCCATTATGTAGTTATGTTGTCCAGACATGCCTTTTAATAGTTCAAGAAAAATCTCTCTTCTACCCAAGGAACATAGTTAGTATACAAATTCATGGGCAAAAAAATGTTCATCCTTGATAGTAATCCATCCAAAGAATGCAAGTGAAAGCAACTTTAAAATAACATTTTACATCTACTGAAATAGCAAAGAAGTATATCTTTTTATTATAACAATTGTCAGTGTTGAAGTGAAATTATGTACTCATTCTTGATGGCACTGTAAATTAATACTATCCTTTTGGAAAGGAATATGGCAACAAAGAACAATAGACGTAAATATAATCGAGTCCTTTGTTCCATGAAGAATTTATCATAAATAATTCAGAAGAAATAAAAAGGTATGTACATGAATACATTCATTACCTCTTTATCCATAATAATAAGACATTGGTACAGAGTAAAAAATCAACATTGGGATTAAAATTTTGGTTGATCATTTTTGCAAACTAGGTATGACACTCCTTCATCAATCATAACTGAAAAGCGAGCATCTATTTTATGATATAAATGTGTAGTACAGAGACTACTGACACAATCCAGCAGTGGACAGTGGTGAGAAATGATTGATTCTGCAATATAATGTCAAACATAAAATATAGTTACTAAAATATTAATGAAAGCACAATTTCAATTATGACCTGTACCTCAGAATAACCTAATAGGTATGAGGGAAGTTTCTCTTTTATACTATTATAGCCAATAAATTAGGAAGAAATCATAGAGTATCACTATATAGGTATTGCTCAACAAAGGCTACTTGCATCCCAAGAAGACAACCAGACATGTACCTTCTCATGGAAGTTTATAAACATCTATGAGGTGGTTTTGTCCTCCACCAAAAAACAAAAACCAAAAAAGCTAAATATGATCAAGTCTCAGATACACTGCTGGAAGAATATGTTTAATGAGTCCATGGCTATTCAATCAGCAAAATCTAGACAGTGAGGACTTCTGCAGGACTACAACCTTTTTCTTCAACAATAAAATTCCAAGTTTTTTAAAAAGAGAGAGATCCAGGGGAAACTTATAAAGAAAAAAGCCCTCAAAATATATATCAATCAATAACAACATATGGACCTTGTTGGTATCTAGATTTGAACAAACTGTTTTAAGAAAAAGTTTTTACAATTACAGTAAGGAAAATGTGAACACTGGGTATTAGTAGTATTAAGGAATTTTTCCTGACTTTGGAGAGAATGATAGTATTGTAGCTTTTTAAAAAGGGAAGTCCTTAAAAAAATGATGCAATATCGAAATATATATAGAATGAATGATATGATATCTTGAATTTGCTTCAGAACAATCTGGAGTTTCTTCAAATAGAATTCACATCAATTTTGTTATGCAACTGAAGCCTGCAGAATGTTGCACATGTGCTCCAGACCTTTCCATTTACAAATTTATTTATTCCTTTGAAGGAACTTATCTTTTTTCACCAGAGCCTATTTAGAGCTTATTTCTGCTTCACGGATTTTGTCTAGCTTCTCCCACTACTTCAATACCATAGGAACTATCTGCCACATTTGTTCTTTAGAAAAACACAAACAGAAATTCTGCTATTAAGTTTTATTTTTTAGGCTGCATTGGGTCTTAGTTGCAGCATGCAGGATCTTTCATTGTGGTGTGCAGGCTTCTCTCTAGTTGTGGCGCATGGGCTCCAGAGCACATGGACTCTGTAGTTGTGGCACGCAGGCTCTCTAGTTGTGGCACGTGGGCTTAGCTGTGCCGTGGCATGTGGGATCTTAGTTCCTCTGACCAGGGATCGAACCAGCGTCCCCTGCATTGCAAGATGGATTCTTAACCACTGGACCACCAGAGAAATCCCCAAATTCTGCTATTAAAATGTATTCTTGCCCCTGGCATTCTCATCATAAAAGGAAAGTCATAGAATCTGAGACCAATTAAACCCATAAGTACTTATCAGAGGCACATGATGGATTATGCATAGAGGGTGATTGAGACAGGTTAAAAATAAATTCTTTGTCTTGAGAAATTGACCAGCTAAATGGGGAGAAAATCATGTGGAAATAATTATAACAATCATTAACATTTATTGACTTCTTACTGTGTGCCCAGTACTAGCTAAGTGCTTTACATGCATTTAATTTTAACCCTCACAATGACTCCATGAAGTAGATATTATTATTATTCCTAAAATACAAATAAAAAAACTGAAATGTGCAAACTTTATATAACTTGCTCAGTATCATATGGGTAGTAGAAGGGCCTGGAACCCAGGTCTCTGTGAAGCAAAAGCCCACACCAAGGGCTCCTCTGGTGGCGCAGTGGTTGGGAGTCTGCCTGCTGATGCAGGGGACACGGGTTCATGTCCCGGTCTGGGAAGATTCCACATGCCGCGGAGCGGCTGGGCCCGTGAGCCATGGCCGCTGAGC
>NW_006786705.1:5545-7577 GCF_000442215.2 Lipotes vexillifer | reverse complement strand
ACAGAAATCAAAAAGACAGAGCCACCCCAAAGTTTGGGGTTGCCCTCTTTACAGGAAACTCATCCACGGTACAAGTTAATACCTACGAAAGGAAACAATGGATCACGAAGTTGTGGCACTTACGTGCCATGGAATATCAGTCAGCAATGGAATCAATGTCATAAGGCCCGTAGCATCTTAGTGAGTGGATTTAGGTACGCTGATTCCAAGTGAAATAGGTCACACGGAAAAACGTACATCATACGGTATCACTAATACATGGATTGTAAACTTTTCTACACATGGAAGGAATTACAAAACAGAAGAGAGACTCTCATTTAGAAAACAAACTTATGCTTGCGTAAGGGGAAAGCTGAGTGGGGTGCTGCATAAAACCAGAGATTGAAATAAGCAGAGATACTGTTCCAGAAGCCAAATACGTAATAGACAAGAACTATTCCTTGCTCCACGAAATGGACTCAACACCCCATATTCAACGCATAGGAATAGACCTGACTGGTAGGAATCTTAAAACCTATGAATTTATATGTCTCCGTAAGAGAATCAAGCGTGTGTAGAGCGACATAAGCGCAGCAGTGAAAATCAGCCAAATCCCGTTATAAAAATAAATTTCAAAACCAAAACACAATGACAGTGAAATAGAGAGACATTCTTACTTAATTCATTCACGGCTCGGGATGAAACCTGGATTTACCACATCTATACCCACAGCTGTGTGAGACATAAGGCTGGACACTAGGGGCTGACAGGATTGGTGAGGTTTGGTAAGCAAAGGCAAACCCTTTGAAGTCATACTGCATGGTTTCCATTCCGTGGGGCCCAACTCCCCAGGTTTAATGGATTCTTCCTTCCGCTAAAACATTCATGGGAAACCCAGAGTATGGTCCACCGTGTGATCGGGCAACGTTCCTAAAATGCATCTCAGTTTACGTTTCCTGGAACACGTGTTGGCCGTTCAAGACGCTGTCCTGACACTCCTCACACTTGCAGAGTCATTGCATTTAATGCCCTGTTTGGCAAACTTTGCGATTTCTGCATACGATGGACAGGAATGTGGAGAACAAACGAGAGACAAGCTGTAGGTGTTTGGGCTTGCACATTGAACTCTAATTTCCCACCAGCAAGAAGAATGAACCAAAGCCTCAGCATGCCGTGGCTGAACCAGACCAGGGTCTGAAGCAATCCTGCGGGATGGCGGCCATCTCACAAGAAAGCGAGGGGAGAAAAGGAGCTCAGGGCCACTGTAATTCACAAACCTGCAGAGTTATAAATGACAGCTTTCGCTAAAAATATATTGAACTAATCCTGCGAAGAGAACTTGAATGTTAGGCAGAATAACAGGAAAATGATTTCAGGAGGTTGTTTGGAATTGCATTTAAAGCCTATAAAAATAGGCAGAATGCCGACGAGGATGCCCTTGGCCAACAAGGGCGTATGCGTTTTTTCCTGAATATATTCAGGAAAAAACGCATACGCCCTTGTTGGCCAACCAAGCAAGCTTGCAATGGAAATCTGTGCTACAATGAACTCTCACTTCCCTCCGGTCAAAAAGGCCATCTGAAAAAAGTGTAAAATCCAGAAAGGCAGGACAGGCCAGGGAGAACAGGGAGCGTTGTTATGCTGATGGGCGGGATGTAAATTGCCAACAGCCACCCTGCAGAAACGTATGGTATTTCGTGAAACATTGAAAAAACAAGGTACATAGCCTCGGGCACTAGGCTTAGGGAAACAGAAATCAAAAAGACAGAGCCACCCCAAAGCTTGGGTCTGCCTTCTTTACAGGAAACTCATCCACGGTACAAGTTAATACATACGAAAGGAAAAAATGGATCGTCAAGTTGCGGCACTTACGTGCCATGGAATATCAGTCAGCAATGAAATCAAGGTCATCTGGCCCGTAGCATCTTAGTGATTGGATTTAGGTACGATGATTCCAAGTGAAATAAGTCACACGGAAAAAGAAACATCATACGGTATCACTAATACACGGATTGTAAACTTTTCTACACATGGAAGGAATTACAAAACAGAA
>NW_006786705.1:1757-2472 GCF_000442215.2 Lipotes vexillifer | reverse complement strand
GGATGAAACCTGGATTTACCACATCTACACCCACAGCCGTGTGAGACATAAGGCTGGACTCTAGGGGCTGATAGGATTGGTGAGGTTTGGTAAGCAAAGGCAAACCCTTTGAAGTCATCCTGCATGGTATCCATTCCATGGGGCCCAGTTCCCCAGGTTGAATGGATTCTTCCTTCCCCTAAAACATGGAAACGAAACCCAGAGTATGGTCCACCGTGTGATTGGGCAACGTTCCAAAAAATGCATCTCAGTTTACGTGCCCTGGAACACGTGCGTTCAAGATGTGCCCTGGAACACGTGTAGGCCGTTCAAGATGCTTTCCTGACACTCCTCACACTTGCAGAGTCAATGCCTTTAACTCCCTGTTTGGCACACTTTGCAATTTGTGCGTAAGATGGACAGGAATGGGGAGAACCACCGAGAGACAAGCTGTAGGTGTTTGGGAGGGCACATTGAACTCTAATTTCTCACCACAAAGGAGAAAGAACCAAAGCCTCAGCATGCCGTGCCTGAGCCAGACTGGGGTCTGAAGCAATCCTGCGGGATGGCGGCCAGCTCACAAGAAAGCGAGGGGAGAAAAGGAGCTCAGGGCCACTGTAATTCACAAACCTGCAGAGTTATAAATGACAGCTTTTGTCCAAAAATATACTGAAGTAAGGCTGCGAAGAGAATTTTGAAGTGAGGCAGAATTGCAGGAAACCGATTTCAGGAGGTG
>NW_006786705.1:0-1601 GCF_000442215.2 Lipotes vexillifer | reverse complement strand
GTAACTCTCACTTCCCCCCGGTCAAAAAGGCCATCTGAAAAAAGTGTAAAATCCAGAAAGGCAGGACAGGCCAGGGAGAACAGGGAGCGTTGTTATGCTGATGGGCGGGATGTAAATTGCCAACAGCCACCCTGGAGAAACGTATGGTATTTCCTGAAACATCGAAAAAACAAGGTACATAGCCTCGGGCACTAGGCTTAGGGAAACAGAAATCAAGAAGACAGAGCCACCCCAAAATTTGGGGCTGCTCTCTTTACAGGAACCTCGTCCGCGGTACAAGTTAAATACCCACGAAAGGAAAAAATCGATCGCCAAGTTGTGGCACTTACGTTCCATGGAATATCAGTCAGCAATGAAATCAATGTCATCAGACCCATAGCATCTTAGTGAGTGGATTTAGGTACGATGATTCCAAGTGAAATGAATCACACGGAAAAAAAAACATCATACGGTATCACTAATACACGGATTGTAAACTTTTCTACACATGGAAGGAATTACAAATCAATAGAGAGTCTCTCATTTAGAAAACAAACTTATGCTTGCGTAAGCGGAACGTTGAGTGGGGGTGCTGCATAAAACCAGAGATTGAAGTCAGCACAGATACCATTCCAGAAGCCAAATACGTAATAGACAAGATCTACTCCTTGCTCCACGAAATGGACTCAACACCCCATATTCAACGCAAAGCAATAGACCTGACTGGTAGGAATCTAAAAACCTATGTATCTATATGTATCCGTAAGAGAATCGAGCGTGTGTAGAGCGACATAAGCGCAGCAGTGAAAATCAGCCAAATCCCATAACAAAAATAAATTTCAAAACCAAAACACAATGACATTGAAATAGAGAGATATTCTTACTTAATTCATTCAGGGCTCGGGATGAAACCTGGATTTACCACATCTACGCCCACAGCTGTGTGAGACATAAGGCTGAACACTAGGGGCTGATAGGATTGGTGAGGTTTGGTAAGCAAAGGCAAAACCTTTGAAGTCATACTGCATGGTATCCATTCCATGGGGCCCACTCCGCATGTTTAATGGATTCTTCCTTCCGCTAAAACATTCATGGGAAACCCAGAGTATGGTCCACCGTGTGATCGGGCAAAGTTCCTAAAATGAATCTCAGTTTACGTGCCCTGGAAAACGTGTTGGCCGTTCAAGACGCTTTCTTGACACTCCTCACACTTGCAGCGTCACTGCCTTTAAAGTCCTGTTTGGCACACTTTGCCATTTCTGCGCAAGATGGACAGGAATGGGGAGAACCAACGAGAGACTAGCTGTAGGTGTTTGGGCCGGCACACTGAACTCTAATTTCCCACCAGCAAGAAGAATGAACCAAACCCTCAGCATGCCGTGCCTGAACTAGACTAGGGTCTGAAGCAATACTGCGGGATGGCGGTCAGATCACAAGAAAGCAAGGGGAGAAAAGGATCTCAGGGCCACTGTAATTCACAAACCTGCAGAGATACATGACAGCTTTCATCCAAAAATATATTGAAGTAAGGCGGCGAAGAGAAATTTAAAGTGAGGCAAAATTGGAGGAAACCGATTTCAGGAGGTGGTTTGGAATTGCATTTAAAGCCTATGAAAATAGGC
>NW_006786704.1:0-217 GCF_000442215.2 Lipotes vexillifer | reverse complement strand
GCAAATCCAGAAACACCTATTTTGCTGATTTGTGTGGGAAACTGCAGGATCATCAGTATGTCCGAAAGAAGTGTGATCTGATCTTTCTGGTTTGCTGGCCTCGGTGAACAATGCTTTACGTTGTTCGGATTATTTTGCTAGGTTCCTGCAATGTGGCATGGCTGCATAAATGAGCTGAAGAAAATGCAACAGATAAAATTTTCCACCGTGGTTAAAG
>NW_006786703.1:0-216 GCF_000442215.2 Lipotes vexillifer | reverse complement strand
CTATTTTATACATATAAATGTATACATGCCAATCCAAATCTCTCAACTCCTCCCACCCCCACCACTCACAGCTTCCCCCCTTGCTGTCCATTCGTTTGTTCTCTACATCTGTTGCTCTGTTTCTGCCTTGCAAAACGGTTCATCTGTACAATATTTCTAGATTCCACATATATGCATTAATATACAATATTTGTTTTTCTGACTTACTTCACTCTG
>NW_006786702.1:0-350 GCF_000442215.2 Lipotes vexillifer | reverse complement strand
TAAGTTGGATTTTGAGATTTCCTCAGGATGGTAAATATATATTAGTGGAAGATAAATATTCCTAGTGATGGGAAATAGAAAACAAGACTTAGAATGAGACAGTCAGGATTTATTTTTATTTATTTATTTTTATTTTTAAAATTTTTATAGGAGTATAGTTGATTTACTATGTTGTGTTAGTTTCAGGTGTACAGCAAAGAGAATCAGTTATCCATATACATATATCCACTCTTGTTTAGATTCTTTTCCCATATAGGCCATTACAGAGTATTGAATAGAGTTCCCCATGCTGCACAGTAGGCCCTTATTAGTTATCTATGTTATATATAGTAGTGTGTATATGTCAATCC
>NW_006786701.1:337-813 GCF_000442215.2 Lipotes vexillifer | reverse complement strand
AATGGATACCATGCAGTATGACTTCAAAGGCTTTGCCATTGCTTACCAAACCTCACCAATCCTTACAGCCCCTAGTGTCCAGCCTTATGTCTCACACAGCTGTGGGTATAGATGTGGTGAATCCAGGTTTCATCCCGAGCCGTGAATGAATTAAATAAGAATGTCTCTCTATTTCACTGTCATTGTGTTTTGGTTTTGAAATTTATTTTTATAATGGGATTTGGCTGATTTTCACTGCTGCGCTTATGTCGCTCTACGCACGCTCGATTCTCTTACGGATACATATAGATACATAGGTTTATAGATTCCTACCAGTCAGGTCTATTCCTATGCGTTGAATATGGGGTGTTGAGTCCATTTCGTGGAGCAAGGAGTAGATCTTGTCTATTACGTATTTGGCTTCTGGAACGGTATCTGTGCTGATTTCAATCTCTGGTTTTATGCAGCACCCCCACTCAGCTTTCCCCTTACGCAAG
>NW_006786701.1:0-316 GCF_000442215.2 Lipotes vexillifer | reverse complement strand
TTCTGTTTTGTAATTCCTTCCATGTGTAGAAAAGTTTACAATCCGTGTATTAGTGATACCGTATGATGTTTCTTTTTCCGTGTGACTTATTTCACTTGGAATCATCGTACCTAAATCCAATCACTAAGATGCTACGGGCCAGATGACCTTGATTTCATTGCTGACTGATATTCCATGGCACGTAAGTGCCGCAACTTGACGATCCATTTTTTCATTTCGTGGGTATTTAACTTGTACAGTGCACGAGGTTCCTGTAAAGAGGGCAGCCCCCAAGTTTGGGGTGGCTCTGTCTTGTTGATTTCTGTTTCCCTAAGCC
>NW_006786700.1:0-4434 GCF_000442215.2 Lipotes vexillifer | reverse complement strand
GGGAGGGAGGAGGGAGGGAGGGATGGAGGGTGGGGGACTCATGGTTTAACAGCCAAGAGAGGGGTAGATTACATGTCGTAATCTTCAACACTCAGTGTTCCCCTACTCCCAAAGACCCATCACTCTAACCAGAGCCACATCTGCCATTCTGTTTCTACCACTGTCCTTTTATTCATGTGGTCCTCATGTCTGGAATATTCTTCATCCTCATCGTTAGCTCTTCAAAATCTCCTCATCTTTCAACATTTTGCTTCTTTCTTCTTTGGGGGAACATTTCTTGACTACTTTAGGCCACACAGCAACTAATGTAAGGATTCCACTACTCTGTCTATTTCATGGCCAAATCACCTCTGCCCAGGATGCTATTCTGTGAACCCCACAGCTAGAATTCTTAGAAGAACGCTCTGTGCTCTTCAGTCTTGTGAACAGTGGTCCTGGTTTACCAGTAGTTCATAGAATGGGGGCCTTTGATACTGTCAAGTGCTCCAGATGTTTGTCCATGAGAGAGAGATTTTTCTACCAATATAATAAACCATGAACACCTGCACCAAGACAGTGTTGCAGGATATGCCGTGATAAAGATGGAAGATTTTAAATGCTACCTGACTTTTAGACTTGGTTTCCAGCACTGTCCCTGCCTCAGCCCCAGCCTGAGGAAACAGCATTTCTGCCACAGCCCTGTGTATCTGTATGCCAGGGCTGCCGTGATAAATCACCACAGACTCGGTGGGGTAAAACAACGTAAAGTCAGTTCTGGAGGCTAGAAGTCTGAAATCATATTCCCTCTATGGGGAGAATCTATAGGAAATGTCTATAGGGAAATCCTTCCTTGCCTCTTCCTAGATTATGGTGGTTTTCTGGAAATCTTTGACATTCCTTGGCCTGTGGATACATCACTCCAATTTTCCATCTTCATGAGACGTTCCTTCTGTGTCTCTGTATCTTCACTGATAAGGATGCCAGTGCTTTATTCGATATTATTAGACTAGGAACACTTCCTCCTTCAGCGTGCTTTAATGTTAACAAACTACATATGCAGCAACCCAATTTCCAAATAAAGTCACATTCTGAGGTACCGGGAGTTAAGACTTCAACATATCTTTTTAAGGGGACACAATTCAACCCGTAAGACACTGCAGTCATTGTACAGCAAAGGCAAGAAGGCCAGGAGGTGGGGAAATAAACATAAGAGCAAGGAGAGAGGGAGGGGGCGGGCGAAGTCAGTGGGATCAAGAAATTACTGTGAATGGTTTTTAGGTCTGATTGTCATTGGCTTCCAGCTGAGTGGAGAGGCCTGGTTCAAAGGCACAGAGTGACAGCACACAGGGTGAAGCAGCTTATAATAAGCAAGTGTCTGTTGAGGGCCCTCTTTGAGTGATACCCTCTGACCATGGCAAGCTGGCAGTATAAGCTGGATATGACCAACACCTGCAAGCCCCACAGAGAGAATGAGGTGAGCACAGTGGAAGGAGAGCTGGTAATGAACTCTCTTGAGCCCTGAGGGTATAGAGAATTAAAAAGATTGTCTCCTGTGTACAATACATTTGGAAAATTGAATAGACTCAACTTCCCTTTAAAAAATATTCATTACCCTGCTTATAGAGTCTTGCCTTACTGAGTCCTGCAATTTGCAAATGAACTATTGGTCCAACTCAGTCTATTGAAGGGATAATGAGTATTAAAGAGAACCTGGTCTCTGAAGTTGGCTTATGAATCAGGATGATTATGAATGACTCATGCCCTTTGCATCTTCAAAGGGCCTTCCCCTGCTGTGCCAACAGAGGACATAATCCCCGAGCTTTCTCAAGTGGACCTTGGCGGGGAAGGGTTGCAGGGCTCCAGTGAGACCGCCAAAGGAGGGGGTCTTGCGGACCACACGTGGAAGGGGCACGCAGTCCACAGCTTCAGCTTGCTGCTTGCAAAGTTTATTAGCACGTGCTGATGAAGGGCGCCCTGACCACAATTCCCTAGCGTCAAGAAGAGACCCAGCGGGAGGCCTTTAGAGTGTGTGCCTTTAACTGCCTTGCCTGAGGCCTAGAGGCTGTGCCAGGGTCTAGCAGCCCTTTGATCGCACTGATGTGTTCAAAGCACTCAAGGATGACAAGTTTCTTCTAAAATGAGGTATTCCATGGGTATTCCACTGACTAAATATGTTGTTGACCATGAGCCATTGAGACCCTGAGAACAGCAATAAAAGAAAACATTACCCCAAAGGCTGTTTTCCTTCCTCTAATAAAGACAAGGGGTGGAGGAACGAGGAAAGGGGATCCCCAGAGGCAAAAGGGGAGACTGTCCTAAAAAACAGCATAACTAGCAAATGCCACTAAAATCCTCATCAGTGGATGTTAGGGTAAAAGGATTGATTTTCTGGTACCATGGGCATAATTGGTAAGAACATAGCAAGAGTTACTATTTACTGAGCACCCAAGCTGAGTTAGTTTCTTACTAGATATTTTACAGACATAACTCTGAATGGCTGATAACATCACCTTCCATTTTTACTTGCTTTAAACATGAGGATCCTGGGGCTTACACCAGTGACGTGACTTTCCCCAAGTCACACTCTATAAAGTACCAGAGCTGGGGTTTGGACCCACCAGGATATTACCCACAAGCCTTGTGACATCATGGAAGGAGGAGGGCTTTGAGTTCTACTAGATATGGATTGGAATAGGGCTTCCTCACTGGAAACTGAATGACCCAACTTGCAGACAGGCAGCGTTACTGGGCCATTTCCAGCAGGGTGGCTTAGGAGGACCTTGCCCACCTACTTCCTCACCCCTTATGCCTCAGAGCCCCTGGGCAGCGCTACCCTTTACACCTTTCACTGGGCTTTCCAGATCCCAGACACTGCCCTGCTGGGAATCAGCAACTGGGTTGCCCTGTCCAATTACGATTGCTGAATTTGGAGCTCAAATTTATATAATGATCTTCATTAATGGGCTTTGCATTCCCACAGCGTTTCCATCTTCAGAGTGCTCTGTGAACATTAACTAATTAATGTGGGCTACAAATTGTGCCAAGGCCCAGAGGGCTTCAACTGTTCAGTTCCTGGATGGTCTCTGTTGATGGTGGTGATTACAGAAAGCATTGAGTTCCCTTTCACTTGGTGCCTGGTGGTGGAGCGTGTCACCACAGCACCATCAGCTCCACTGCAGGCACTGCTGAGTCCAATACTTCTGGGCTAGGCCTGCACTTAGGGCTACAAAGAAGAGGAAGCAGAGGCCTTATAGAAGCAAGTGACAAGCTGAGTGTCAGCAAACATCATGCTTTACAATGAAAGACACAGCTTTACATGAATTTGTTCAAATGGATCACATTCAAACTTCCAATTCACAAATGGAGAAATAGGTTCAGAGGGATAAAGTGACCAATTTGAGTTGCATTTATGGTATGGGGTAGAGCCTAATCTCCTAAATCCCCAAGCAATACTTTTTGCCAGGTAGAATAACTGAAATTATTTATATAACCCACAACTTAATATACAAGTGAGGAATGAAAAGTAGAAAGAGAAATCCAAAGGCAAGAGATAAAATTTCCTTTCTGTCAGTGAGGAAGACCTCCTTGGAAATCAAATTTGTGTTGGGCCTTATTTACTGTTTTATTAGCAACTTTGCTCAGTTTTTATCAGGAATGGATGTTGGATTTTGTCAAATGCTTCTTCTATATCTACTAAGATATGAAAATTTTTTTATTCTGTTAATAAGGTGAGGGCTATGGACTGAATGTGTCCCCCAAACGTCATATGTTGAAATTCTAACTCTCAGAGTTATGGTGTTAGGAGGTGGGGCCTTCTAGAAGGCACAAGGGTGGAGCCCTCATCAATGGGATTAGTGCCCCTATGAAAGAGACCTCAGAGAGCTTGCTTCTTCTGTCATGCTCTCCACCATGAAGTACAACCAGGAAAGATGACAATGCCTGTTGAAGATACATCATTGAGGATACAACGAGAAGATCTGCAAACAAGGGAGAGGGCTCTCAACAGACACTGGTCTGCTGGCACCTTGATCTTAGACATTCCAGAGTCCAGAACTGTGAGAAATAAATTTCTATTGTTTAAACCATCCAGTCTGTGGTGTTTTTGTTATAGCAGACCAAACTGACTAAGATGGTGAGTTACACTGATTTTCAAATGTTGAAGCAACATGGCATTTCTGATATAGTTCAAATGTGCTGCATTTAATCAGCTAAAATTTTGTTAAGAATTCTGCATCAGGGCTTCCCTGGTGGCGCAGTGGTTGAGAGTCCGCCTGCTGATGCAGGGGACTCGGGTTCATGCCCCGGTCCAGGAGGATCCCACGTGCCGCAGAGCGGCTGGGCCCGTGAGCCATGGCCACTGAGCCTGCGTGTCCGGAGCCTGTGGTCCGCAATGGGAGAGGCCACAGCAGTGAGAGGGCCGCATACAGCAAAAAAAAAAAAAAAAAAAAAAAAATT
>NW_006786699.1:0-2578 GCF_000442215.2 Lipotes vexillifer | reverse complement strand
GGAACGGTATCTGTGCTGATTTCAATCTCTGGTTTTATGCAGCAACCCCACTCAGCTTTCTCCTTATGCAAGCATTAGTTTGTTTTCTAAATGAAAGACTCCCTTCTGTTTTGTAATTACTTCCATGTTAGAAAAGTTTACAATCCGTGTATTAGTGATATCGTATGATGTTTCTTTTTCCATGTGACTTATTTCACTTGGAATCATCGTACCTAAATCCACTCACTAAGATGCTACGGACCTGATGACATTGATTTCATTGCTGACTGATATTCCATGGCACGTAAGTGCCGCAACTTGGCGATCCATTTTTTCCTTTCATGGGTATTTAACTTGTACCGTGGACGAGGTTCCTGTAAAGAGGGCAGCCATAAACTTTGGGGTGGCTCTGCCTTTTTGATTTCTGTTTCCCTAAGCCTAGTGCCCGAGGCTATGTACCTTGTTTTTTCAATGTTTCAGGGAATACCATACGTTTCTCCAGAGTGGCTGTTGGCAATTTACATCCCGCCCGTAAGCATAACAATGCTCCCTGTTCTCCATGGCCTGTCCTGCGTTTCTGGATTTTACACATTTTTCAATGGCCTTTTTGACCAGGGCGAAGTGAGGGTTCATTGTAGTGCAGATTTCCATTGCAAGCTTGCTTGGTTGGCGGAAAAGGGCATATGCGTTTTTTCCTGAATATATTCAGGAAAAAACGCATACGCCCTTTTTGGCCAAGTGCATCCTGGTCGGTGTTCAGCCTATTTTCATAGGCTTTAAACGCAATTCCAAACCACCTCCTGAAATCGGTTTCCTGCAATTCTGCCTCACTTTCAAGTTCTCTTCGCAGCCTTACTTCAATATATTTTTGGACGAAAGCTGTCATTTATAACTCTGCAGTTTTGTGAATTACAGTGGCCCTGCGCTCCTTTTCTCCCCTCACTGTCTTGTGAGCTGGCCGCCATCCCGCAGGATTGCTTCAGATCCTAGTCTGGTTCAGGCATGGCATGCTGAGGCTTTGATTCATTCTTCTTGCTCGTGGAAAGTTAGAGTTCAATGTGCCCGTCCAAACACCTACAGCTAGTCTCTAGTTGGTTCTCCCCATTCCTGTCCATCTTACGCAGAAATCGCAAAGTGTGCCAAACAGGACGTTAAAGGCACTGAATCTGCAAGTGTCAGGAGTGTCAGAATAGCGTCTTGAATGGCCAACACGTGTTCCAGGGCACGCAAACTGAGATGCATTTTAGGAACGATGCCCGATCACGCGGTTGACCATACTCTGCGTTTACCATGAATGTTTTAGCGGAAGGAAGAATTAATTATACCTGGGGACTTGGGCCCCATGAAATGGATACCATGCAGTATGACTTCAAAGGCTTTGCCTTTGCTTACCAAACCTCACCAATCCTATCAGCCCCTAGTGTCCAGCCTTATGTCTCACACAACTGTGGGTGTAGATGCGGTAAATCCAATTTCCATACTGAGACCTGAATGAATTAAGTAAGAATGTCTCTCTATTTCACTGTCATTGTGTTTTGGTTTTGAAATTTATTTTTGTAATGGGATTTGGCTGATTTTCACTGCTGCGCTTATGTCGCTCTACGCACGCTCGATTCTCTTACGGATACATATAGATACATAGGTTTTTAGATTCCTACCAGTCAGGTCTATTCCTATGCGTTGAATATGGGGTGTTGAGTCCATTTCGTGGAGCAAGGAGTAGATCTTGTGTATTATGTATTTGGCTTCTGGAACGGTATCTGTGCTGATTTCAATCTCTGGTTTTATGCAGCACCCCCACTCAGCTTTCCCTTTATGCAAGTATAAGTTTGTTTTCTAAATGAGAGACTCTCTTCTGTTTTGTAATTCCTTTCATGTGTAGAAAAGTTTACAATCCGTGTATTAGTGATACCGTATGATGTTTCTTTTTCCGTGTGACGTATTTCACTTGGAATCATCGTACCTAAATCCACTCACTAAGATGCTATGGGCCTGATGACCTTGATTTCATTGCTGACTGATATTCCATGACACGTAAGTGCCACAACTTGGCGATCCATTTTTTCCTTTCATGGGTATTTAACTTGTACCGTGGACGAGGTTCCTGTAAAGAGGGCAGCCCCAAACTTTGGTGTGGCTCTGGCTTTTTGATTTCTGTTTCCCTAAGCCTAGTGCCCGAGCCTATGTACCTTGTTTTTTTCGATGTTTCAGGAAATACCATACGTTTCTCCAAGGTGGTTGTTGGCAATTAACATCCCACCCATCAGCATAACTATGCTCCCTCTTCTCCCTGGCCTGTCCTGGTTTCTGGATTTTACACTATTTTCAGATGGCCTTTTTGATCGGGGGGAATTGAGAGTTCTTTGTAGCGCAGATTTCCATTGCAAGCTTGCTTGGTTGGCCAAAAAGGGCGTATGCGTTTTGTCATGAATATATTCAGGATAAAACACATACGCCCTTTTTGCCCAAGGGCATCCTGGTCGCCGTTCTTCCTATTTTCATAGGCTTTAAAGGCAATTCCAAGCCACCTGAAATTGGTTTCCTGCAATTCTGCCTCAATTTCAAGTTTTCTTCGCAGCCTTACTTCAATATATTTTTG
>NW_006786698.1:1072230-1082839 GCF_000442215.2 Lipotes vexillifer | reverse complement strand
AGGTCTCTTGTGGACCAGTGTCCTGAAGTTGGCTCTCCCACCTCAGAGGCACAGAACTGACTCATGGTTGCAGCACGAAGAGCCTTTCATCCACACGGCACTTCTTGGAGGCACAGGTAGCTCCTTGGCATATTCAAGCTCAGAGACCAGACCCAGAACAGCAGCAGGATATGGTGGTACGTTTTTCTTTTTCTTTCCTTTGTGCTTTGTCTAGCTTCACTTGCTTAGAGGGCGCTGCATGCAGACGCTTCGCATCTGGCTCGTCAGTGCAGAGTTTGGACCTGTTTCTTATTCAGCCGGTATAAGGTTGCATAATTTGTTGGGGAAGAGGATGAATGAATTAATGGAACTGGCATTGTTGTGTATAACAAATCAAAGAATTAATTTCATTGTTAAGTGGTGATGTCTTGGGATATATATAATATAAACTAGTATATATACTAGTTAGGATATATACTAGTATATACACTAGTTAGAAAAAAATTGTTTTCTCCCCTTTTATAGGTTTAATTGAACCATTTGTGAGAATGAATGTTTGTTTAAGAGGGGAAAATGAATGTTTGTGTACATATTTGCACTTGTACTTGCTTGTATGTATATATGTATGGAAAGATGGAATATATGAGAGTGGGGGGAGTGTTGTGAGAGAGAGGAGAATTTAATAGTTACCTACTGTATTGATTTCCTATGGCTACTATAATAAGTTTCCACAAACTTGGTGACTTGAAACAACAGAAATTTATTCTCTCACAGTTCTAAAGGCCAGACGTCCAAAATCCATTTCACTGAGCCAAATCAATGTGTCAGCAGGTCTTTGCTCCATCAGAAAGTGCTAGGGGAGAATCCGTTTCTCGCCTCTTCCAGCTTGTTAGCATTCCTTGGCTTGTGGCTTCATCATTCTAATCTCTGCCTGTTGTCACATGGCCTTTTCCTCTTCTGTGTATATAATCTCTCTCTGCCTCTCTTTTTATAATGCTTGTGATGACATTTAGGGCCCACCTGGATAATGAAGGATAACCTCCCAATCTTGTGATCCTTAGTTTAATCACCCCCACAGAATCTTTGCCATTAGTAAGGGATTGAATAATGTCCCAGAAAAATTCTTGTCCACCTGGAATCTCAAAATGGGACTTTATTTGGAAACAGCGAGAGTGTCCTTATAAGAAACAGCAAAGGACACAGAGACACAGGAGAGAAGCCCATGTGAAGATGGAGACAGATATCAGAGTAATGTTGCCACAAGCCAAGGAGCATCAGTATCCACTAAAAGCTGGAAGAGGCAAGGAAGGATTCTCTCCTAGAGCTTTAACTGAGAGAGTACAGTCCCGCCAACATCTTGATTACCAATTTCTGGCTTCCGGAACCATAAGCCACCCAGTTTATTGTTACTTCTTGAGCAACCCTAGGAAATTAATACACCATATAAGGTACCAAGTACAGGTTTCAGGGATTAGGATATAGACATTATACAGCCTACCACACCTACTCTACCCTCAAAAGGGTAGATATATTTGCATATCACATAGGGTAGGTGACCGCGTATTGGTCTTGCTTTCTGCCAGTAACTGTCCTAGACTATTTTATCAGACTTGTTGAGACAAAGTGGCAATAAAAATCAAATAAAATGCTATCATCAAACAGGCAGATCAGGAGTGTAAGACAACTGACCCCCAATTCCAAAATACTCAAGAGGTGAAAAGTAAAGCGAAGGAAAGTAATTTGAGTTCCATGTGAATAAATACTTATAAATGGTAAGTGAAACGTGCCAAGGGACCATGAAAGGAGAAGACACAATGTCAGATGTAATTTATGTAATATAAACAGTAAGACTCAAAGGAATTAGGGGCAAAAAAGGGATTTTGACTTGAGGCAAGTGGAGAAAATTTATGAAAGGAAAGGGATTTGAAATGGGTCTTCACTCCTGGGTAACGGAGGAGACAGGAAACCATTCTGCCATCACTCAGGATACTCAAACTAGAGTACCCCACTCTCTGAGCCCTACTACTTGCTAACCTTGGTGGAGTTTCTGACCCTTGTCCCCTTGTGTTTCCTCAGGGGACCAGCCACCCTCATTTTCCCATTCTTGCCTATCACTGACTCATTCCACTCCTCTGGCTCTAATCCCACTGACCTCTCATCATTGCTTTTCACTCCTTTGGTCCTCTGCCACACCGCTTAGAAAAACATCCCACTCAGTAGTATATACATTTCCCTCTCACCTCCTGTAATAGTAGCCTAATAGCCTTTCGGTTTCAATTCTCCAGAGAATAAACCAACTTCCTTCTCCATCAGGGAGAGAGGGTAGAGGTGAGGGTGGTTACCTGGCCCTGTGAAGTGCAGGAGGGGCCCTACAGGCGTCTCCAGCTCTGTATGTGGACTCTAACCCAGTCCCTCTGCTTTCAGCTCCTTCCCACAGACCCACGTGCACTGATGCCTGGTGCCCCAAGGCTTGGGATTTTCTGGGTCTTGCTTCCTGTTGGCACGCTTCCTGTGGGGCCTGAAAGTGGCAGCTTTCTTTTATCATCTACGTCAGCAGCACCTCCTCTCTCTTCCTTTTATGTCATTTTCCTGTCATTTTAGAAGAGATTTGGCAATAAGGAATATTAGCAGACAGGAAGCTGACTAAAGACTATGTATTTGATACCTTTCTTTACTGGTTTGAATTCTGTGTCATTTAGAAATCACATACTTTGTTTAAGGTCATGGCTATGAAAGCATTCAAAATATGCTAGTAGCATATTATGCTACTAGCATATTTATTATGCTACTGCATAGTAAAGCCACCGCTAGAGTTTTTTTTGACGTTTCAAGCATCAGAGTTTACTCCTATAGGAGTAAAATGACACCTAAAATGTGTCATGGTGAAAAGCTCTAGCGTGTCTAAATTTCCTAGCCAAAGGTTTTCATGTCTTTAAAAGAAAAAATCAAGGAACTAGCACTTATCAACTTGATTGTGTGCCTGTCAGTCTCTAGCTTAGATCTCACAAAAGTCTTCTGAGATAGGTTCTGCTGTATTATCAGGACTATTTTTATAGATGAGAAGCCCCAAATTGGAGGTTAAAGGAACTTTCTTAGTGTCATACACAGCTAGAAAAAGGTATGGTAGGGTCCCTTCCAGGAGTGACTGCAGAGTTCACGTTCTCCCACCACATAATCAATTCATGTGACTCACTGCCATTGCCAAGGCACGAGTTTGACATATTCTGCCAAAATGATGGATTTCATTAGGATTTAAGTGATACAATATGACAGTTACGATCTCTTCTGAAGTTGTCCTGTACATCATGCGTTACAAATGGTTTTCTGTCTGTCATATCTATCTCTAAAATAATGCATTTACATCGGAAGGTCAAAACCGCATTTCATTTCAAAAACCACATGTCAGTTAAATGCATTTTTCATATTTGTACTTTACTTTTTAAAGTAGTTTTGGAGTACCTATGAACACTACTTTTATTTATTTATTTATTTTTTACTTAGATCCCCATCTGTTAAAGCTCTACCTAAATACACTACATGGTATGTGTGGAACACAATGGTATTTGCCAACTTTGAGCACACAGGTCTTTTAAATTTATTTCATTTTTGGTGTTGTTTGTTTTGTACCTTATTTTTTAAAAATAAAAATAGTGTAAAGAGCTTTGGCACTTAGAAGCCAGACAGTCCTGAATTTGATTTTTTCAGCTCTGACACTCAGTAGCTACGTGAATTTGAACACATTTCCTAAGTTTACCTCCATATTCTAGGTTGGTGGTTATGATAAATAACTTGAAAGTTTGTTAAGAGGCCTTAGTGCTTGTCTCAGCCTGATTGTTTCCATGCAAGGAAACAAGTCTGATTCAAGCTAGTACAAGTAAAAGGAGTTATTGTAAAGGTACCTATGAATCAAAGTTCACTGAAGAGTCGTCAAGAATAAAGGCAACTTGCAAAATGGGCTTTGCCTGCTTTTGCTTATGTAATATGTATGGGCTCCATCTCCAACACCCACCTCTCCACTTCTCTCTGAACTCCTGCCTCATTCTCCTCTCTCTGCTAGTCTGCTTCCTCTGCTTATTCTGCTGCTTATAACTTCTGCCTGCATGTGGTTTTGACTTACCACACTACAAGCTCTTCCTTACGGTATCTTTCAGCGCCCCCTTTTGCTTCTGCCTCTGCTAATAATTGACAGATTACTTCATTTACTTTTTAGTTCAGAATTTTAAGAGCAATTCTCTGATTGATCCAGTTTATCTTTTCAGTTATTGACCTTGATTATAGTAGGTAACTAGATTATATAGGTAACCTGAAAAAGGAAAGAGAGTCAGATGGTCCTCCCACAAAATGCCACGTACCCTTCTGCAAAAACTAAATGTGGTAGTTGCCTTGGAGGTTATGTGAGTTGAACAGACAACTCTTAAAAACTCTAGAACAGCAATCTGTACACTGCAAGTTTTAGTTTCTTTTTCCCGTTGATTTCATGGGTCCTGAATGACAAAAATTCTCTGCAGATTCACCATTTGTCCCCTAATCTCATTCTGTTTTTCTTTCTTAGAGGATTGAGTGATGTTGTCAGAAACAGGAAACAATAATTTCCCAACATGCCGCGCAGTCAGTTTACCACTTATTCTGGATCTACCAACGTTAACGCAAGTAGCTGGCAGGATGAAAAATCAATTTACTAAATTTTTGCTGAGATTCTTTATAAGCTCAGCACAGAGCTGGACATTATGGTAGCTATAAGAATCAGGCCCTATCTTCAAAGAACTCAATCTTGTTCATTTACAAGGGGCTAATTCACAGGAAACTATATAGAACAATTAATAAGAAGATAGAGAGTATTCTGCTCCTTATAACATCTGAAATCCAGAAAGATAACTGGATTTGAGACTAGATTTTCCTCTAGTTCTGAGTTTACCATTAACTAGGCAACTTGCTTTCTAGGTCTTAACTAACTTAAGGTGAGGGAATTATGCTAAGTTATTTCTAAAATCCAATTCAAACCAATAATCCATGTCTCCATTCTTTTAAGACAAAAAAAAAGTTTTCTTTCTTATGATTCTCCCCTTTGCCTTCCACCAGTTGAATTTAAATTTCATGCAATAGGATTTCTATCATGTAACTCTCTTTCACGGATTGAAATACATTGGAATGGTCTTTGACTCCCCACCCTCGGGCTAACCCCTATTGACCACTGAGATGCAGCATTACGATCACTCACTTGTGGAAGCCTAGCTTGGTCCTGGCTTGGTACCTTTTCTTCGTGTTCTCAGAAGAGCCTCATGCTTTCCAGATACTAGCTGGGTTCATCCTAGTTCTAGATGAGATTTATCCATCCCTTATTCCACAACTTGTGGAAAGTCCAATGTTCTCAACAAGATTTGGTTTTGATAATAACACATTAATCACAGCACGTCTTCTGAAACCTCCGCGTCTTTGCTTTTGTCAGTATTTTCACCGCTGCTTACGCCCAGGAAGATCTTAAAAAATAACTTCCTGAATTGTAATTATACCAAAAAGTTAAGAGTGGTAAGCAGATGAATGCCAGACAATTTTCTCTCTCTCTGTGTGTGTGTGTGTGTGTGTGTGTGTGTGTGTGTGTGTGTGTAATATATAATATCTAATATTAGATAGTGCTCTGGCACTATTTTATCTGGAAGTGTTAGTGTGAGTGAGTTGGATGTTCAAAGTTAACTATTTCGCTCATCAGAAACTTTTATAGTTCCTCCTCTCTGGAGACCTTTGATGTTTGCCCTGGCTGCATTAGGGATGGGAGTAGAGCAGGGAGGAAAAAAATATATAGCACACCCTTCAGACTCCTATAGAAGCCATGGAAGTGTCACAGCCTCTCAGTCTGTCCTGTATAAATGGTCTAACACCTCACTTTAGAATGTGAAAGTACTTGGCATTTTTTTCAGTCTTTGGAACTTCAGCCAGAATAGAAACAGTCTTTATCAAACAACCTGTTACAGGATAGCTAGTAAAGAGGAAACATAGGTTCTCCCTTTAAGGCACTTACATTCTGAGAAAGGTAAAATATGCTGATCTGAAGCAATATAATAATATATTCACCTAAAGCTTTTTCCATTTTGCTTAAATCCAGAATGGAACTTGAACGCTTTGAAAGACGCATCTCAGATCACTAAGGGATCATTTTATGTATTATTTATGCAGAGTTGATTGAGTCTCTGATTTACCATCTCTGAACCTTTCGATGCTTAAGGAACTCTTAGTTAAAATATACGTACATGCCACCATGAGCTGAACCTAAACAATGAAGGGAATGACCCAACATCCCAATGGTGTGCAAGTGCTTTTGAAGTAGTGTATCAAATACATTTTGTCCTCCTTTTCCTTCGAGTGAGACAGAGAGAGAGAAGGAAAGGGGGGAGGATCTGAAACATCGCTAACTAATAAATAACTAGAATTACTTTGATCGTGATTAAACTCTAACTTGGATCTAATCTGATACATAGTTCTAAGTCTTTTCTTTTTTGATATTCCTTTGAGCTGGAATATATGTTTGATCTACCCCTTGACCTCTTATTCTCATTTTCCCAAATATATATATTTTTGTAGCTGTCATTTTTTTATTGAAGTGTGGTTAATTTACAATGCTGTGTTAGTTTCAAGTATAAAGCAACATGATTCTTTGCCAGATTATTTTCCATTACAGGTAATTATATTGAGTATAGTTCCCTGTGCTATACAGTAATTCCTTGTTGTCCCACTTATTCTCTTTAAATGAAATTATTTTCTTGCCCTAATAAAAATTCAAGACCTTCTTTATTCTTCATCATTTTTATGATGATTAAGGGCATCCATCTGGATTGCTGGGAATCATTCATCTTTTCCCTCCCCGTTTCGAAGTTGCCACCAAATCCTTTCATTTCTACCATCCAGCTAGATATTGAAGCCATATGCTGCTCTCCATAGCTGCTGTCACTGTTTGAATTCAGGCCTTCCTGAATCATCAGAAAATCTACAAACAATAAATGCTAGAGAGAGTGTGGAGAAAAGGGAACCCTCTTACACTGTTGGTGGGAATGTAAATTGGTGCAGCCACTATGGAGAACAGTATGGAGGTTCCTTAAAAACTAACAATAGAGCTACCATATGATCCAGCAATCCCCCTCCTGGGTGTATATCTGGAAAAAAACTATAATTCGAAAAGATACATGCACCCCAGTGTTCATTGCAGCACTATTTACAATAGCCAAGACATGGAAGCAACCTAAATGTCCATCGACAGATGAATGAATAAAGAAGATGTACATATATACAATGGAATATTACTCAGCCATTAAAAAAATGAAATAATGCCCTTTGCCACAACATGGATGGACCTAGAGATTATCATACTAAGTGAAGTAAGTCAGACAGAGAAAGACAAATATCATATGATATCACTTATATGTGGAAGCTTAAAAAAATGGTACAAATGGACCTATTTACAGGAGAGAAATAAGAGTCACAGATGTAGAAAATAAACTTATGGTTTCCAGGGAGTAACGGCAGGGGAAGGATAAATTAGGAGATTGGGATTGACATATATGCACTTCGATATATATAAAATAGATAACTAATAAGAACCTACTGTATAGCACAGGGAACTCTACTCGATACTCTGTAATGGCCTATATGGGAAAAGAATCTGAAAAGGATGGATATATGTATATGTATAACTGAATCACTTTGCTGTACACCTGAAACTAATACAACATTGTAAACCAACTGAACTCCAATAAAAATTAATTATAAAGAAAAAATAATAAAAGCAAATAAAAATTAGTCTGCTTTATATTATCATCATACAACAACACTTCTATACAATGATAGTATGGGGGTGGGGACTGCCCCCTCTAGCCCTACCCTTGCTAAGCCACTCCTCTTGGGTCCTGAACTAAGAACCCTGGGAGAGAAGACATTTTGTTTGGTGATTTCCCAAAACTTCTTTCTGGTGTCCAGCTCTGGCACTCACCTTTCAGGCCTTCTGATGATCTATTTGGAGGTCTCCGTGCATCTCACTCTGGGACTCTGTACCCTCTGTCTAGACACATTTTTCTCTGTCCTATTAATCTTATTGAAAGTTGAGGTTCAAACTGGCTCAACTTTTAGTAAGCTCCAAATGAGCTTGGAACCTACTTTCACCTTAAGCCAGTGGCTTCAAGTGTGGATTTTATGTAAAAGAAGCCTGTTCATATTTGACTAACCCCCTCCCAGCATACCAAATGCATCTCGGCTTCACCCTCTTTGCAACATATTATTTTTAGATTTCCAACTAAAATCTTTTGGTCTCTTTTTCCTCCATGGGAATCATCTTTGATCATTTAAAAGCACCTAAACCAGAGTTTCTAAAACCTTAGCCATTCACATACCATCTTCACAAATTCTCCTGTATCGAATTTCCACTTAAATAATTGTTTACTTAGTAACTATCAAAATTGTGGTGCTTTCTATCAGTAGCACATATGCCACACTTTGGAAAACCTGGTTTTAAACCTACAGTGTCAATAATAGACATCTTTCCACCAAGAAAGAGGAAAAGTGTTCCTTCACAGGACAATATCATTTTATAGATAAATCATTTTTCTAGAGAAAAATATTGTATAAATGTATTAACTTTGTCATTACTAATAACTTGCTATCGGTATTCATTAACAACTTTCTGAAAATTGATAGTGAATTGGTGAATTAAGAAATATATTGTAAAGAACAGGAGACTAAATTAGCAACTTGTCTTGGCATGGAACTCTTCTCTCTTTCCTTTCCTCAATAAAAAATTTCTAGGAGGCTCAGGCCTCTGAGGCACCTAATCCTCTGATTAAATTATTAATGAAATTCTCTGCATGACTTAAGTGATTTTTTAACAGGTACTTTTACTTTGTTGGTGTGGTTTTGAGTAAACTCTCAATGAGCCAAAGATAAAGTTGAATAATCTGTCAGAGGGTCATTGAGTATTACAGAGAGAATAACAATATCAGAATCTTCCATTTTGCTGAGTATCACTTACTAACATGCTTAGTTGTGTTTTAGGCTTTCAAAGTGTCTTTTTTCATGAGCTCTAAAAGGGAAAAATAAACTTCTGTCATCTGTTTTCATTTTTTTATATATAACCTTTGTATCATGAGAATGATTGTGGGAGGTTATCAGAAAGCAGTAGCCTTCAATAACTATTGCAAAGGGTAGGAAATTGAGTTCCTCGGGTGTTCAGTAACCTGAGCAATGATCAAGTGCTGAAATAGCCCATTCTAGTTATTTTGCTCTTCACAATCTATGTAATGTCTTTCAAAGACCCAGGAGAGTTGAACAGCTTTTGAGGCAAAATGACTAGATTCCCCAAACTATATTAGGTTTCTCACCACTCTCACAAGAAAGGGTAATACAGACCCTTGTCAACGAAGCCAAAGAGGGAACAAACAATGTCCTGACTGTCTTTTCATCTGAGTAGTGACATAATATACAGGAACCCCTGGATTAATATGGGTTTCTCAAGCTGCAGCCGCTCAACTTTGAGAAAGCAACTTTACTTCATTATTTTTATTGTTCAGTTGTGCCCTTATTACCTGAACACTGTCAAGGTTAGATCCAAAAGCTGTAACACTTCATGAGAGGCACATAATTCCATTACTTAGAATGTAGTTCTCATCTGGTTGTAAAAAAGTGACAGATTTTTGTGTCTAGTGAGTAAAATGGTCATTTGCCATTATTAAGTCATAAAGGTTAAAAAATATAGTGAGGGACTTCCCTGGTGGTGCAGTGGTTAAGAATCCACCTGCCAATGCAGGCAACACTGGTTCAAGCCATGGTCTGGGAAGATCCCACATGCCGTGGAGCAACTAAGCCCACGTGCCACAACTACTGAGCCCACGTGCCACAACTACTGAAGCCCACGCTCCTAGAGCCCGTGCTCTGCAACAAGAGAAGCCACTGCAATGAGAAGCATGCACACCACAACGAAGAGTAGCCCCTGCTCACCACAGCTAGAGAAAGCCCGTGCACAGCAACGAAGACCCAATGCAGCCAAAAATAAGTAAATAAATAATATAGTGATGTTATATGAAGACAGAACTGAATAGAGAATTACATTACATTGATTACAATAAATATGACACCAGCAAAAATGTGTAATATGTAAAGCATAAAACATTCTAAGAAATATTGTAGTTTTGTGAATTGAATTGGAAAATGCTTGATCAAATGATGATATATTCTAATTTTTAACCCTGATGAAAATTGTAGATTTGTAAGGTGAACTGAACAATGACCCTGGTAGAAAAAACTGGAATAGAAGTGCCATATTACTAAAGTGATCCAGATTTCTGAGGATTTCAAGGTTGTGCTCTAGAGGGCTGGGTTGACTAGAAGGTGGGCTCCAGGTAAAGAAGAGTCATTCTCTGATATACTGTTGTATCCATATATCAGGGTCAGAGGTGAAAGTTTACCCTTTATTTCTCATATACTAATTTTAAATATTTATTTTTATGTAGAAAATATATATAATATAAAACATTTATAACAAAAATAGGAATAAATGAAATGAGAACTGAATAGCCACAAAAATTAAGTTAGAAATCTTGGAAATGGAAACAATAGACTGGAGAGAGACCAGTGAATTAGAAGATGGCACTAG
>NW_006786698.1:1047141-1072107 GCF_000442215.2 Lipotes vexillifer | reverse complement strand
AGGGAAAGAAAAGAAGATGGCATTGGGGAATTCACTCATAACTCAGGACACAAAGAAACAAAAAAGCATAAAAGAGATGAATTAGAAATTAAGAAGCTCTAAAATTTTTCTGATAGGTGTTATGGAAGAACAGAAGGAAGTAGCAGAGAAGTAACATGTGAAGAGATGACAGAATTTTCCAAAACAGAGGAAAGATTAAAAGTACATATTCTCTGAGTGTCAAAGTCAAATAAAAATTAAATGTACGCCTAGGCATTTTCTAATGTCACTGTATATCCATCAGGGATAAGGAGAAAAATCTGAAAAGCTATCAGAGAGAAAAATCACTTACAAAGGAACACTATTTAGGCCAATGGAAAACTTTTGAGCGCTGCACTAGAGGCTATCAGAAAAATATATAGAAATAAAAGGGAAAACCCACCAAAAAAATTTATTCCACTATTGCACAGTATGTTCCTAAAGCATAACTTTCCAATATATGAAACAAACACTGAAATTAAACACAATGAGCAATTCACTATCATAGTAGGATATTAATTATGGCACACTTTATGGTTTTACAAACTTGGTAAAAAAGAGAATATACATCATCATGGAAATGACTCAAAACGCTATGTTAGACCAGAGGGCAGACAGCAGAAGCAAGAAGAACTACAATCCTGCAGCCTGTGGAACAAAAACCACATTCACAGAAAGATAGACAAGATGAAAAGGTAAAGGGCTATGTACCAGGTGAAGGAACAAGATAAAACCCAAGGAAAACTACTAAATGAAGTGGAAATAGGCAACCTTCCAGTAAAAGAATTCAGAATAATGATAGTGAAGATGATCCAGGACCTTGGAAAAAGAATGGAGGCAAAGATCGAGAAGATGCAAGAAATGTTTAACAAAGACCTAGAAGAATTAAAGAACAAACAAACAGAGATGAACAATACAATAACTGAAATGAAACTACACTAGAAGGAATCCATAGCAGAATAACTGAGGCAGAAGAACGGATAAGTGACCTGCAAGACAGAATGGTGGAATTTACAGCTGCAGAACAGAATAAAGAAAAAAGAATGAAAAGAAATGAAGACAGCATAAGAGACCTCTGGGACAACATTAAACACAGCAACATTCACATTATAGGGGTTCCAGAAGGAGAAGAGAGAGAGAAAATATTTGAAGAGATTATAGCTGAAAACTTCCCTAACATGGGAAAGGAAATAGCCACCCAAGTCCAGGAAGCAAAGAGAGTCCCACAGGATAAACGCAAGGAGAAACATGCTGAGACACATAGTAATCAAACTGGCAAAACTTAAAGACAAATTATTGAAAGCAACAAGGGAAAAAAGACAAATAACATACAAGGGAACTCCCATAAGGTTAAGAGCTGATTTCTCAGCAGAAAACTCTACAAGCCAGAAGGGAGTGGCATGATATACTGAAAGTGATGAAAGGGAAGAACCTACAACCAAGATTACTCTACCCAGCAAGGATCTCATTCAGATTCGATGGAGATATCAAAAGCTTTGCAGACAGGCAAAAGCTAAGAGAATTCAGCCCCACCAAACCAGCTCTACAACAAATGCTAAAGGAAATTCACTAAGTGGGAGACACAAGAGAAGAAAAGGACCTACAAAAACAAACCCAAAACAATTAAGAAAATGGTCATAGGAACATATATATCGAAAATTACCTTTAACGTGAATGGATTAAATGCTCCAACCAAAAGACACAGGCTTGCTGAATGGATACAAAAGCAAGACCCATATATATGCTGTCTACAAGAGACCCACTTCAGACCTAGAGACACATACAGACTGAAAGTGAGGGGATGGATAAAGATATTCCATGCAAATGGAAATCAAAACAAAGCTGGAGTAGCAATATTCATATCAGATAAAATAGAATTTAAAATAAAGAATGTTACAAGAGACAAGGAAGGACAGTGCCTAATGATCAAGGGATCAATCCAAGAAGAAGATATAACAATTATAAATATATATGCACCCAACATAGGAGCACCTCAATACATAAGGCAACTGCTAACAGCTCTAAAAGAGGAAATCGACAGTAACACAATAAGAGTGGGGGGACTTTAACACCTCACTTACACCAATGGACAGATTATACAAAATGAAAATAAATAAGGAAACAGAAGCTTTAAATGACACAATAGACCAGATAGATTTAATTGATATTTATAGGACATTCCATCCAAAAACAGCAGATTACACTTGCTTCTTAAGTGCGCACAGAACATTCTCCAGGATAGATCACTTCTTGGGTCACAAATCAAGCCTCAGTAAATTTAAGAAAATTGAAATCATATCAAGCATCTTTTCTGACCACAATGCTCTGAGATTAGAAATGAATTACAGGGAAAAAAACGTAAAAAACACAAACACGTGGAGGCTAAACAATACATTACTAAATAACCAAGAGATCACTGAAGAAATCAAAGAGGAAATCAAAAAATACCTAGAGACAAATGACAATGAAAACACGATGATCCAAAGCCTATGGGATGCAGCAAAAGCAGTTCTAAGAGGGAAGTTTATAGCTATACAAGCCTACCTCAAGAAACAAGAAAAATCTCAAATAAACAATCTTACCTTACAACTAAAGGAACTAGAGAAAGAAGAACAAACAAAACCCAAAGTTAGCAGAAGGAAGGAAATCATAAAGATCAGATCAGAAAAAATGAAATAGAAACAAAACAATAGCAAAGATCAATAAAACTAAAAGCTGGCTCTTTGAGAAGATAAACAAAATTGATAAACCATTAGCTAGACTTATCAAGAAAAAGAGGGAGAGGATTCAAGTCAATAAAATTAGAAATGAAAAAAGAGAAGTTACAACAGACACGGCAGAAACACAAAACATCCTAAGAGACAACTACAAGCAACTCTATGCCAAAAAAATGGACAACCTGGAAGAAATGGACAAATTCTTAGAAAGGTATAACCTTCCAAGACTGAACCAGGAAGAAATAGAAAATATGAACAGAGCAATCACAAGAAATGAAATTGAAACTGTGATTAAAAATTTCGAACAAACAAAAGTCCAGGACCAGATGGCTTCACAGGTGAATTCTGTCAAACATTTAGAGAAGAGCTAACACCCATCCTTCTCAAGCTCTTCCAAAAAATTGCAGAGGAAGGAACACTCCCAAATTCATTCTGTGAGCCCACTATCACCCTGATATCAAAACCAGACAAAGATACTACAAAAAAAGAAAATTACAGACCAGTATCTCTGATGAATATAGATCCAAAATCCTCAACAAAATACTAGCAAACAGAATCCAACAACACATTAAAAGGATCATACACCATGATTAAGTGGGATTTATCCCAGGGATGCAAGGATTCTTCAATATATGCAAATCAATCGATGTGATACACCATATTAACAAACTGAAGAATAAAAACCATATGATCATATCAATAGATGCAGAAAAAGCTTTTGACAAAATTCAACACCCATTTACGGAAAAAAACTCTCCGGAAAGTGGTCATAGAGGGAATCTACCTCAACATAATAAAGGCCATATACGACAAGCCCACAGCAAACATCATTCTCAATGGTGAAAAATGGAAAGCATTTCCTCTGATATCAGGAACAAGACAAGGATGTCCACTCTCATCACTGTTATTCAACATAGTTTTGGAAGTCCTAGCCATGGCAATCAGAGAAGAAAAAGAAATAAAAGGAATACAAATTGAAAAAGAAGAAGTAGAACTGTCACTGTTTGCAGATGACATGATACTATCCATAGAGAATCCTAAAAATGCCACCAGAAAACTACTAGAACTAATCAGTGAATTTGGTAAAGTTGCAGTATACAAAATTAATGCACAGGAATCTCTTGCATTCCCATACACTAATGATGAAAAATCTGAAAGGGAAATTAAGAAAACACTCCCATTTACCATCACAACAAAAAGAATAAAATACCTAGGAATAAACCTACCTAGGGAGACAAAAGACCTGTATGCAGAAAACTATAAGACACTGATGAAAAAATTAAAGATGATACCAGCAGATGGAGAGATATACCATGTTCTTGGATTGAAAGAATCAATATTGTGAAAATGACTATACTACCCAAAGCAATCTACAGATTCAATGTAATCCCTATCAAATTACCGTCATTTTTTACAGAAGTAGAGCAAAACATCTTAAAATTTGTATGGAGACACAAAAGACCCTGAATAGCCAGAGCAGTCTTGAGGGGAAAAAACGGAACTGGAGGAATCAGGCTCCCTGACTTCAGACTATACTACAAAGCTACAGTAATCCAGACAATATGGTACTGGCACAAAAACAGAAACATATATCAATGGAACAAGATAGAAAGCCCAGAGATAAGCCCACGCACCTATGGTCAACTAATCTATGACAAAGGAGGAAAGGATATACATAGGAGAAAAGACAGCCTCTTCCATAAGTGGTGCAGGGAAAACTGGACAGCTACATGTAAAAGAATGAAATTAGAACACTCCCTAACACCAAACACAAAAATAAACTCAAAATGGATTAGAGACCTAAATGTAAGTCCAGACACTATAAAACTCTTAGAGGAGAACATAGGAAGGACACTCTTTGACATAAATCACAGCAAGATCTTTTTTGGTCCACCTCCTAGAGTAATGGAAATAAAAACAAAAATAAACAAATGTGACCTAATGAAACTTCATAGCTTTTGCACAGCAAAGGAAACCATAAACAAGAAGAAAAGGCAACCCGCTGAATGGGAGAAAATATTTGCAAACAAGTCAATGGACAAAGGGTTAGTCTCCAAAATATATAAACAGCTCATGCAGCTCAGTATTAGAAACAAACACAACCCAATCCAAAAATGGGCAGAAGACCTAAATAGACATTTCTCCAAAGAAGACATACAGATGGCAAGAAGCACATGAAAAGCTGCTCAACATCACTAATTATTAGAGAAATGCAAATCAAAACTACAATGAGGTATCACCTCACACCAGTTAGAATGGGCATCATCAGAAAATCTACAAACAACAAATGCTGGAGAGGGTGTGGAGAAAAGGGAACCCTCTTGCACTGTTGGTGGGAATATAAATTGATACAGTCACTATGGAGAACAGTATGGAGGTTCCTTAAAAAACTAAAAATAGAATTACCATGTGATCCAGCAATCCCCCTACTGGGCATATACCCAGAGAAAACCATAATTCAAAAAGACACATGCACCCCAATATTTATTGCAGCACTATTTACAATAGCCAGGTCATGGAAGCAACCTAAATGCCCATCGACAGACGAATGGATAAAGAAGAAGTGGTACATATATACAATGGAATATTACTCAGCCATAAAAAGGAACAACACTGGGTCATTTGTAGGGACGTGGATGGATCTAGAGACTGTCATACAGAGTGAAGTAAGTCAGAAAGAGAAAAACAAATATCATATGCTAATGCATGTATGTGGATCCTAGAAAAATGGTACAGATGAACCGGTTTGCAGGGCAGAAATTGAGACACAGATGCAGAGAACAAACATATGGACACCAAGGGGGGAAAGCCACGGGGGAGTGGGGATGGGGTGTGATGAATTGGGCGATTGGGATTGACATGTATACACTGATGTGTATAAAATTGATGACTAATAAGAACCTACTGTATAAAAAAGTAAATAAAATAAAAGCCAAAAAATTTTTTAAAATAAAGCAAGAGACAAATTTTCTTCGGTAGTGAGTTTTTGTTTTGTTTTGTTTTGTTTTTAATTAAAAAAATGCTATGTTATACTGTGGAAAATTATTCAGTCATTAAAAAGATCAAATTAGAATCATGTCAATTTCTGTCATATTTCTTCTTAAAAGATAATATCAAAATGCAGAGAGGTAGATATAAAATGATACCAACGTTTAAAAGTAAAATGATTCCTGGGACCTCCCTGGTAGTTCAGCGTGTGAGACTCCATGCTCCCAATGCAGGAGGCCTGGGTTTGATCCCTGGTCAGGGAACTAGATCCCACATGCATGCCACAACTAAGAAGTCCATGTGCTGCAACTAAGAAGTCCACATGCTGCAACAAAGATCCCGCGTGCCGTAACTAAGACCCAGCGCAACTTAAATAAATAAATAAATATTTTAAAATAAATAAATAAAACTAAAATTATTCCAGTGTAAAAACAACACTCACTGTATTCATATGTGTATATGTTTGTATATGATTATAGGAGCAAGAAGAAAATTATGGAAAATATACACAAAATTAATTAGTTAATAGTTTAAGGGGGGTGATGGGCATAGAAATAGAAAGTGAAGGAGATGGAAATTTTATTAAATTTCAATTATTACAGAAAAAATACTTTGATCAAGAGTTCTCATCTAAAATTCCTCAGAAAAGCTCTGAAGCAAAAACACAAACTAGTAGTAGGAGGCCAGAATGGGGCACAGAGAAGAGGATCTTTTGTTGTAGTCACATTAAGGGGACAGAAGGGTCTATCGGCCCCTATTTAGACAGACAGACAGACAAACCTAATTTATCTAATGTGTTGGATGGTCAAGTTTGCCACACCTTCCTGTATAGAATGCTTATGTTTTCATTTCTTCCTGTTATTTTACCTTTGTCTTTAATATACACTTCTGATTAGAAACAATTACTTCCTGTTATAAGTTGATCGAGAAACAGGAAGAAAGTCATTAAATGATTCCTGTAGATTTTGTACTGCTTTGTTTTTTGGAAAAAAATGCAAAAAAGTAAAAGATACATGGTTTTCCAAATAAAATTTTTATTCTCATATACATGAGAATAGAAGGTGAGAAGACAGAGTCATTGACTATAGAGAACTCTTTGTGGAATTTTGTTATAAATTGAAGTGGAGATATGAGTCAGTAGCTGGAGATATTGGAATTAAGAAGGTTTGCTATGATTGCTGTTTGAATACAAGTAATATCGAAGCAAGTACATAATGGAAATGGGAAAAATCCAATGGAGAAGGCAAATTGGATGGGTCATGAGAAAGAGATAATAATTTTGGAAGCACAACCCTCAACAGCCAAATAGAGATGGGTTCTAGTGCATATGTGAGGGCTTGGCCTTAGCTTGAACCAGAACAGTCTCTCCGTCATAAACAGAGGGAAAGCAGAGTGTACCAGGTGGAAATTCAAGTCGTTAAGCAGATTTGATGTGAGAAGGAAGAGAGGTTCTTTTCTAAGAACTTCTCCTTCCTCAGTGAAATCGGAAGGAAGATGGTCGGCTACCTTGAAGAGAGGGAAAAGGAGTGTTGGAAACTTAAGGTTACTTCAAGGAAAAAGAGCAGAACTGTAGAAGGAAAAGACCAGAGGAAGAAAGCCATAATAAATTCAACAAACATATATTTATAAATGAGACTACTTTACTTTTTAAAGGAAATAAAACTATATTTATTTATGATTATCAGAGGCCCAGGAGGGGGTTGGTGGGGGAATGCCCAAAAGATTGAAGCTCTCTACAAATTACCCCTGGGGGAGTTTCCATCCTCACTCACTTCCTTGCTAGTCTACTAACTGCTTCTGGTTTTTAAGATGCATTAAAAGCTAAACTCAGCAAGAAATGCAGCCCAAAGATGTGGCAGAAGTTGAACTGAACTGGTCAAGTTTCAGGTTATATATATCCTTTAATATAACCTTCTTATGCCAATAAGTGCATCATGCGTAAATGAAATGTTACACTGACTGAGGGCTTAGCAGTATTGGTCTGGGTCTCAGATGGGTGGTTAGAACTCAGCCTCTATTATGATTTGTCTTCTATGCCAAAACGTGCTTATTCACATCTAGGTGACCCATGGTTTTGTTGCTGTGCTCATGTAAATTTATTTGAGAACATAGCTATTGTCCGAGGCAAAGAGCTGAGTATCTAATAATCTATTTCTGAAGAAAGCCATTAATTAGTCACACAGTGCTAGCATTCCTGAGGAAAAAAATATATTTAGTCAAATAACACTGAGCTGCATAAAAAGGAGCATGATGGGAAAACACTGGGATTACACTAAGATGCTTCTCACCCATCAAATTCTTCCTGAACTGTGAAGATCCACCAAAACGCCTTATACTTTTGTCTCAGAAACCTGTTCAGCTTAAACCCAGACTTAGGGATGGTCCAGAGCTTTTGCCACTAGCCACAGGTCACTATTCAAATTTGAATTTAAATGTTAAAGTTAAATAAAAGTAAAAAATTCTCTTCCTCAGTTGCACTAGCCATATGTGAGTGAACAGCACAGATGTAAAACATTTCATCATTCACAGAAAGTTCTCTTGGACAATGCTCATCTGATCATGGGAAGCCCCTATAATTTATCTCATCCTCAAGATTGTTTCTGGTCCAAGGGAAGCATAAAGAAACATGAAATTTTGATGCAGCTTTAGAATCACCTTGAACTTCAAACAGACCCCAAAGTGGAACTCTGAGCTTTCCCAATCTGGACCTGACTCAGTGGAAACCCACGTCAACCATCAGAGTTTAGAAGGAGGATATGGCAAACTTATGCCTCAAATGACATAATAATGTCTGGGAAGATCTTTTTAAAAATATGAAGCGCTATGCAAAAATAAAATATTCTTTCTATTTCCCTAAGCAATCGCCTTTACTTTGTTGTGGGTGTCTCCCTAGATTATTATATTCAGTATTGGACTCTACAGCTTGAGACAAATGCAGAAAATTTGGAGGCAGTTCAGAGAGACCCACAAAGATGATGAAAGGTTTGGAAAATAAAATATTGTGGGTAAAGACAAAAGTCATTCATCCTGGGAGAAAATTTTACAATTATCTTCAAGCATAAGCATGTATATTATATGGAGAATTTTCTCCAGCTATATTAAGAGATATTGTGGACAGAATAGAAGAATTAGATCAAACTAATAGCACAAAGGGAAATTTCCTGACAATGGTGGCTGAGCTAGAGCAGGCTATTAAGGAATCTTTACTGGAAATTTTTAAAAGGTACCATGTAAAGTGTTTTTTGGTCATTGACGCCTTCTGAGGGAAGCAGTCAGATATAATTCATTATGCATATACTGTTGTGTTTTGTACCATGTGCACAGCTGGTCCCAGGTGGTTGGCCCAGGAATTGAGTCTGGCTCATATCAAGCCACCTATACCCAGACCAGTAACTACTACAAGGGCCCATCGCACAGGGGGACTTTATACTGGAAGTGATGTAGAGGATAAGGTTGTTGCCTCCCCAGAACCCACTTCTCCTTTTCTTATAACATAACTCATTAGTTTTATTGTGGAATTATCCCTGGCCCACCCCATAGAACCTGGGTCTGGTTGATCATCTGGTTAATTCCCTCTGGCCACAGTGATTGGTTCAATAATAACAGGTAGCCCAGGTAAATCCTATGAGACTCAATTCCAGGATTTTTTTTTTTTTTTTTTTTTCCTAACTGTTGGGAGCAGAGAATCTCTCTTGTGATATGTTCGGAGGTGCGAAACGATAAGCCTCCTTCTAGTGATCTGGGCTGGGCTGCCACTGCATGGAGAATAGAGCCATAGTTCTCCTTAGATGCACTTCCATTCTATTTCTCCAGAGAAGAAACTTTTGAGCTCCTGCCAGGGAACAAGCAGCTAGAGATACTGAGCAAAGCCCTAGCTGTGGAGCCAAGGAAGGAGGTGGAAGGAAGAGGCGGGCCAGATGCTCTTCAGTACACAGACTTTCCATCCATCACCTTCTTTCCAGCAACTCACTCTCCTACTTTCAATAGCCCTTGGCCTCATCACAGTTCTTTGGGACAAATCTGTGCTGCTCTGCTCCTAAACAGTTTCCTCTGCCCCTTAAGCCAGTTACCACTGCACCCTCCTTTCCCTCTGCCAAACATTTACTGAAATTTCCCAGCCATGAATGTCCACTCTCCTGTCTTTTGAGTAAGTTTTTCCTTTACCATATTTTTTTGAGTATTCTTATCCCCTACCATCATTTTAGTGTGGTCTTAGGAAGGAGAAATATGTCTTGGGTCAATCCATCATCTTTAAATTATTATTATGGTGACAGCAAACCAAAATATCTAAGAAGAAGCCAAAAGAATGAGGGTAAAGAAAGAATTAAAGTAAGACAATGTTTGCTCGTTGTTGCCATGACAAAATGGCAGGGGTTAGGATGGTCTAACTCAAGTGGCTCCAGAAACCCATTGTGTCCTTGCACATTCTCAGAATAATAGCTAACGAAAGCTTTGGGGAGGTTGGAGAGCAAATCCTGCTGGGTCCTGGCAGAGACCTTGTCTGTAGATGTTTGCAACTAATTTTCCCCTGGCCCAGTAAGAGGGTTATATAAGTTAATTTGGTTGTTTTGGTTTTGTTTTGTTTTTCCTCTACTTTTGGATTAATTTCAGTTCTTTTCTCTTACGCAATTTTTGTTTATTTAACACATATTTAATAACCAACTAATAGGCTCACATTATTAAGTTATGCCCTAAAGAACAATGATGAAGACTGAAATCTTGCTTCAAACTGTTTTCCACTCTTTTATTTTATTTTATTTTTTTTTTCTTATTTTTTTATTTTTTTGCTCAGAATCTGGTAAATCTTTTATTACATGTTTTATGTTAGTATTTTTCTGTTTGTGTGCTTGTTTCAGTCTTCATAGATATGTTGATGGACAGTTGAGACAAAGTCAGGCACTGTTATCTTTCTATTATTTAAACTAAGAAGTTTCAGCCTTGTTGCTTTTGACTTAATTCCCTTTACCTTTGCAAGGCTGAATTGCAAGAACTAGACTCTCTTCCCAGTTCCTTTTATCCCTCTTTTAACAACACCTGAATAAAAATGATGATGTTATTAAAATGATATTTTGTTAGGATACTATCTGAATCATGACCTACACCAACCTTCCCCTCATTGTGAGTTTCTTTGGCCTCTTTTAGAGGAAAGCAATCTGTATTATAAAATACAAGAAGAGAAGTATTTCTGATAGAAGAGGGCATTGCAGGGCAAGAGTTGGAGATAAGGTGGGTGGGGTGAGGCAGTGGTTACAGGCAACAAGAGGAAATATTTGGAAGTAGTCAGTCCTTTGGTGGCAAATTGGAACATTGGTGTTTCCAGATCTCTCTTTAAAATCCCGTCTCAGTAGCAGGATTAATATTGGAGAGACTCACCCAGATATGAGGGTGGGGGAATTTGTCTGGTGAAGGTACTATTGCTAAAATACACATTTTCATTCTGTTTTTTGAGCTATAATCTACAATCTTTCATGGCCTTTAGTGTCCTTATTTAAAATTTTTAAGATTGTTCTAAAATTTTAGTATTTGAACCCAAATTCTGGCTTCTGGACGATCTTCCCATAGTCTTGCTGTTTTTACCACATCCTGTTCCCCAAACCATCAAATTCTTTTACTTTAACCTTGATTTCGAATTCAACATTACTTCTTTCAGTCCCCACCCTATACATATTTCTTCTTCCCAGTTTATTTCTAAGGTTGAAGTGAAGTTCAAATGAAACCTAACAACACATAAACATAGAAAAAAGAAAGAATACAATTTATTTTTTGGTGTAGAAGACATCACTTGCAACTCGAAGCATACCAAATGCTCCCAAATCCATGAGTGGAATTATATTAATTATATTTTTTCAAGGATATCCTGAAATGGGATTTTTTTGACCTAAATGAATCATTCTACTGTTACGATAATAATAGCCGTCCCAAGCTGAGAGAGCCCAGGTTTTCTGATACTATAATGTACTGCAGAGTCATCTCTCTATCATATAATTTGGACAGCAAACTTTAATTTTGTTTTCCTTCATGATTAAAATCCCTGTCTTAAAATTGGATGACTTTTTGAAATGGTCAAGAATTCATTTTTGTTCTCTGAATATTAGAATCATCCAAGTTTGTGCCCAAAGAAACTTTAATTATAATGATATAAAATTCACTGAAAAAAAAAATAGTACTATGCAAGCAGTGCTTTCCCCTCTTACACATTATGACACGCATGAAAAATGACAATATTTGCATGTCACGTAATGGTAAGCTGCCAAAACTGCTGTCAGTCAGAGGAAATAAACCCAGTAGTGATAGGAGTCCTACAGGCTGATGGGACCTGCATTTCGGCACTCAGGTCCAACATCAAGGCTCCCCAGTAGGGAAGCTTGGGGTGCATCATAGGCTTTGGTACAAGAGTTGCCCAAAATTCCACCTAATCTTCTTCTAAATCAGCACAGCTATCCCTCCACCCCACCTCACACCCTCAAAAACTTGCAATTTTGCTCAAGACAGGCCAAGCATATGTGATTTCTTTTTCATATTCATTTAATAATTTTTAAAAATTAAAAGAAAATAACAAGTGAAAATAGAATTTTACTATTTTACATTAGGGTGATATTACTACATTACACATTATGATTTTAGAGATAGACCTACTATGAGGGATCGGTGATAGAATTTTTTACCTTCATAGCTGGCATTTAACAGTGATCACGTCAACCATCAGAAGTACATATTAGTTCTCATTGTCTTATCATCCTTGTTACTTGAGTTGTATATACAATCAAAAGCTGGGCAAGGCATTTTGAATTCAAGAATAGTGTCTCCGGTATTACCTGGGAGACCAATAAAATTCCTTAAATTTTTTGTTCATTACTGACTTAGGTTTGTAAAAGATGCTATAAAAATAATTAAATTATATGCTAGTTTGACTGCGTTTATACAGTTCTATCACAGAATCACTCCCACTTCACTGGACAAAACAGGAGAAGGGAAAATGATGAAGAGGAGAGCCTTAGCGGTGGAAGAAAGGAATATCTTTTCTCCTTTTTCAAAAATTAATTTTGTAATAAAAAAGAAATACATACCCATTATGAAATCTTTAGATAATAAGTAAAGGAAGGCCTATGTCTCTGGGTGATTTACTCAAAGACTTTTTTCTTATAAATAAGAAACAGATTCAAAACTCTAACAAAATAGAATGATGGCTAGAATGTATCAAGTTTTGGATACCAGACTCGGTGCAAAGCACTTTCCCAAACTTTCCAAACCCATCTAATCCTCAGAACAATCCAGTGAGGTAAGCATGCTATCTTCATCAGACAGATGAGAAGACTGAAAGTAAACAAAACTAATTGACCAGTCTGAGGACATACATAGAGCCAGAAAAAGATAGAGCAAGATTAGAAAGCTGGAAGGACTAATGTAAGTACCCCTGGTTTTGACCACATTGCTGTAGGCCCATCCATTGCCAGAAATAGATTACACAGAAGTTAAATCAGCTCACTTACTAACTTAACAAGATAGTGAACAAATGCCAGTGGTTCCCAAACTATGTTCCACGTTGGAATCTCCCAGGGAGATTTTAAGATTCCTAACACCCAGGACTCATCCCATACTCATTAAATCACAGTGTCTGGTAGGTATGGGAGAAACCCAGTGTCAGTACTTTTACAGATCCCCACGTGACTCCCAAATACAGAAAAATTTAGAAACTACTGACTAATGCTGATTTTGGAGGTTTCAACATAAATCTCTTCCTGTTGTCTGAAATGTCACTTAGGAAAAACCACTGGACTGAAAAGTCTGGAGCTAGATATTTAGCTACGGGCTAAGACTGCTTCCCAATTGTGGAAACCTCTGCTTCCATCTCCACAAAACAACTACTGATATACATTATTTAAACAATGGGATATGCCCAGGTGAACTGAGCGATGGTGGCAAGATGTTTTATGCACTGGAACAATGTTGGCTAAACGTACAGAAAAGCACAAGAAAAAATTTGACAATTAGCAGTTATTTTGATACTGCTAGACAGCCAAATGGGAAAATGTGGCCCAAAAATCCACCTTGGGACCAAATTATCCCATTTGGCTGTCTACCATGAACAAATTAGTCACTAAATGGCCTCTTCACCTGTTTTGTGCGCTCCAGCATATTATAAAAGAAACACTTACTCGAGAAACTTCTTTTTGCTATCTTTTGTAGAAGGCAGGAATTGAAGAGGATCTTACCATCAATCCAGGCCAACACCTTCATTGTACAGCTGAGGGAAAGGAGGCCCCAGATTGCTGCCTTATTCTCCCATCAAAGTAGCAGGGCCCTCAGGACTTTGTGCTCCAGTTTATATTATCTTGTGGAAATAACCTGGGGTTGGCACAGTGTCTAGAAGGGAGTGTCAGGAGACATGGCAGTCAGTGGCAGTCTGCCTGGGGAGGGGTGAGTGAGTCTGACACTCACTGTGTTTTGCTTCCCTGGGCAGGTGATGCATTCTGCCTGGTATGACCTGAGCATAGAATTTTTCTTTTATTGATGTTAAAAAGATTGTCTATCAGAACTCTCTCTCAGAAGAGGCTGTGCTACTGAGTTTTGGCTTTTCTGTGGCAATGCAGCAACTCTCCTAGACTAGGGCTTTCAGAGGAGATGACAAGGAGTCTGAAGCCCCTGCTTTGTGACCCCCTCGCAGATCTTGAGGTCTTAGGAGGATGGGCTCAATACCTACAGGTCTGGAGCACCTACCGAGACCTGGATGACTTGTGACCTCTGAATTGTTGTGGTCCCTGGGCCTTTGCTTGCTCTGCATCCCTCACAGGAAACTAGATGGCTGAGAAAGGAAGGGAAGAGGGAGTTGGGCCTGGGATGCTTTCCCAGGGTTCTTACCCCGATCCTCCCACACAATTATATTGTGGCATATCATTACCTATACCCACACTAGTCTCCTAACTTTAATAATTTAACTTTTTTTTTGAACTACATTTATTCTCTTAAAAGGATCTACATAGAGGAGGGGGAGAAGAAACATTATCAGACAAAATTAAGGTTTTCCCTTGAATTACTAGAAGAAGTATAAAGACTAGTTACTTTATAGTAGTAAAATCTGACCATGTCTTAATATGACCAGATAAAATTTATCCTAGCAAACCAGTTCATTAATGACTGTGTTACCAATAGATTTATTTCATTACAATGTTAGAAATGCTTCATTTACTCCCCATGATAAATATTGTAGAAGAAAATTACACTGTTAGAGAGTTTAATTGCACTAATATGGTCTAAAATACCAGACTCGGTGGTATTTTAGAAGTCAGCAATTTTAGAAGTCAAATCACAGATTCTGTTTGTATTAAACTTATGAATGAAACTCCTGGCCTCTTTTCCACATGTAACATCAATCAACATGGCTCTTCCAAAGTATATCTGGTATAGTTGGTTTATTTGTGTACATTTTGTATTGGCTCCACCCAAATGTGCTATTTAGGATGCTAGGATCAGGTAAGTTCTATTTTCTGTGTCTGTATTTAAGCTTTTAGAAGACTGTGTAGGACTTCCCTGGTGGCGCAGTGGTTAAGAATCTGCCTGCCAATGCAGGGGACATGGGTTCGAGCCCTGGTCTAGGAAGATCCCACATGCTGCAAAGCAACTAAGCCCGTGCACCACAACTACTGAGCCTGCGCTCTAGAGCCCCCGAGCCACAACTACTGAGCCCATGTGCCACAACTACTGAATCCCGAGCACTTAGAGCCCGTGCTCCGCAACAAGAGAAGCCACCGCAATGAGAAGCCTGCACATAGCAACGAATACCCAACGCAGCCAAAAATAAATGAAAATATATACACATAAAAGTATGTATGTAAACTTCCTCTCCTTTAATTCCTATATCTCCCTCCCCCCCAAGCCACAAATAGAAATTTTAACTATCTCCAGCTGAAAAACTCCCATAATCTCTTATTCGCCATTCTCGCTGCTCTAGGCAAATGCCAATCACCTCCAAAATCTTCTGAAATTTTATATCCTTCCATCCCAAACCCATCTTTCCTCATGCCAAAACCTTCCCACTATTACTCCCTTTGGCTGCAATGCATTTGTAAGAGGAATGAAAATTTGTTATTGAAAAAGATGACTCATATTTGCTTCCATAACATAGGGCAGCTGCATAAATTATGACTTTTTTTGTTCAGATTAACTTATTGATATGAAGGCAGGCCCTAGATCTCAGTTAGAATTGGAATAATTGGCATGATGAAAACATAAAATTCTCTGTATAATTAAGGATGTAAAAGAAAAATCTTCGGGCTTCCCTAGTGGCGCAGTGGTTGACAGTCCACCTGCCGATGCAGGGGATGCAGGTTCGTGCCCCGGTCCGGGAAGATCCCACATGCCGCGGAGGGGCTGGGCCCGTGAGCCATGGCCGCTGAGCCTGTGCGTCCGGAGCCTGTGCTCCGCAACGGGAGAGGCCACAACAGTGAGAGGCCCACGTACCGCAAAAAAAAAAAAAAAGAAAGAAAGAAAAATTTTCACTTGGAAGTCAGGGGAGAAAAAGGGTTGGGAGTCCTGGAACTAGAAAAGAAGGCTTAGAAAAAAGATTTAAGTAGAAGGTGAGAAAGGACTAGGGAAAAAAGAGCAGATGAGAATATCCTTCTGGTGAAGATGTCTGTGGATCTTGGAAAAAAGTGACACGTGTGATTGAGAGGGGTTTGGAGAACTCACTTTATCTGGTCAGAGAACCTCCTTTTTTGCACCATTTTTAATGAAATGTACAGGATCCAAAGCTATCTGTATTAGTTACAACACAGAGAGAAAGTTCACTTCTGTAAATTACTAAGTTAATTAAAAGGAAGGACATTAACTAAAAATATTAATTATGAGTTGGGAACTGAGAAAAGAGCTGTCATAGTACTAAGTAAAAACCATCTCTTGGACTTCCTTGATGGTGCAGTGGTTAATAGTCCACCTGCCAATGCAGGGAACATGGGTTCGAGCCCTGGTCCAGGAAGATCCCACATGCCGTGGAGCAACTGGGCCCGTGTGCCACAGCTGCTGAGCCTGCGCTCTAGAGCCTGTGAGCCACAACTACTGAGCCTGCGCTCTAGAGCCTGTGAGCCACAACTACTGAGCCCGAGTGCCACAACTACTGAAGCCCGCACGCCTAGAGCCCATGCTCCACAACAAGAAGCCACCGCAATGAGAAGCCCACGCACTGCAACAAAGAGCAGCCCCCACTCCCCGAATCTGGAGAAAGCCAGTGTGCAGCAACAGAGACCCAACGCAGCCAAAAATAAGTAAATAAATAAGTTTAAATAAAAAAAAAAAAAAAAAAACCATCTCTCAGTGCAATGTGTAGGGGAGGATCTTCAATACACAATGAGGAAAGGACCTTCACCCTCGAGAAATGTTCCAGTTGGTACTGATGGGGGGATAACTTTGTATGTCAGGCCACACCTATCTGAGGAGATAAAAACCTGGAACAAACTGCCCCAAGGTAGAGTACATCCACAGACTCTTTTCTGAATTTTGTGAGGGGCGCCTTTCTTCTTCACTCGTCAATGTATGAGCACAGGAGAGCTCCTTGGAGTTGGCCAATTACTTTAGGAATCTCCGTCATGTTGACCTTTCTCTCCTCCCTCCATTCTTCCTTCTTTCATTCAATAAGCAACCCTTTAAAGAAACTAAACCAAATTTCCACCCCTGGATTCTTAAACAGCATTGAAACGACTCCCTTAACAAAGGGAGGGAATTGCAACCTTAATAAGACTTTTGAAATGACTTATTGTCTGGGTCTCAAATAAAATAGAAGCAACATGAAGACAGGGATTTTTATCTTTATTGTTCAATGCTTTATGCTCAGCACCCAGAAAAATGTCTAGATGACAGATGGTGCTAAAATCTATGTGCTAAATGGAGTAAATGAATGTTCGTATGCCCCCATTATCCTCAGAGCCTATTAGATGTCTGTTACATAAAACAGCCCAGTGTTGGTGGTTCTTTGGTGAAAGTAGGAGGAAGAGCAGCAGCCGTATGTGGCGTGATGCAGGGCAGCGGTGACGGCTACAGCAGTCAAGAGTATAAGCAGGGATTTAGAGGGAGCAGAAATGATGCGTAATAGATCAGGAAGACACAGGGAGGAGGGAGGGGACTTCCTTCCCACAGAGCATAGGATGGTGGCCCAGGCCAACTACTTGGATTGTCGGGAAAGGTGACCCAGAAAGGCAGGAGAATTTAGGAACAGTTGAATGAATAAGCTGTGAAACCCTTCTTTCCCTGTGGACAAACTCCCCATCAGTCTAGATTTTTACCTCAGCCTGAGATTTGGAACCAAGGACTTAAACCTCAATCACACTTATCAGATGAAGGACCAAGAGTAAATTTCACTGTGCCCCATTGTCAGTTCTTAACACTAGACCAACATACCTACACACCAGGAATTAATGATGATGAGCTGAAGCTTCACCTCAACTGAGTCCGTGACCACTCCTCACTTTTTTCCTGAATTGCCCTCTATCCCTGGTCCAGGCTCTGCCTAGCTCTTGACTCAGCAGAACTAATATCTATCCTACCTTTGATCGTTTTGATTTAACACCAAAAGCAAAAGCAAAAACATTAAAAATAAACAAGTGGGACTATACCAAGCGAAAACACTTTTGTACAGCAAAAAAAATCATCAACAAAATGAAATGATAACTTATGAAATGTGAGAAAATGTTTGCAAATCGCATATCGAATAAGGAGTTAATATCCAAAAATATACAAGGAACTCATACAACTCAGCAGCAATAATAATAATAATAATTCAGTTAAATGGGCAAAGGGCATGAATAAACATTTTTCCAAAAAACACATACAAATGGCCAACAGGTACACAAAAAGGTATTCAACATCACTAATCATCAGGGAAACGCAAATCAAATCCACAATAATATACCATTTAACAACTGTTAGGATGTCTATTATAAAAAATATATATATAAGAGATAATAAATGCTGGCAATAATGTGAAGAAGAAACTTTTTGGTAGGAATGTTAACTGGTACAGCCACCATGAAAAATAGTTATAGCAGTTCCTCAAGAAATTAAAAATAGAACTACTGTATAATCCAGCAACACTACTTCTGGGTATATATCCAAAGGAAACAAAATCATTATCTCAAAGAGATACCTGTATTCCCACATTCATTGCAGCATTATTCACACTAGCCAGTACATGGAAACAGCATGTGTCCATCAATGGAGGAATGGATAAAGAAAATATGGAATATATATATACAATGAAATATTATTCAGCCTTTAAAAAGAAGGAAAACCTGACATTTTCAACAATGTGGATAAAACTGGAGGGCAGGGCTTCCCTGGTGGCACAGTGGTTGAGAGTCCGCCTGCCGATGCAGGGGACGCGGGTTCATGCCCTGGTCCGGGAAGATCCCACATGCCGCAGAGCAGCTGGGCCCGTAAGCCATGGCCGCTAGACCTGCGCGTCCAGAGCCTGTGCTCCGCAACGGGAGAGGCCACAACAGTGAGAGGCCCGCGTACCACCAAAAAAAAAAAAAAAACTGGAGGGCATAATGCTAAGTGGAATAAGCCGGACAGAGAAAGACAAATACCACATGCTATCACATGTGGAATCTTAAAAAAGAATTCAAACTCATAGAAACTGAGAGTAGAAAAGTGGTTACCAGGGGCTGGGGGTGGGGGAACAGAGGTTGGTAAAAGGGTACCAACTTTCAGTTATAAGATGAATAATGTCTGAGATTCGAATGTATAACAGGGTAACTATTGCTAACACTGTGCTGTATAATTGATAATTTGCTAAGACAGTAGAACTTCAATGTTCTCACCACCACCAACAACAGAAAAAGTAAATATGTAAGATGATGGATGTGTTAATTAACTTGATGGGAGGAATCCTTTTGTAATGTATATACATATCAAATCACCTTGTTGTATACTTTAAATATCTTACAATTTCATTTGTCAGTTATACCTAAATAAACCTGGGAAAAAAGAATATGTGCAAGGTTCTAACACATATAAATTAGTAAATAGATATATATTCCTATGGGGGAGAAAAAGCCATTGTTCTAACTGCCATTAACACAATTCAGTGCACCAGGTCGGGGATTTTCATTTCCATGTGATTGTTCTTAGCTCTATTCATGTATTTCCAGCTTTCTGCTCTCCAGCAGCATGCTGGAACTGCACTTCCTCACGCTCCCTTTTTAATTTTTTTTTATTATGACAAAATACACATAACATAAAATTTACCATCTTAACCATTTTTAAGTGTGCGGTTTTATGGTATTAAGTACATTGATATTGTGCAACCATCACCGCCATCCATCTCCAGAATTCTGTTCATCTTGCATAACTGAATTATACTTATTAATTATTCCCCTTTCCCTCTTCCCACTCCCCCATAGAAACCACTGTTCTACCTCTGCCTCTAAATTTACCATCTTAACCATTTTTAAGTGTGCGGTTTTATGGTATTAAGTACATTGATATTGTGCAACCATCACCGCCATCCATCTCCAGAATTCTGTTCATCTTGCATAACTGAATTATACTTATTAATTATTCCCCTTTCCCTCTTCCCACTCACCCATAGAAACCACTGTTCTACTCTCTGCCTCTATTTTTTTTTTTTTTTTGCGGTACGTGGGCCTCTCACTGTTGTGGCCTCTCCCGTTGCGGAGCACAGGCTCCGGACGCGCAGGCCCAGCGGCCATGGCTCACGGGCCCAGCCGCTCCGCAGCATGCGGGATCCTCCCAGACCGGGGCACGAACCCGTGTCCCCTGCATCGGCAGGCGGACTCCCAACCACTGCGCCACCAGGGAAGCCCTACTCTCTGCCTCTATTACTTTGACTCTCTAAGTAGCTCATATAAGTAGAATCATACAGTATTTGTCTTTTTGTGATTGGCTTATTTCACCTAGCATTATGTTTCCAAGGCTCACCTATGTTGTAGCCTATGTCAGAATTTCCTTCCTTTCTAAGACTGAGTAATATTCCCTTGTATGCACGTAGCACATTTTGCTTATCTATTCATCTGTCAATGGAACTTAGGTTGCTTCCACATTTTAGCTTCTGTGAATAATGCTGCTGTGAACATGGATGTACAAATACCTCTTTGAGATCCCGCTTTCAATTTTTTTGCTTATATACCCAGAAATGGAATTGCTGAATCATTTGATAATCTATTTTTAATTTTTTGAGAACTGTCATACTCCTTTCCACAGCAGCTGTACCATTTTACATTCCCTTAACAATGCATAAGGGTTTCAATTTCTCCAAATCCTTGTTAATACTTGTTATTTTCTTTTTTTTTTATTTTAATAAAAGTCAGTCATCCTAATGGATGTGAAGTGGTATCTTATTGTAGTTTTGATTTGCATTTCCTTAATAACTAGTGAAGTTGAGCATCATTTCATATGGTTATTTACCATTTGTATATCTTCTATGGAAAAATGTCTATTCAAGTTCTTTGTCCATTTTGAATCAGATTGTTTGCTTTTTGTTGTTGAGTTTTAAGGGTTCTTTATATATTCTGTATATTAATTCCTTATCAGATATGTAATTTGCAAATATTTTCTCCAATTTTGTGGGTTGCTGTTTTACTCTATTGGTAATGCCTTTTGATGCACAAAATTTCAAACTTTTTATGAAGTTCAATTTCTCTATTTTTTATTTTGTTGCCTGTGCCTTTGATGTTATGTCCAAGAAATCATTGTCAAATTCAGTGTCATGAAACCTTTTCCTTACACTTTCTTCTGAAGTTTTATAGCATTAGGACTTTGATCAATTTTGAGTTAGTTTTAATCTGGTATTAGATAAGGGTCCAACTTCATTCTCTTGCATGTGGATATCCAGTTCTCCCATTACAATTTGTTGAAAGGACCTATTTTCCAATTGCATGATCTTGGCACTCTTGTCAAAAATCATTTAACCATGTATGCAAGGGTTTACTTCTAGGCTTTCTATTGTATTCCATTGTCTAGATGTCTGTCTTTATGCTAGTGCCACACTGTTTTGGTATTTTTTTAACCTTGGCATCTTTTTATTTATTTATTTATTTTTGGCTACATTGGGTCTTCATTGCCATGCCAGGTCTTTCTCTAGTTGCGCCGAGCAGGGGCTACTCTTCGTTGCGGTGCGTGGCTTCTCATTGCAGTGGCTTCTCTTGTTGTGGAGCACAGGTTCTAGGCGCACAGGCTTAAGGAGTTGTGGCACACAGGCTCTAGAACACAGGCTCAGTAGTTGTGGTGCATGGGCTTAGTTGCTCCATGGCACGTGGGATCTTCCTGGACCAGGGCTCGAACCCATGTCCTCTGCATTGGCAGGCGGATTCTTAACCACTGCGCCACCAGGGAAGCCCTACCACACTGTTTTGATTATGGAGCTTTGTAGTAACTTTTGAAATCAAGAAATGCTCTAGCTTTGTTCTTTTTCAAGATTGTTTTGGCTATTTGGGGTCCCATGTGAATTTTTAGGTCAGCTTATCAATTTCTCCAAAAGAATGTGCTTGATATTATAGTTAATTGTGAAAAACCCAATTTAGAATTAGAATGCCCCTTGGAGATCATTCAGCCCAATACTCTTACTCTATAGATGATGAAAGACATAGAGAAGCTGGGTGACCTTCAGAAGTCATGAAATGAGCTAGTAGAAGACCCAAGACCAGAACCCTGTCGCCTAACCCCTAGTCCAACATTCTTCGTGTTATACTATATGCTAAGTTTCTAAGAGAGAGGACTGTACCTCTCTCTTTATTTATTACCTCACAATAGAAAAAAATGTAAAAAACAGTAAACAAACAAAATAACTTGTTGACATCACTCTGCACCTAGAATTGCTTAGTTGATTTTTTTCCCACCGCGAGCACCAAAACTTTTGCTGTAATAATAAAAATGATTTTTAAGCAGTTACTAAGCTAATGTGCTAAGCACTTTATATTCTGCATTATTATAGGTTCCTTGGTTACAAACAATAGACAATGGCATAGCCATTTAAGCAAGAATGCTGTGCTCCTAACAATCAAAGGATCAAAGTAAAGACTGAACAATCAGGTCTTAGAAAGGACAGGAAACAGAATGCCTCCCAGAATCTAAGTAGCAGCAATTCTCCTGGAAGGCACCTTTCTCAATATGTCTCCATTCATAATTCAAATTTCTGGAAAGAGATTCTGGTTACCCTAGCCTTGACCACGTGCCCACACTTGACATTACAGAGTGTGGTCTGGTGATTGACAGCCCTCTGGAATCACACGTAGTAGGCGAGAAGCAGAGCCTCAAAGATGAGATGCTGCATGACCAAAAACAAAAGTTCCCCATTATAAATACATTATTTTGTTTAACCCTGACAGCACCATACAGTAGGTAATAATATCCCCGTTTTACTAAGGAGGAACTTGAAGGTCAAGGAAGTTAATAACGTGCCCACTAGAAAGTGGCTAGAAAGTGCCATTCACATGTCTAATATTTCTCTTAGCTCAGTCCTGAAGCTCTGTCTCTTTTTGAGCACTGTCTCTACTACATTTTTGTTCCCCTCTGTGGGTAGTATTCCCTACCCTGCTGCCAAGTTAAGGAGTTAGGGTAAATTACAATAAGCTCCCCTTGGTAGGAAAAGTCACTTCAGGATTGGATTCTGGGATAAAAATGGAATGCACAACTAGGATGCTGTATTTCTAAAACAACCAAGTCTTCCCTTTTGGCAGGATTATTGTTTAACCCCTTCACATCCACTGCAGTGTGGGTGTGGTAATGTGCAATTCACCTCAGTTTTGCACAGCTCATTTCTGTCACTGGATGTGTTCCTACCTATCACTTCAACAGAAGGTGGTAAAATTTGATAGAGATAAAATTCTGTACTTTTATACATGCAGTGATTGTTAACAGCTCTCATGGGACAAAAGAAAACGAGCGTAGGTTGGGGAAAAATATAGGTCTACCCACAGTTTTGCAAGAATTTTTCTTACTGTTTCTTCCCAAATGGTGATAATAACCAGCTCAGAATTGATCAGGTTTAACAGATTTAAAAAATTTCACCTAGCAAAAAACCCCTTTCTTTTAAGGAGTTTTATGCTTCAAAATTTAATGCCATAGCTTTTTAACTGTTTACTTTGAATTATGTAAAAACTAGAAACGTAGACAAGGTCCTTAAATGTATGGTAAGGTTTTTTTTTTTAACCTCTAATTATTTGGTTAATTAATAGAGACAATTTCACAGCATAAATGAAAACCAAAGTTTTTACGAATCACTTTTACCCTATATCAATAATGCAACTAGTAATATTAGCAGGATAAAATTACTCAGGATATAACTCTTTTCCTTTTATTATCTGTGATGGTTAATATTGTGTGTCAACTTAGGTAGGCCAGGTACCCAGATAGTTGGTCAAACATTATTCTAGATGTTTCTGTGAAAGTATTTTTTAGACGAGATTAACATTTAAATGAGTAAACTTTGAGTCAAGCAGATTATCCTCTATAATGTGGACTGACCTCAGTCCAATCCACATCCAGTCAGTTGAAGGCCTTAACAGAAGAAAGATTGACTTCTCGCAAGAAAGAGGAAATTCTGCCAGCCTGTTGCTTTAGGGTTCAAACTGCAATATTAACTCTTCCCTGGGTCTCCAGCCTGCCCACCCACCCTGCAGATATTAATCTTGCCATTCTCTACAATTTCATGAGCCAATTCCCAATTCCTTAACATTCTCTCTCTCTCTCTTTCATATTCATACACACTCACACATACTAGTGGCTTTGTTCCTGAAGAAGCTTGACTAATATGCTATTACTGCATTTGATATTCTAGCAATATATTTTCTGAGAGCAAGATGACAAATCCTAACATTTATCATGGGGATTAGTTTAGTTACTTGTTTCATGCATAAGATGTCTTTGTAATCTCGATAAAGTAAGTTGTAATACAATCCATGGTATATAGAAGGTGCTCACTTATTTTTTGTTGGTGTTGAACTGAGTTAGAAACTACAACACTTCTATTGTAAGAAAAACTTTCTACATATAGCATAAGTGGTGATGAAGATGGCTTCTCACGGCAGAAGAGCACTTTAAATGGTATTTAACTTGGAAATTTAGCATAAACTGTTTGAATAGCAATTGGGTTGTCATCTCCAACTATACTTTCTTTGTTTATATGCTTACTCTCCAGAGAAGATGTTATGTTAGTCATGGTAGTCATCTCTGTATTGATTCTTTGGACAAATATTTATTGAATGCTACTAGGTCACAGGCACTATTTACATCCTAA
>NW_006786698.1:976126-1046907 GCF_000442215.2 Lipotes vexillifer | reverse complement strand
GAAAGAGTGATTCAACAAAGCAAAGTGGAGCTTAAATTCTCATGGCAGAGATAAACAATAAACAAGTAAACAAATAAATAATATAAAACTACTATTAGCACCGTGAAGAAAATAAAGCAGAGTAAGGGACCAGTGAGTGTTTAGGTGAGGGTCAAGCAAAGCCTCCCTACTGAGAACTGATCAGAGAACTGAATGATGAGATAAAGCGAAGATCTGGGGGAAGAAAATTCCAGGTAGAGATAACAGCAAGTGTAAAGACCATGAGGCAGGAACCACCCTGGCTGGTTGAGGAACAGCAAGAAGGCCAATATGCCTGGAGCAGAGTAAACAGGGAAGAGGAAGAAATGAAAGTGCCTGATTTTGTTGACTGTGTAAACATTGGACAGGAGTTTGGAGAGAATGGAAATGAATTAGGAAAAAATTGTGAGAATCAAACATTTCTGTGGTTGATATCATAGTCTATAAATCAACCTGGAACAGAGGTTCTTAATCTGGGACACCACAGCTGCACTTCAGGCTTCCAGTCAGCATTTCAGTGGCCTGCCCTTAAATACAAGTCAACAGCCAAGGTCACGGGGCACCTGAGGAAAGACCCCCTCCAGAGAGGCAGAGTTCAAAGCACTGATAGACAAGGAAGAAGACAGTGCAGAAGCAGGAGAAATGCTATTCTGAAAAACCTCATTAGAGTCTTCAGGATGATAGGGAAGTCCTACTACAGAACTGCAGCAGCCTAGGGCAGAAGGATAGAGGGGTGGCAGAAATGAAGGTTCTAATAAAAAAATTGGAACTGATACATTATGTAATATGTTGCAGAATATTGATCAGAGATTCACACTTCTTTAGGAAAGTTTGAGAATGAATTAATTATAAATGCATAAAAAACTAAGCAAATGAAAAAATGAGACAACTATTATCTAGGAAAAAAATTTTAAAGAAAAATATATAAAACTTGGCTCAGTTTCAAACAAAATTTACATACTCATACACACTAAATATTGAATTAATTCCTTTTGGTCTTATAGGAAGTAGCCTGTATTTTGATAACTTTGGCCTTGAACAATTGGGAAAACTGATACTAAATGAAAAATACCAAACTAGTGTAACAATAAAAGAATAATATGGGAAAGTGAACTCTGTGTATGTGTGTGCTGTGTGTGCATGTGTGTGTGTGTTCTAGATGGGCTGAGGTTCATAACACCAAAAGAACTAGCTAAAAGAGTTGAAAATTTAATAATTAATGGCGACAATATTTGTGAGAAACATTTGCTATTGTTTATTTTATCTGAACTCTAAGTTGTGCCAAGTTTGTCAAAAATATTTTCTGACAAAATAAAAACCCAGGTTCATGGGCCAAGCCACCTGAAAACTAGCTAAGGTAGTCACTGTGTGCTCTTACCTGGGAGTTCTAAGAGCATCAGTAAGCAGAGAGACTACAGATCTGTATTTTTTTTATAAAAAGATAGGCCCTTAAAAGAAAAATTGTTTTAAAAAGTACAGCATCCACCAAATTGATCAATCACTGACAGCTGCCAACAGCTCAAGGTGAGGAAGGACCAACTATTACGAGACTCCATGAAAAGCAAATCTTGACTGTAGATTGGAAGAGTTTTTTTAACCCTAAACGTTTGACTGAGATACTTGATAGAAATTTCAGGGTTTATTTATGAAACAAAAACTTGAATGGATATTGAAATGTAGTGGGTTGAATGGAAGCTCCCAAAATGATAGGTCCGTGACCTAATCCCCAGAATCGGTGAATGTTACCTTATTTGGAAAAAGACTTTTTGCAGATGTGATTAAGTTAAGGATCTTGAGATGAGGAAATCAATGTAAATTATCCAAGCAGGCCCAAAATTCAGTGATGAGACACACAGAGAAGAGAGCAGACACAGAGGAGAAGGTGAGGTGAGCAAGGTGGCAGAGGTGGGAGTGACGTGGCCATAAGCCGAGGAATGCCAACAACCACCAGAAGCTGAAAGAGGCAAGGAAGGATTCTCCCCTAGAGCCTTCGCATAGAGTGCAGTCCTGCCAACACCTTGATTTTGGACTTCTGGCCTCCAAAACTGTGAGAGAATAAATTTATGTTATTTTAAGCTATTATTATAAGCCATCATTGTGGTGATTTGTTAGGGTAGCCACTGGAAATTATGAAGTGCCTACTGTTAGTTTCCAGTGGGTACCCTAACAAAGATTACATTTAAGGTACATAAGAGATTATACATCAAAAAATCAATATTAAGAGTGGAAAGGCAATAATACACATATATTTGGGATGGGCAGTGGGGAAGCAGGCTTTAAACATGCCTGTGATAATCCTTCAAAGTCTTAAGGTATATACTAACATAGCTTCCACTCTTCTTTTCAGTTGACTAGCTTCTGTGGCTTTTTCATTTTAGGCAAAAACGTACATAGATATTGCCATATAGATAATAGACATAAGCAGATTTATATCAGCATACAATACATTTACAATGGTTGATTCTTAACATTTTCAGAGATCTCTACTTCAAATGCACCACCACCACCTTGCTCCTCTTCATCTATCTCTTTATGGGTTTGGGGTTTTCTTTGTTTTTTGTTTTTTAAGATAAGGCTAAAACAAACCTGATAAGTCACCCTCACTAACATTTTAGTGGTGATATTTTTCAGGAGGGATTTGAATTTTATTAAGCGACTATTGAAAAAGAAAAAAGAAATCTCTTTATTGTTTTGTGAGGTCTTTTGTTTATTTCTTTCATATTTCAACTTTGAAAGGGCAGAAATTCAGGTCTTCAGAGACAGAGCCATCCTCACGTCACAGTAACATGGAGGCTTTGTTCCAGTTTACCTACTGCTGCAGTTGGTGTTTTAAGAAAGACCTGAGGTTCATATTTATAAACACAATTTGTAATTCTTCTCTTAGCCTCAAGTCAAAACAGCTGAAAAATGCCTGGTTTTCCTTCTCCAGACTCCAAGCCCCAAATCCCCATTCAATCTATAACCCCTTTTTTGTTTCTCTTTCTCTCTTCAAGATTAAAGTTCGCCTTTGGTGTTCATGCTTTCTTTACCATATTTCATGTATATAGACATCAACATGTGGTTGGGTCTATGTGAGGAAGCACTCTACGAAGAACAGTGTGGGTTCCACACTATCTAGAGAGGATCCAAGTGGAAAAATCTGCTTGTGCACTGAGTTTGTCAGGTAAACTCTCCTAGGTGGCTACTTGGTCATCATGCACACTCTGGGTTCCTTTAGGTTGGTGCAAACTATGGTGAGTAAATATATAATCTGAGCAAGGAAACAGAAGTAAGATGTGTTTTACTTCCCTGAGTCAATGCCAAGTACCTGCCTAAGTAAATGCTTTTAGGAAGAGATCCAACATTATATAACTATAATGATAAATCTAGTAAATAGGAAAGAAAAATACACAACCTATGAAAATTAATTAGTTTTTAAATTGGAGGTTAAAAGTTCACCCCCCATTCATTTCTGTTGGACTTCTAAATAATTAAACTTCACATGCATAATTGACAGCAAAAATTGTTGAAAAGTAAGAAACACTATCAGGAATATTAATATATCTCTACTTTGTTCAAAATCTCAGTAATATAAGTGTGCTTGGTTAATCTTGTAAAGATTTTATAAGATGAGAATTAGGCCCAATGTGCCTATTTTCTAAATCCTACTGACAAAGCTGAATTCAGCTCATTTACTTCCCCATGAATTATTGGATCACGAGTTAAACATATTTATTGAAATATTTTAATAGTGAATTTAAAGACATTTATAATTAAAAGGAAAATGTAGGTGTTAGTAACCTCTCCTCCTCCTCCTCCTTTTAAAAATTTCTTCCATGTGGAAATAGAAAAAAAAAGAAACTGTAACTTTAAGCAATTATAATAAATTAGCATAGTTCATGATTAGAGTAGCCTTCTGATTGATTATATGTTTTGAACTTAATTTCATCTTTTTTTTACAAGTACACACGTGCTGTGAGATAACAATCGTCATTTCTGCTTGCTTCTAAAATCTATTATCTTCTGATGTTGTGTAATCCATCTCAATTTTGATCCATGATGATTAGGAAGATACATAGAATCCACTTAATCCATCACCTTTTAAAAAATTCTAACTGTGGCCTGCCAAGAGTAGCCTTGGAGTTCAGAGGCTGATACAAACTCTTCTTTACTATTTCCTTAGGACACACTTCAGTCAATGCCAATTTCACCTTCCTGGAGTGACCAGAAGGCTTGTCCCTCTCTGAGCCTTTCTCCTTCATTTTCTATTAGATTTCCTCCAGGTATTGGCCTTGACCTCTGCTCTTGAGCTTACAAAGTCCATCAAAGTTTCCTGCCCTGGAACTTACTATCTCAAGTCCTCTCTTACTTCAGATCCTCCCCTATCGTATCGTAAGCTCTTTGAGGACATGGACTTTACATATTCTTCTCCAAATCCCCAATTCCTACAATTGCGCTTGGCACACAATAGATATTTAATAAACATATGTTCAGTGAATAAATTCTCACAGGCATTTTTAGAGTAACTAAAAGAACTTTCTCCTGCTAATATTGATCACTTTGCTTAAAGACCACAGGGAGCCTAAATGGAAAAGACAAAGAAGGTGAAGAAAACAGAAAATCCCATCCTACTAGAATAATAAACCACTCCTGGAAAGGGAGCCATAGGCCAGCATCTGGGAAGATAGAATGGGTGCTAATTGGGTGTGGACATATTGATTGATCACATCTACACCACAAACCAAGATGAAGTTACATATCTGAAATCTGAAAACAGAACTCAGTGGAAAATGCATTAGGGTATGAGCATTTGGAAAAGAAAGTTGACAGACGTGAGATGAATAGCCTTTCAAAAAGATGGCGTCACTATCAGAGGCCATGTGGCTGCTACAGAGATTAGGCCAAGATATTATCCTAGTCAAGTAATAAAGAAGCCACATCACAGAAAGGTGAGCTCACATTAATTTCCAACTATTGCAGTCTTCCTGAACAGGGGCTCCTTCTCTTCCTAGGCTCTGAATTAGTTTACATATAGGAAAAATATTTTGGTAGTGGGAGGGAGAAATCACTAAAACTATCCTTTGCATTTACAAGTTGTGGAGAAGTATTTGAACAGTGTTATACAAAAACAGTCTTTCTCCCAGTTCATCAAATTCATTTCACCTCAAGGACGCTCACTGGTACGTGGAAAGGAAATATGATATATAGAAGGGAATCTGGCCAATGGGGTGATTTGCTTAGTAGTCTGTTGGTAATTGAAAGGGTAGTTCAGGTGACTGCAGTCTGATGTTGATGGATGGGCTTCAGAAGGTCCCTATACCTTCTGAAATGATAGGCATATCAAAAAGGACAAATCTCTATTTTGAACCATATCTTCCTTCTAAGGAACTTGAATCTGTCAAAGGGAACCACGAGGTCTCAGAAAATGCTTGATGCTGCTTACAGAGCAAGTGGTCCCTTTGTTGGGCTAAGCACCTGGATTCTTTCTTTCAATATTTTTTTTTGGGAAAAAGATCCATGGTTTTCATCAGATACTTATCTGTACATAGAGGCAAAGAAATTGAGAAGGAAAGGAACTAATAGAGAGGAAAATTTTTTTAATAAGTAATATTGAATATTTCTGGACTCTCTTGGTATTTTTTGTTTTTTAAATCTCCGTGTGTCTCTTTTTTTTTAATAACGAAGACAGATCAACATCTCCAGGAAATTAAGATTCTTTTTTGGCATTTCCTCTTTTTCTTCTTTCTAGATATTTGTGCTTTGACATCGCTGCAAAGATCTTTTCAGAGCCAAGATGACTCATTCCTTTCCTTGAATTTTTCAATTTTGAAAGACAAATTCTCAGCCTTTTCTTTTTGAAACTCACCTCACAAATTTTCATTAGGGTCTTGGCTCACAAGAAACCCAAGTGGATAACATGTGCTCCTTGAGTATCAGCAAATGGCTAGTATGTGAGTTTATGAAGGGTTTAAACCTGTCTTAAGCCAATTTGCTCATTACAAGTTTTAGATTATTTGTTATAGTTACTGGTTGTTACCAGTAGAGGTAGTTGAAGGTTAATATCTACAAATTTGTCAACAGTGTATAATGAAAGTCAGTCTTGGACCAAAAATCTGCCACATATACATTTATTAAACAAATGTTTACTAGCAAGTGGGCACGAAACAGGATAAAACCGTTGATACAAACTCTTCTATAAATTCTTTGAAATCCCAGTTCTCTGTACTCTGAAGAGGTTTGAACACAAGTTGCATAAGAGGTCCGTGTGATACTGACACAATGTTCTGGAGGCAGGAACATTGTAGAGGCAGTAACCTTAGGGATCATCCTTCAGAATACAAATTACTAGAGTCTTATACCTTCTTCATACAATGGGGAGGGAATCTTCTAAAATATTTTTTCTAATACATATATCACAAAGCCACTAATTCTGCCAATGAGTGAACAGTTTTTAACCTTTGTTGTACTGATTAGCAAAGTCTTTGGCGTTGACGGGAGACCAAGACATCTGTAGCCCTTGTGGTATAGCTGCTTCTGGAGTGCAGCCTTCCTTAAAAGCAAAGAGGTAACCCCAAAATTGTGAATTTCTGATTAAGGCAATGACTACTCTAGAGTCGAGCTCAAATTAAAACAAATATGTCATCAGGTTGTCAAGGCTGAAGTGCTTTACAATAACATACAGATGTCACAGCAGCCGCTTAAGCTTTTCCCTCATTCTTGAGTCGTGCGCACATGACCTCTTCTAAGCTAAATCGGCTTCTCTGCACCTCATGCAAAGAGCAGCTTTGGGGGAGTTGGGAGGTTAGAAGGTTTAGTTGAAGGAAGGTTGCCCAGAGTTAGGGGGCAGTACCACAGCTTCAGAGCCAAGAAGAGGAACCTATCGGGGTCCACTCAGCAAGAAGGGCCCTGAATGTTAGCCCTGGCAGCTTAATGTCCAAACAAGTTCACATTGTAACATACCTAACATGGCTGGTCACCTTCCTCAGAGATTAGCTCCCTTTCTGACTGGCGATTTCTGGCAACAGAGCTTTCCACCTTCTCTGTCATCTAAAATCATAACCTTGGTACCTTTCCTCTCTGCGTTTTCACATCCATTCCATCCCAATGCCTGTCTGGTATCCATTTATGGTATTTCCCAAACTACGACATCATTTGTGGGGCCCAGTGCAAAATAAAAATGCAGTACCCCTGTTCGAAAAGCAGAAAAAATGATACCGTGAAAGGAGCTAAGCAGTCTTTCCCTCTCAGTCTTTCCTGGTGTTTTTTCATTTGTGATTCAATGAAGCATTCCCTCAACATAGGGTCACTCAGGGCTTCCCTAGTGGTGCAGTGGTTAAGGATCGCCTGCCATTGCAGGGGACACAGGTTCGAGCCCTGGTCCAGGAAGATCCCAAATGCCGCGGAGCAACTAAGCCTGTGAGCCACAACTACTGAGCCTGCGCTCTAGAGCCCATGTTCTGCAACAAGAGAAGCCACCACGATGAGAAGCCCGCGCACCACAACGAAGAGTAGCCCTCACTCGCCGCAACGAAGAGTAGCCCTCACTCGCCGCAACTAGAGAAAGCCCGCGTGCAGCAACAAAGACCCAACGTAGCCAAATGAATAAATAAATAAAAACATGACTACCCCCGCCCCATGACTACTGGCGGCCAGGTCCACTGTCCCATTAGCTGCTGGATCACCTTCCAGGCCCCAGGTGGGATCAGGAAATACCCAGTGGATGATGACCCGTAAGATTACAACCTGTGTGCCAGGACATGCTTAGTGGCTAGGTGGGAGGGGGACAAGAGCTTGCTCCCAGGGAGTTACCCACTGAATATGTTGTGGCCCTGCCAGCTGGGGCTGGGCCTCCAGGCCCCTCTGTGACATGCTGCAGAGCATGCATGGCCATCTGTAACCCTCTCCATGCCAGCAAGAGACCCCACTGGGGCAGAGGGTGGCAGTGATCACTAGGCCAGGGCAGGGAAAGGAAGCTGGGCACAGCCAAGGACACCAGGGGTGGGGCGTGAGGCTGGTGGTCGAGAACCCACCCTGGGGAGATGAGGAGGCTTGGGGAGGTGGATAGGATTCCTGGGGAACAGTGGCTGCATGCATCCAAAACATGCTTCATTGCCCCATCCAGATTTCACTTACAAAACACAGATTGAAAGATAAAATTGTTAAGAATTTTAAGACAGTGACCGCAGAGCATTAAACCCCAAGCTGGGTCCTTGTGACCGTGGGGCCCTGTGATGGTTAGTTTTATATATGACCACTTGACTGGGTCACTGGGCGCCCAGCTATTCGGTCAAACATTATTCCGGGTGTTAGTGTGAGAGTGTTTTAGGATGATATTAACGTTTAAATCTGTAGATGGAGTAAAGCAGATTGCCCTCTCTAATGTAAGTAGGCTTTATCCAGTAGGTTGAAGTTAGAATAGAACGAAAAGGCTGACCCTCCTCTGAGTAAAAGAGGATGCATCCTGCATGACTGCCTCCAAAATGGGACATGAGCTTTTTCCTTTTCAGACTCTGCCCAGGTCTTAAACCTGCTGGCCTTGGGACTGGAACTACATTAGTGGCTCTTCCGGGTCCCCAGCTTGCCAGCTCACCCTGCAGATTTGGGGACTTAGCCTCCATAAAAGCATGAGCCAATTACGTATATTAGCCTATTGCTTCTGTTTCTGTGGAGAGCCTGACTAATATAGGCTCTACATGACTGAGTGCTCCCCTGTAAAGCCTACCTTGGGTATCTTCCATACCCTTCAGTTTCTTTCGATTCCCACCTTTGCAAGGTGAGCTCAGAACTTTGTCTCTTCTTGGGAGCCCTATGCCAGAGCTCCCAGCTAATCTCTCATTTGGGGTACTTCCCTGTCAGAGTCTCACAAATAAAATCAATCATTGCCACCCTCTTTTAAGAAACGTCCCATGGTTCTCCTTTATCATAAGCTTCCTTAATTACATTAACACTTTGGGATCTAGCCTCAAAGTAAATTTTCCCTCAATATCAGCCATTTGCCCTCATTAATTTTATTTCCTTCATACTTACATTTGGGTACAGGGGTCATTTCCACCATGATACTTTTGCCCACATTTTTCTTCAAGCCTGAAATGAAGCCTACTGCCCTTTAAGGCCCAATTTAAGCTATTTTTTCTTTCACATAGCCCATGAGAAATCTACCTAACAGCAGTTTACAGTGGACTAACCTTCTTGGATCTCCTGTACTTGACCCCTGCCCTCACCTGTATTTATGCATTTCTTGTATCTACTGTCATAAGCTTTGGCATGTATTTTTCCCACAGTGTGACTACAAGTTATTCATAGATACCATGGTACATGGATCATGTTTCCTAGGATGATATTATGTTCCTATTAGGAGCTCAAAGGATATTCTTGAAAGGATGAATGGTTGAGTTAATTATTGCTCATTGTAGTAGCTTGAATGGTGCCCCCCCCCAAAAGATATACCCACATCCCAACCCCTGCACTTGTGAAGGTGACCTTATCTGGAAAAGGTTTCTTTGTAAATGTAATTAAGGATCTTGAGATAAGAGCATACTGGATTATCCATCGGGCCCTAAATGCAAAGACAAGTGTCCTTATAAGACACAGAAGAGGAAAAGACACAGAGAGAAGAGGAAAAAGACAGGAGACAATAGACACATTGATTGGAGTGATGCATTCACAAGCCAAGGAACGCCTGAAGCCACTAGAAGCTGGAAGAAGAAAGGAAGAATTCCCCCCTAGATCCTTGAGGGAGCACAACCCTGTCAGCCCCTGATTTCAGAATTCTAGCCTCCAGAACTGTGAGATAATGAATTTCTGCTGTTTAATCCACCTAGGTTTTGGTAATTTGTTATGGGCAGCCTTAGGAAACTAACATATCCATCTTTCCCTTGGGCTGTTTGTAGAATTGGTCTCCATTATATCTGTGTATAATAGTAGAACCATCTTTATCTTAGACACTAACAAGACAATTGCTGTAGGCACCTCACATATGTAGTGTTTGAAATGTTTAAAATCTCGGGTGCAAAATTGCTCAGGCTCTTTCAAAAACTGCCATTCAAATTACATGATTTTTCAAGAATGCTGTCTTACTCTAATAGTCAAAAATGCCTCATGTGTATTCTAAAACCTTTTATTTTGAGATCATTGTAGATTCACATGTACATTCACATGTAGATACCCAGTTGGTAAACTCAAATGGTAACATCTTACAAAATTATAGTGCAATGTCACAACCAGGATATCAACATGGATACAATCCAATGATCTTATTCAGATTTCCCCAATTTTAATTGTACTCATTGGTGTGTGTGTATTTATTTTATATAATTTGATCACCTTTATTGGTTCACGTATCCACGACCTCAGTCAAAAAACAAAACTATTCTTCTGCCGCAAGGATCCCTCAGATTGCCCTTTTATAACCATACCCACCTCCTTATGTCCCCACCCACAACTACCCTTGAGGATAACAAATTGGTGAATCTCAAGAGAATTATGCTGAGTGAAAAAAGTCAATTCCAAAAGGTTATAGACCATACGATTCCACTATATAACATTCTTGAAATGATAAAATTACAGAGATGGATAACAGGTTAGTGGTCGCCAGGAGGTGTGTATTCTCTTGAAAGTAAAAGTTATTTAAAATTTCTCAGGGGACTTAAAGTTGTCTTATACAGCAAATTAATTTTTTGATTCAGTAAATATTTAGGGAAATCTTTTGTTCGCCTGACATTATTTTGACACTGGGAATACTCAATCCTTGCCTTGGGAAATGCACTAAAATGTCAAATGAGAAGACTCTCATTATATGGAATAATATGTTAAGCCCTTTGGTGGGGAAAATGACCCACCATGTATGAGAGGCTTAAAGAGAGACACGATATAACTGAACAATTACAACAACAACAAACAAACAGACAAACTGCTGATGGAAATAATCAATAAACAATCTATAATAGGAATAGAAAAGAATTTTATTTGAGCCAAACTGAGGGCTATAGCCCAGGAGACACAGATTCAAGAAACACTTGAATTGTGTTCCATCTGACTACAAATTGGAGGAGGTTTATAAAGGCAAAAATCACAAGGTTACAGTTAGTTACATGAGTTATAGTTGGAGCTGGCAAGAAGTAAGAATGCTGGGACTTCCCTGGTGGTCCATTGGTAAAGAATCCACCTTACAATGCGGGGGACGTGGGTTCGATCCCTGGTCAGGGAACTAAGATCCCACATGCAGCCGGGCAACTGAGCCCACGCAACACAACTACTGAGCTAGAGCCCGCGTGCTGCAAACTACAGAGTTCACGTGCCCTGGAGCCTGCACGCCACAATTAGAGAAGAGAAAACCTGCACCCCACAACTAGAGAGAAGCCCGAGCTCCACAACAAAAGATCCCGCATGCCTCAACAAAGATCCCACGTGCCGCAACTAAGACCCGATGCAGCCAAAAATAAATTAAATAAATAAATCTTTAAAAATAAGGTTGCAGCTGGCAGCTGCTAGCAGATATTATTTTGAGAACAGCTGGTGGTGTCCTTGAATTCGATACAGTTTGGAAAATTCAAGTTATCAGTGATGTAGTAACATGTCTGAAACCACAGTGGGCACATAACTCTATTATGAATGCCTGAATTGCAGTTATTCTATTTTGATTTTAAGACGCATTCTTTTCTTTAATGGTTAAAGCAGATGTACAATGCATGTTTTACAGACCATAAGACAAACTGTGCTAGGTAGCATAAAGTTCAAGCCAAATCTTGTATAAGCCAGAATGACTTCCCCATACCTCAGTATGTGAAAATTTCTTCCATCAAAACAAACAAAAAAAAAAAAAAAAAAGAAAAGGGATGGGACTGAAGAACAGGTACAATGGTTATTACATAAGAAATAAGTAAAAGTTCTGTCTCCAGTAAGGAACTGTGAGAAACTGTGAGAGAATTCAGGAGATGAGTTGAGGATGTGAGAGAGTAAATAGTTTAGGTTAAGATACAGGTGCAGACAGTTAATAATAAGCCATGTGCCCTCTGGATTCCTGGAAAAGGGTAAATGCACCAGTGATGAGCTTGACCACTTAGGTCTACCATTGGTGATGGAGAGATGATAGTTCTGCTGGGTTGGATAGAGCCATGAGGTGTCATCTCCTATGAATCAGACAAGCTGTACATGAAGCAGCAGTACAGAAAACAGCTGAACAACAGAGCCTTACAAAGATGAGTCCCAAGAGTTTTAGGGAGAACCAAAGTAAGGCCGTGCAAAGTTCCAGAACAACTGGTAGTCTGAACTAATAAGCAGATATCTCATAAAAGTTTTGCAGGCAGATCAGGGGGACGGTGGGTGAGGGCATTTAAGAATTCTCTCATTCTTGGGCTTCCCTGGTGGCACAGTGGTTGAGAGTCTGCCTGCCGATGCAGGGGACACGGATTCGTGCCCCGGTCCAGGAAGATCCCACAGGCCGCGGAGCGGCTGGGCCCGTGAGCCATGGCCGCTGAGCCTGCGCGTCCGGAGCCTGTGCTCTGCAGCGGGAGAGGCCACAGTGGTGAGAGGCCCGTGTACCGCAAAAAAACCCAAAAAAACAAGAGTTCTCTCATTCTCATATGGCAAATGAGTTTTATCTCCTATACTAAAACTATACTAAATGTTTTCCACTACTAAAGAAAAAAACCCCAAACTTTGTCAGGGAATTGTTATTGTTTTCATTTATGGGGTGGAAACTGGCTTGGACAGAGGAAGCAACTTGTCTAAGGTCACCTAGCAGCTAGTGATAGAGCCAGCATCTAAATTCATCTGTCTTGACTCCAAATCCAGCCCAACTCTCCCATCTCAATGATTCGGTCAGGGAGGGGTGTCCTGGAGGTACAGAAGAGAAACGGAATTTGGGAAGGTGACATTATTTTGGAATCTATAGAAACTGAAGGTTAAATTCCCCACTCCTGGATTTTTAAAGTGAAGTGAGCAATTTCCCTGGCTTTTGTTTCAGGAATAGAGATGGAAATTTTGAGTATTGGATAGAACTCCACAAAATACCAGATGCTATATTTGAGCAGAACTTCTCTGAGTAAATAAATTACGCTTAAAAATATGTACCAAAACTCAGTGAGGCCACAGCAGTTCTACAAGAAACATTTCAAAATAAAAGTGCAAAAAATGAACAGGTTAGGGACTCATAAATATCCTTTCATATTTAATCAGGATACAAGTTCAGAATTCAGATGTGGTATCTTGGTGGGGGGGTGGGGGGGTGGTATTGAAGAAACTGCAATAGAAATTGACCTAAAATTAAATGCGGCTCATGAAACAAATTTTAGTAGGTAGACTGATTCCCTTCCCTATCTAGGTCATAGGTATATCAAGGAAAGGCATTTTGCACATACAGCCTTGCACAAGTCATACAGACTATAGGATTTGAAAGTCAATGGCATGGTCTGGGATTCCAGTGTTTCCAACTAATTCTTTGGACAGGTGATATTGAAATAAGTAACATTAGGAAAAAGGTTCAACAGATTTAAGAATGTATAAAACTACGTGAAAAGAACACACAAAGATGGCAGCAAAGCATGGAATAGGCTTTGTTTTGTTTTATTTTGTTTTGCTACTTGTATGTTTCTTAGACCTGCTGTAATCACATGTGATTTTGGCCTCCTGGAGTGTTGCTGAATTATGTTTAGTGACCACTAAATCCACTAGAGAACAGGTCTTGATGCAATACTATCCGTTGGAGGATATTTTGTTACCCATATTCCTGTGGCTTTGGCCCTTCAAAGCAAACAATGCATTACAATTTCATGTAACTAGAGATCTTAATGTTTAATAAAAATACCACAGTCACAGTGAATCCTTTTGTGCTTAGAGTAAAGGGTTCTCATATTCAGTTCTTAATCAAGGACTGAAGTTACAGACTGAAGCAATTATGTCTTAGGAAAATACAAAGTTTGTTCCGTATTTGTTCAGTTGCTTGTTCTCAGAGGATTTTCTAATAGATTTTTTTTTTTAATGAGATGTGGAAAGAAGTGTTTTTAGATGACTTTATGTGAGGCTTATTCATTCATTTAATTAGAGTTAGGGGTGCAGCCACATTTTCCCATTTGCTCTGTAGCAGTAAAAAAAAAATAATTTTCTCCCAAGGTCTGATAAATATATATTTTAAAATACCTCATAGACTATGTGAGTATTGTGTACATGCAAGATATGTGTTGTTTCTGCATGTGTGTGTGTGTGTGTGTGTGTGTATGTGTGTGTATTTAGGCTGACCTCTGGCTTCTGTATCTTTGCTTGGCATTACAAACAGGTAACATTGCCATATAAGATTTCAAAAAGTATTTTTTAGATTATGGTACTGAGTCAGACATTTTTCTAGCCAGTAATGTTTTATAAAACAGAATAATAAACTATTCTTCTGAAGAAACCGCTAGTAATCTTAATAATTGTTTATAATACACACTCGTACATACTTTCAGGGAAAGGGAAGTTTCTTTGCAGTCATGATTACAATACATATTTTAGATGTGGGTTACCATATTCAGTATATTATTTAATATGATTTATAACCAAGATAAAAATGCCAAATTTTCCCACACTGAAAGATCTATTAAAAGATCTAATCCAAACCAGAATTTCCTAGGGAGTAGCAAAAAGATATCATTAAAAAAAATCCACAATTTTATGGTCTCTATAATTTTCTTGTATGTTGCTAGAAAAGCAGTAATAGATGGAAAGCTAGAGTACTTCTTTATGTAAAAATACATTTGTTATAATGATTTCATTGTATCTTACATATGTTTCATGGTAAATTAAACCACTTATTTTGTACAGACTGTGTTACTTATGGACCAAATACAGTGTCATGAAATCTGTGGGCTTGCTAGTTTTTTGGGGTTTTTTTAGCGGTATGCGGGCCTCTCACTGTTGTGGCCTCTCCTGTTGCGGAGCACAGGCTCTGGACGCGCAGGCCCAGCGGCCATGGCTCACAGGCCCAGCCGCTCCACCTTATGTGGGATCTTCCTGGACTGGGGCACGAACCCGTGTTCCCTGCATCGGCAGGCGGACTCTCAACCACTGCTCCACCAGGGAAGCCCTTAGCTAGTTTTTTAAACGATACTATTTTGCTTATCTGAGGTATCTAGAGTAGTCAAGCTCATAGAACTGGAATGCAGAAGGGCTGCAGTGGATTGGAGAGACAGGAGGATGAGGAGTTATTGCTTAATGGGTCCAGAGTTTCATTTCTTCGAGATGCAAAGAGTTCTGGAGGCGGGAGGTAGTGCTGATTGCACAACAGTGTGAATGTACTTAACATCACCAGACTGTACACTTAAAAACAGTTAAAATGGTAAAATTTTATGTTAAAATGGTAAATGTATCTAAGGAAAGGAAAGGAGGGGAGTTTAGGGTGAGGCATTTAGGCAAAAGTCCATCTGACTCATTCAACACAGGCTGTGAGAAAGAGAAGTCAGGAAATTTGGAGTCTTTACAGAGACAACTAGGATTAAGCTTGGCTCAACTGATGACATGTTTAGCTTGGCAGGAAAGGAGTTGGTAGGATGAGAGGGTAACACTGGTGTCCCATGTCTTATACCTATAGGCTGGAGGAAGTTTGAGAGTCCTGAATGCACACTTCTATAAACATTCTGAACAACAGTTTTTAAGCCACACCTGGGTGTGGTATTTAACTTACTGTAGGTATCGTATTTGACACTTTAACTCTTGTTTTTATTAGTCTACCTCTGTTTCTTCCCTCCCCCGATATTCTTTAAAAGCTAGGAGAGTTCCTGGCTATCTCTCTACAAGTTTGACTTTACAATCCAGTATAAGCATGCTTTAATATTTTAATGTCATCCCACTCCTAGGACTGGTCAGCTTGCATTTATGCATGTATGTATGTATGTATTTGTTTATTTATTTTTACTTTGTCTTTTTACAAACCTTCTCCTCCATGTTTCAGTAACTTATCACTACATAAAAAAACTACCAAAAAACTTAGCAGTTGAAAACAGCAACAAACAATGATTTCTTGGGCTTCCCTGGTGGCGCAGTGGTTAAGAATCTGCCTGCCAAGGCAGGGGACACGGGTTCGAGCCCTGGTCCGGGAAGATCCCACATGCCACGGAGCAACTAAGCCCGTGCACCACAACTACTGAGCCTGCACTCTAGAGCCCGCAAGCCACAACTACTGAAGCTCGCGCACCTAGAGCCCATGCTTTGTAACAAGAGAAGCCATGGCAATGAGAAGCCTGCACACCGAAACGAAGAGGAGCCCCCGCTCGCCGCAACTAGAGAAAGCCTGTGTGCAGCAACGAAGACACAACGCAGCCAAAAATAAAGTAAATTTAAAAAATTATAAATTAAAAGAAACAAAAACAATGATTTCTCAAGATTCTGTGGGCTGGCTGGTTCCCATGTGGTACTGTCTGGGGTCACTCATGTGGTGCACTCAGCAAGGAGCTTAGCTGGGTCTGGACTACACAGATGACTTCACTCATCTACTGACTCTGCGTGGCTGGATGGTTTGGATCTAACTAGGCCTCTCCTCCACTAATGCTTCTTTTGTTGTTGTTGTTTTTTAATTTTATTTTTATTATTTTTTTGGCTGTGTTGGGTCTTCGTTGCTGTGTGTGGGCTTTCTTTAGTTGCAGTGAGCGGGGACTACTCTTCGTTGTGGTGTGTGGGCTTCTCGTTGCAGTCGCTTCTCTTGTTGCGGAGCATGGGCTCTAGGCGTGTGGGCTTCAGTAGTTGTGGCTCACGGGCTCAGTAGTTGTGGCTCACAGGCTCTAGAGCGCAGGCTCAGTAGTTGTGGTGCACGGGCTTAGTTGCTCTGCGTTGGCCTCTCTTTCTCTCTACGTAGTTTCTTCTCGTTCAGTAGCCTGGTCTGAGTTTCTTTATGTGATGACTGGATCCTAAGAAAATGGAAGCTTCAAGGCCCAGAAGTTACACAGCAGCACTTTAGCTGCATGCTGTGGGTCAAAACAAGTCCCAGGGCCAGCCTAGTTTGCAGAGGAGGGACACAGACTCTACGTAAAAGTGGCATGAATTTACAGGAATGGGAGGAATGTTGGTGGCTGTATTTGCAGGCAGTCTACTACTCCATATACAGATAACTGATGCCAAATGAAATATTCTGCTTGAGAATGGGTCCAATTAATATTCTGAGGCTTTTCATCAAGTTTAACCTTTAGCAATATTATATAATCTTTATGTGGGAAATAGTATAGTATAAATTATAGTTTTATATAAAACCTTGTACCCATTGAAGAAAGAATTAATTTTCTTTTTAAGTGAGCTTTGAGGTTTGAATTTTGGGCATGTGGGTTTAAGAGTGAGCCTTGAGGTTTGAATTTTGGGCATGCGGGTTTGAATCTTGGCTCTGCCACATACTAGCAGCAGGATCCTGGACAACTTTCTCTTTCTGTCATGCACCTTTCTTCTCTGTATTTATAGGATTATTGTGAGGATTATATGAGTAAATATATATAAAGTGCTTAGGAAAGAGTCTGGCGCAAAACAAATAATAATAAATATCAGCTTTAAAAATATAAATTATCATTACCTATTATGTAACATAGCAACACTTCTTTGGATTAAGCCTCTTGGAGCTGCAAAGTTTTCTGTAGTCTTATTAAACTCAATCACTAATCCTGACTATTTCTCCTGCCTCCCCACCTCTTGCCAAGTAAAAAGGTAGGTGAAAAAACTGGTTGCTTAACAGCTGCTCTAAAGAAGTGATTTACCAACTTTTAAACATTGCAATCCCTATGAAAAAATATAATTTACATTGTAGGCCAGGACACTGTAACCTATTCAACCACACTTAACACTGTACAAATGTTCCATGAAACAATACTTATCCTCAGGTTGTGCTGTGAACTCTGATGTTTTTTGTTCTATTCTATTTCAGTGAATCAACAACAAAATGCTGGTTGTGACCCCTATTATTAATTTCATTACCTACTGAAGGGTTCTAAGTTACATATTATGGTCATTGGATATTCAACACACTTTCAGTCCAGAAATTGTTTCAAGTGTGGTGCTATAAGAATATAGCATATGTCATTTTCATACAGGCCAATTTGGTTATGGAGCAAAAAACTTTTTTCACAAATATTGCCTGACCTCCCTAATCAAGAGGCTTCTAAATTCTTTCAGTGGGACCTGAGGAACTAGGGAAGGCATGGTGACAGTACATGTTGTATTTTGGTATCATAAGAAACAAAGTGCCTTGTTTGTTTGGAGCTAGATGCACTAGGCTGGAATTCCAACTTCACAACTTACTACCTTATATGTTTGAACAAGTGATTTAAACTCAACTTTGGAGTCTTGGTTTTTTGATTTGTTAAAGCAAAATACAGATCATATTGACTTCGGTTGAGTTGTGAGCATTAAATGAGAACACATTCCCAAAGGCCCATCAAGGTCCAAGCAAAATAAGGCTCTCAGAATGCATTTATTGCTTCCTCCTCCTACCATGGAACACAAACTTCCAAATTCATAGCTATTACTTAAGTTTTGTGTTTTACATTTTTGCAGGAAAGTTAAGACTTGGTAGAAGACTAACTATGGTTAGACCCTATTATTTCTTTAATGCAATTTAATTTCTACAACCATGTATTGTTCCGACATTCTACCTAATAATAGTTAATGATGAGAGTTATAGTTATTAATTATTCTGGAATATGTATCGGAATTATGAAACTATTTTGTGTTCTCAAGTTTTGGATAGTGGGACTTGGATTGACTTCTCAATTAACAGCACAATCGTGGGAAAAGGTGTGTACAGGAGAAAAACATTTCTAACTGTCGGGTTCCTAAATAAATGAAACAAAAGTGAGGTGCAAAATACAAGCACTACCTTTCTCCTTGGGTCAGACATTTGGGGTTACCAACGTTCCAGCGCTCCGACAGGTAGTATTTTCACCGTAGGTTAGTTAGCTTTTAAGGAGTCAGAAGGAACTCGCCTACGACCTTACGTTGATATGACCGTCTCGTATACCCTAGCTGGTGGACTTATAGAATGGGACTGATTACTTTAAAATTTCTTCCTTTAAGGTGGAGATTATGGAAGTGTGGGTCAAGGTGGCGTGTGGTAGGAAGAGGCGATACCTATCTGCCCTCTTCTGGGGTACAGCCTGCCGCCGCCCCTACGGCTCCCACGTGGCAGGTCCCGAAAGCGCAGCGCAGGCGGGGGGCGGGGCCGCAGGGCCCTCCCTCTCAGCTCTACGGCCCTTCCCTCCGGCCTGCGGGGCGACCGTAGAGGCCAGTAAATCCCAAGCATGAAAGTCCTGTTTAAATCAGCAGCCGGATTGGTCGCGGCGGGGAAGCGAGGGAGGCGGCCCAGCGGCTAGCTGGCTTCCTCTTGGCCACTCGCGGGGGTGAGGGGAAGCCGTAGGAACCCGGGAGGAAGCGGAGGAGCGAGCGGGAGGCGGCGGTGGCTCCCGTCGACCTCCGGCAAGACTGACCGCAGGGAGGCCGAAAAGCAGGCACGCGCGGCGGAGAGGCGGGCGGAAGGCCGGTGAGACGCACGGGGAGGCGGACGGAGCCGCGGTCGAGGGCGGGGAGGATGGAGGGAGGCTGGGGGCAGCCGGGCACCCACCTTCACCTTCCTCCTCTGCTCACCCCGCGACCGCCGGCCCGGGGTGTGCCCGGGCGTGCTCAGGTCGTCGTGGCGCGTCCCGCCGAGGGCAGGGCGCGGCAGGACCAGGGCACCAGAGCGTAGTTGGCCGGGGGTCCGGGCCGCCGCCCCCGCGCGGGCATCCCCAATACGGCGGCCAGTCCGCGGAGGGCGGGGCGGCCACTGCACCTGGCGCTCCGGCCTGTGACTGGCACCTGGGGCGCGCGTCCGGCTCTGGGGCTCCCGCTCGTGTTGGAAATGGGGGCCGAGTGCTCTAAAGAGGCGGGGATGGAGTTGTAGGTTGCATTTGAACTCTGAGGAGGGCGGTCTTGGCTCACTTGTAAAGTTTTAGTGTCTTCTGAGTTGGAAGTACTTTTTATTTTTAAAACCTATGTCGGCCCATTGGCATTCGGTGTCATTGATGGATGTGCTGTTCGTTCCTTTTTTTCTTTTTGTTTTTTCCCCATTTGTTTGCCGCTGTCCTCACAGTTTCTACCATATGTTACGATTTGTGACCCTAGATCTGAATAATGAGTGTTGGACTGACGTTGAGATTAAGATCTCCAGCTGTAATTTTTTGTGTTTTCATCAGCCTCTACCTTTTGCTATTTAAAATTTCGTGTCATACAAAACTATTTAATTGACAGAACCTTTTCTTTGTTTCTGTATGAATACAGTGATCCTAGATATTAGATTACTTACTAGGCACTGTGTCAAGTGCTTTCATATGCACATTTATTTCTTACAACCCATAGAGTAGGTCCGTTTGTGTATCTTTCCCAATTTTACTGAGAAATTATGAACTCCCATAGACGTTACGTAGAGGTTGATGCTGACAGTAGATCCCAGACCCCTTGAACTCTTAACCACTTTCAGGACTAATGGTATGCTGTCACATTTTACAATTTTACATGAAGGGAAACCTTAATGTTATTCATATAGTGCATCATTGAGTACAAAGGGATCTCCATTTAATTTAGAACATACAAGTTACTAACTCATGCCATTCTGCAAGAGATTGGCAGAATCAGCATCCGGGTTGGTCATATCATTAACTATCTCTTTTTAAAGGCTGCCAGTCTCTTGAGTTCTCTGGCAGTTTACTAATTAAATTACAGGGTTTTTTTTTTCCCCAGTGTTATACAGGTGTGAGAAGCTTTGTTTCACAGATTCTGTGTAATGTTTTCTCAGCTCATTAAAGACTAGCATTTCTTGATAGTAAGAAATAAAACGAGTTTCATGCAGTGATTCTCAACCTGGGGATCTCTCAGAATCACCCATAAATGAGGGTTTTTAAAAAGGACGCAGTCAGCCCCCTCTGCCCCTCGCCCCGCCCCCAAATCCCCAATGGAGGGGGCTTCTGTTTAAAAGGGAGTCAAAATAAGACTGAGCACCACTGGGTTAAAGTGACTTTTTAAATAAACTTAATATGTGTTACAATTAAAACAGAATTACTAACTAATCTTTTCATAATTAAAGAAGATACATTAAAAAGGGAAAAGTCACGAGAGAGGGTCAAAGGACAAAGAGACTGTTATTGGTGAAAAGTAGTCCCTGTGGGGAATCATAAGAATGTTATTTTTTTTTTTTTACCACATATTTTAGGTCTTAAATGGGCAGTCTCAGTATTCAACAATTTTTACATTCATTTAGACATATGAGAGTGCCTATATGTGCCAGTAATTATAGGTAAGGTGGATACTGTGAATAAGGCAGCCTGGGCCTTCACAAAGCTAGTGGGTTGGCCAAAAAGTTCATTCTGGTTTTTCCATAACATCTTATGGAACTTTAAAAGGTTTTGTGAATTTTATTCTGCTCCTAAAATAGAGCCAGCTGATGTTCTCTCAGAGGAGGAAATTGTATTCCACTGCCTCTAAATTTCCACAGTTTACCCCATCAGTATTCTTTCATTGTCTCCTTCATCAGCCTGTTCGTTTGATTCGAGCTATTTTATTACTTATATCTGCCTTATTTATAATCTAATTAATTTTCATCTGTTCATTATTTTTCTGGTCTCTGGTGAGTTTTAAAATTTCCTTTAAAAACTAAATTTAATCCACATAACATAAAATTTACCATTTTAAGTGTACAATTCAGTGACATTTAGTGCATTCATAGTATTGTGCAGTCACCACTTCTGTTTAGTTCTGCAACATTTTCATCACCCTAAAAGGGAACCTCATGTTCGTTAAGCAGTTACTCACCATTCCCCAACCTTTGGCAACCACTAGTCCGCTTTCTCTGTCTACAGATTTGTCTATTCTGAATATTCCATGTAAATGGAGTCACAAAATAGGTGATCTTTTGTGTCTAGCTTCTTTTACTTAGCATTATGTTTTAGAGGTTCATTCATGTTGTAGCCTGTATCAGTACTTTGTTCCCTTTTATGGCTGAATGATATTCCATGTATAGACACATATTACATTTTGTTTAGTCATTCATCCATTGATGGACCCTGGTGGGTTTTTGTGTGCCAGTGAGAAAAAGTTATGTGGACGTCTGTAGCTATGAGTCTGCATTAATTTTCATCATAAGTTCTGCATGGCTTGTTTAGATAGTATCATGGTTATCAGGTGTACTACTTGACTCTCCATACCATTCAGCATCTGCAGTTAGGTGATCATTAAATGTGTATTGAAGGACCTGTGGTCAACCAAAACATGAATTTTTTAATTGGTTCAGAAAGTTTTACACTAGAATCTTCTTACTACCAGTTCTTTGCAAATGGCTTCTAACTTGCATCTCCAGGGTCCTTGGGCAGATGGAGCCACTCTGCTCCTCCATTTCTTCACATAAAAAGTTTGACTGACAGAATTATGTCTGCCCTGGTGCAGTGAAATTCTGCAGACTCCTTAAAGACCGTATAAATGAAGTGAATGTATAGGGGAATTCTAAAACATTCAGAATAGGAACCTGTAACATCCCATCTGATATAATGTAAAATATTATAGTTACATGAAGAGGTGAAGATAGTTTACTAGTTATACTCTCCTGTAAATTTGTGCCTTTCTCTCTTCTCATTTTGTAGCGATTTGAGAACTAGACACTTCTTTATCCTGCTTATGTTCAACTTCTTATAGTTAACATGTAGTTTTATTTTTGCTGTTGTACTTAATGTCTGTTTCTCCCTCCCTTTCTTTCCATCTACCCATTCATCCATCTTTCTTTCTCCTCTTGGATGGTATAGTGTAGCATTAAAGTAGGTTACATTACAGCTGTTTAATCGACAGTTGTGGAGCTCTGAAGGAGCAGACAGAACAAAATTTTGTCTTGTTTTCTGTTTTTGGTATGTTTGCACTGTCAGTTACAGATATCTGATCCCCATTTCATTTCTTCAACTGGATTATGACTTTTTAAGCAAAATTCTGCTTTGGTAGAGAGGAAACTGCAAGAAAATATTGAGACAGTTTTAATTTTGCACTCTGTTGTAACCATTGCAAACAGGAATTCTCTTTGCTCTGCTCCTCAGCACATTATTTCTAGATTTATTCACTGCCCACCTCTCCCTCCTCACCCTCGCAGGAGACCTGGCCCAGAGTCAGGTTGATTTCCATTCATTGTGAAGGAAAGGATGAAGATTCTTGTCCTGTGAATTTTTTTTTTTTTTTTTTTTGCGGTACGCGGGCCTCTCACTGCTGTGGCCTCTCCCGTTGCGGAGCAGAGGCCCCGGACGCACAGGCTCAGCGGCCCTGGCTCACAGGCCCAGCCGCTCCGCGGCATGTGGGATCTTCCCGGACCCGGGCATGAACCTGTGTCCCCTTCATCGACAGGCGGACTCTCAACCACTGTGCCACCAGGGAAGCCCTTGTCCTGTGAATTTTACCTTTGGGCTTTTTTGGCCTAGATCTGACTTACTCCCCACCACTACCCCCAAACTTTTCTGTGTGTTTGGATTGGTGTACTGTTGGGCTGAAGTTCTCACATCTAAGCTGGAATGAGGATCGCCTGGGGAGTTTCGTAACCATGCAGGAGTTTTAATCCTCACTCCACGGGATTCTGGGCTCAGGAGTTTGCCTCGTAAAAGCCCACTAGTAATTGTGGTGCCCATGGTGTGTGTTATTTTATAGTTAGGGATTCAAAGAACCAGATATGATGTTTCATTGAATCTAAGATCTTTGTAAGGTACACCATTATTTTATTATTTTTAACCACAAAAATGTGGTTGTGAGCCTCATCCTGATTTAAAACTTGTTAAAATAAGGGAAGTAGTGTGTATCTTGGAATCAAAATACAGAGTGTTAGGTACCTGAGAAACCACAAGCTCCTCTTGTTATGGTAAAGGGTTATTACGAAGCTATGGGATAAAAGAATTATAATGTAACAATTCTTTAGACCTTTTACTTTATAAAATTTGTTTATAATAGAGTTTAATATGTGATGCCTGTACTTGACTCAAGTTTGTAACGAATATTATACTGATGACTTTGTTTTAAAATGCAAGGTAGCTGGATCATGGAGTGTAATGCACTCCAATTTGGCCCCATATTATTTTCATCCTACCCATTTCCAGTCTTTCACATGTTGGTGTTTCAGATCAGGTAAGAAGTCTTATTTTTAAGCTTCTGTGTACTTTAGCGATTTCCATTTTGTAATCACAGTCCATTAAAATATTTACTTAATGTCACGTTGACATTATTGTGGCTTGATCGTTTGATTTCTTTTTTATCACTTTTTTTCTGTTAGAGAGTTCATAGCCCTCATCAGTGCCAGCTAGCCGGTTATATGCATATACACCAGCCACCTACTGTCCTATAATGAGTAGTTTTAGGATGTTGTGGTGGTAATTGGCATCAGCACCAAGTCTGGGTCAGAGTAAACCTGAACTTTGCTTGCCAACTTAAATAGAAACACCATGGTGGTACATTGGGTCCTGAATGAGGGAATATCTGTAGATTAGGACAGATCTTTGCTCATCAATGAGAATTCATTGAAGAGCAACCCCTCCTGCTGTGGTGTTTCCTTAGTGACATCATTTTGGCAAACGAAATATTTTTGTCAGGAGAAACCTGCTTAACTATGTTAGATTTGGGATGGGGAAAGCTGAATACGTGTCCATTTAGTTTCTGATTACTTCAGGTATTGATATTTACAGAAAACATGGTTAAATGCCTGTTGATCAAGTGAAATATTTCAGAAATCTAATACCAAATTTCTGAAGAGGAACGACTGTAGGTCTCTAGCAAATTCACATCACAGTGGTGGAAGGAGTTGTCCTCTGGAATTCTCAGTGTAGGGTGAACACTGTTGGAATAGTTCTGCTCTTAGAGGGTAGTGTGCATGTGGTCTGGCAGGCTTGATTACTTCTCCCTGCACTAGTCACTGGGGCCAAGTCAGGACAGGCAGGGCACTTGTGCTCTTTGCTAACTGGTTTTTAACTCGAGGGACAGGTTGGGATGACAGTTATAGTTTGTCGTGTCTCATTCTTAAGAGAATGAAGTTTTATCCAGCTGCTGCAGAACAGATGGAAGTTTTCTGAAGTGTTACTCTCTCCAGGCACTGCCAGGAGAAGCAGATAAAAACAAAGGATAGCAGATTATGCTGGGTAGACAGACTGTGGAGGAAAGCTAAGTGCACCCAGAACATTTTGCGGGGAAGGGTGGGGTGCCTTCTGGTTCATTTGTGCTTTTCCACAGTATGCTTTTAATTCTGTTCCTGAGGCCCAGTTAGATATTAATCCTCTTTTTAATGTAATTTCAATGTGATGCTATTGTATTAAGAAAATAAGTAATGGTATTAGTTCAGAAAACTTATAAACCCAGGGTTAGATCATTTGTATCCCTCTCTTCTTAAGGTTTTCAATAGAACATTAACGTTTTCTTCTAAAAGATTTATTTATTGGTTCTATAGAGCCATTGTTTAGAAGGTTTTGGTCTGTTGCTCTGCAGGCTCACCGTTTTGAAGGCCATTTTGCAGGAGATCGGATACGTTTACATTTTCCTCAGTGATCTTTGGGAAAAGTGAATATATTCTTGGCATTACAGAATTATACAGATCTCCTTTCTTTCCCAAATACTTTGTTTTTAGCTCCTTTGCTTTTTTTTTTTTTCCTTCTAGTCAAAATGTAAGATTAGTTTAAAACCTGGGATACTTTTCTAGTTGTTATGTAGACGTCGAAAAATTTCCCTTTCACCATATAGGGTCATACTTACACTTTTCAGTGTCTGACACATGTGTGTTAAAATGGTAGATTTTTAAAACATCCATTCTCTAGGATTCTATATCAGAGTCTCCTACTAGAACTAAAATACTGTTAAGGTAGTAATTGGATTTTTTTTCTGTTGTTCAACAGAAAACACTAAATTCTATTAAATTCACAATATTTATAACACGGTGATGGCAACTCACGTATCATACTGAGTGTTTGAATGTTAAGATTCTTTCAGATGAATGCAGTCTTCTCACCCTCTTCATTTCGTTATTTCAGAAATGTATCCCTCCTGGTGAAGACGTGTGCATAGTGGCATCTGGGGGAGATGGGTACTTGATAGCAGTCTGCACCTACTATGGTGACAGCTTTCTATTAAAGCAAAGATTTCTTAAAACTAAATATTTGGAATTTTAAAAATTGATCAAACATCAGGTGCACAGTTACCCGTCCCCCCTTCTCCCTTTTTAAGCCCATCACAAAAAAATCACTTTTAAAGACTTTAGAAAACAGTTAAGATCTCGTCACCATCATTTTACAGTTAATGAAATGGGATATAATAAGATTAATTTTCCCTGTTTTTTTTAATGTCTCCTGGGATCGTTTGGAAAACATTCCTAGATTTATTCCCATCTTTGCTGTAGGTGGACAGCTTCATCTGTAGGAAGGGAAGGACTTCTTTTCTCTTGAAGAGGATCCATTATGTTGCTTCTCACGGAGTATATGCTTCTTCCATGAAGAGCAGTTGATTATGAAAGTGTGTGGTGAACACGTATAGAACACAGAATTCAGCGTTGTCTGATTTGTCCTGCTTCTGTACTAGTACTCCTAAGAGGACCCATAGAAGCCTTATGGGAATTGTATAGCCCACAAATAGCCCAGCAAGAAATGTTGGAATATTAGAGCATGGTCAGGGAAGTTTTTTATTCCTCTATTTTTAAAGTTTCTAAAATTTAGATTCATTTTTTATTCCTTTACCTCAGGTTGGCAAATTGTGACCTATGGGTCCACATGGGTCATGAACCAAGACTGGCTTTTATATTTTTAAGTGGTTGGAAAGAAAAAATCAAAAGAATAATAATATTTTGTAATGTGAAAATTTTATGAAATTCAGATTTCAGTGTGCGTAAGTAAAGTTTTATTATAACGCAACTGGGCCCATTTGTTTCCATATTGTGTATGGCTGCTTTTCAGTTAGGACTGCAGAGCAGAGTAGTTTGGATAGAGACTATATGGTCCACAAAGCTAAAGCATTTACCGTCTGGCCCTTTTACAGAAAGTTGCCAACACTTGCTCTATTTTATTTACATAAATGCAGGTATTTTTTGCAAATAGTTTTCTTTAAATACCATACTTTTGTTTGTAAGCATAACATTAGAAGAACTTACCCTTGTGACTTTAAGCTGCAGTATTCTTTTGATTTCAGTATTATGTCATCTTCCTCTTTAACTGATCTGGGACTGAAAATTTAGCCTCTTACATTTTGATCTTGAGAGGGGGTCTGGGTTCTCCAGAGAAATAGAACCAATGACTGTCTGTCTGTCTGTCTGTCTGAGATAGATAACTATCAAGGAATCAGCTCATGCAGTTGTGGAGGCTGAGAAGTCCCAGGGTCTGCTGTCGGCAGGCGGGAGTCCACAGGCCTGAGAGCTGGGAGAAGTCAGTGGTGTGAGTTTCGTCCAAGTCCGAAGGCAGGTGAAGACCAATGGACCATCTTAAAGACAGTAGGCAGAAAGAGCAAATGCTGCCCTACTCAGCCTTTTTTGTTCTAGTCAGGTCTCCCAGCGGAGTGGACAAGGCTCACCCACTTGGGGAAAGCAAATTGCTTTACTCAGATGTTAATCTCATCCAATAAGACCCTCACAGACACACCCAGAATGTTTAACAAAGTACAGTATCTGGGCACCCAGTGGCCCAGTGGAGTTGACACACATAAATTAGCCATCACAGGGCCTAAATGTACTTTGAATCTATTTGCTTGCACTTTTACCTTTTTTTTTTTCCCCTTAATCCTCTTGAAAAGCCCCAGTTCATATGAATATTAGAATCATCTGTTGACTGTCAGTTGATTGATTTAAAATTGCTGTCCAGGAGGAAACATTTTCTTCTACCCTTCTAGGTTCCTCTGCCTGGTCTAAAAATTAAATTAACATGAAACATGTTAGCAGAAAATCAGTAGTTCAATAACATGTGTACATGGGGGAGACCCAGGAAAACTGAGTCCTTAAATACTGTCTTCTGCTAAAGACTAAAGAGGAGGGATGTAGCAGCGGGTAGTGCTTTGGGACTTCAAAGGGGAGGAAGGCAATTCACGTGGAGATGGAAAAGCAGATGTTTGGTAAATGTTTGCTGGGTCTTGCAGTGGCAATGGGACACCTAGAGGAATTCTAACAAACAGATTTTGCTAGGTTCCTCCCTATCTACACATGTAGTTCATACTACAGTTATCTGTGGTGATAGTTCCCTTCCTGTTATAGACCCTCTATAAATTCTTCAGGCAGCTAAGGGGGAAGGTCAAAGAGTCTTTTGGGCCTTGACTGTTTCCATCTCAAAATAATTAACACACCACAGAGACACTTTGGGTTGCAAATTTTGTTTCCTTACATTGCCGTTTGGCCAGCACTGAGTTAAAAGTGGATTGAATGGAGTGATAGTTTTTTTATATTTTTGGAGTATAATTGGTAGTATTTTCTTCTGGCTTAATTAAGTAGTCGTTGTTTGTTAATATTAAATGTATCAGTGAGTGTGTCTGTATACTTCATTTTCCTTTGTCCTTTCTGTGTTGGATGAGTGTTCTTTTTTTTTTGTTTTTAAAATAACTGCATCCTTTAAAGGCAGTAATACAGTTATTGGATTAAGAGACCACAGGAGGAAAGGCAGGTGACGTTTCTGGAAGACAGATATGGAGTACAAAAAGGGGGCAGAGTAGAGTCATGTGACGATCATTGTAAAAATACAGTACGTTATATACATATTTGCACCATCAACTTTCAACTCTGAAATAGTGTTTACACTATTTTTACAATCCTGGTTAGAGAACAGTTTTTCATTCAAAGCTCGGCCTGTTGGCAAATGAAAATTTCGGGTGAATTCATAGTCCCATGAGGTTCATAGGCTGCATAGTCCAAGAGGAGGGTTCCAGCTTCTGTTTCATCCATTTTAAGTTCATTTTAATTTCAGTATTAAAAAAGTATTTAAATTTGCTTTTACAAAAGAAAATTCTCAAAGGAGGGGAAAAAAAACCCAACCATGGCCACGCTGTATATTCTTTCTTATTTTACAAACACTAAGGGCTGCAGCCCTCTGCTTCAAGGCCAACACTGGTGGCTGAAGAAAAATCTCACTAATGATTGTTTAAAACAAAACAAAACAAAGCAAAAAGACACAAAGACAAACCAAACCGACCTGATCATGGCACACTCACCCTGTGGGGCTGCCTCTCCCACCCTTGCTTCTGACCCCAAACTCAACGACTATTTCTCTTCTGGGGCAGGGCATTTGGTATTGAACCCTCTTTAACCTCCTACCCCGAGGAGGTGGGAGGGGGAACCCTTTGGCTGGGACACCATGTTTCCTCATTATTTGCAGGAGAGAGTCCGGGCCCTTAAGCCAGGTGTCTGAGGAGGTGGGATGAGGAGGAAAAAGGCAGGAGACCGCCGCCAAGTACAGACACACAGGTGGGAGGGAGCCCGGGCTGCACAGGCCTCGCCCAGTTCCCGTCAGGCTGCGTCAACGGGGTGGGCCTTCTCTTGGGCTCTGCGGACAGGATGGGGCCTCAGCCAGGGCCCTGGGGGAGGTGGGGGGAGCCCGGGCAGGCATCTCTGCTCCCTTCCCGGCTCAGCAGGATGAGAGCAGGACACAGGCTTTGGGTTCCACGCCCCCTACCCACAGTGGGGACGGACGAGTGTTCTAACACACGTGCTTAGTCATTTTGACAACCCATCAGAGCCCTAGAGTGGCTAGTTGGCAGCAGGGATTAGCAATTCTCAGAGCAGTTTGCAAAAGCCAAATTGATTGACATGGAATTTTGTCAGGAAGCTTCTCAGAGCATGGCAGGGAGCTGCTGGGAAGTGGAAGGGAAGTGGAATTGTTTATAGTATCAGCTTCTTTCCCTTCACATGACCGTGGACAAATCCCTTGACCTCATCTATAATGCCATAGGGCTGATGGGAAGATTACATAAAATAAGAATGTGTGTGACTTACTCTGCTGTTTGCATTATTTCCTAGTTTTTGTTAAATGGCAAGACCTTCCCTTCCTGGTGAATAATTGTTTTTATGGCTTGTTTTGTCGATATAGAATGGGCCCTTCTGATTTACCTGATGTAGCTCTGGTCCACTTCTCAAGGAAAGAATGAAAGTGTCACTTGACCTGTGTTTTTATCTGTTGTCCTGAAGTTGGTTGATTCTAGGACAATGCCTGTTTATTCAGGCCTGAATTTAAGAAAACTTAATGAATTAGACCAACGTAGACAGTTGGGCTAAAGGAAATGTTTAAATTATAAGAAATTCGAAGAAATGCGGTGTTGATCTGAGACCCTAATTCAGGTTCTCTCTTTCAATCCAGGTTACTCACTAAATCAGCGTTTATCCAGAAGGGTGCTTCCTTGCTCAGGGCAGCATGATGGCCCTGCTTGCAGTGGGCTCTGATGATTGTGCACTTTACATGTTACAACCTGATCTGGCTCAGTCATTGATCTATAAAACACTGAAACTTACTGTTTTGACCTAGACTACACTTTTGGGGGGCAAAATGTATTTTACAAATGTATTTCACAAATGTGCTATTGGGTTTTTGTTTGTTTGTTTTTTAATCTGTCTTAAAAACACTTTCCTCCTACCACCCATATTCTTATTTTGGAAATGGCTCTAATTTCTATATCTCTACTTTTTAATTAATATATAAGAACAGTTAGAAAATTTTCACCTGTTGCCTCTGAATTAAAGGGCTCTGAATTTTTAGCAGAGACGTTTTTCCTCCTTTTATTGCTGTGTTCATTTTCTCTGGACCTTTTCTACCTCCCCTTGGTTGTTGGAGGTTCAGTTTGAGGTATATACCAGACTCCATTAAGGTGGTTTACTTCCCCCCTGCCCCCCAAGATGATTCTATGTAAAGATTTTCTTTGTTTTTAATGTCCTCCTAAGAAGACAAGTTAGGGATGATTTAGAATTAGCATATTGTAAACAGATGCTCCTTGATTTGCTCTCAAATATATTCAATACTCTTTCCTTATGCCGATTTACACTCTTGAATCATTAATTTGCTTCTTAAGCAAACTAATTAAAAATGTGTCATGGCTGAGCTTTGATGAGATTTTAATTTAGAGATTTTATTAAATGTTATTCTCTGAGAAATTTAATGGAAAACATGAATTTGGCTAGACCATTGTAGTTGCTTGTATTGTGGTCTTACTAGTGTTAAGTTTAGAAGCAGGCTGGTTAGGCAGTCCAAACAAGGGGTAGGTACATGAGGCAGTGATTGTAATTGTACAGGTGTGACCTCCTCGGCAGGTAATGGAAACAGTGAAATAGAACATCAGGTGTCTGCTCAACTGCTTATCACTCTCCCCCCCAAAATTATCGCAGGCCACGTTCACATAAGAGTGATGTTATTTTGGAGTGTTAGCTGGGAGGAAAGGCGTATATGTGTGTTTTGAACATAATATTCAATCTTGCTGGAAGTCAAAAGAGGATTTATAGCTCGTTAGGGTTTTCATTTGAGAAGCCAAGATTTTTTTTTTTTTTTCTGCTTTTATGTGGTAACTTGTGGATACTTCAGTATCTCTTGTTTCCTTGTAGCGTTTTCCTGGCCTGTGGCTAAGTAACAGTGACTTTTCCTATTATGTGGAAGGTGTTCAGATAACTAACAAAGGAAATCAATAATGCTCAGTTCAGTACTAGTATAAATATAAATGTTGATATTTTCTTCAGGGTAGATTGAGCAGAAGGAAGGGAGTTCCCGTAAGAACATTGGTCCTTTTAGATGCTCACCACCTCCACCCCCGATAATTCCTTTTTGGTGAATAAGAAAACTGGATGTCTCACTCCCTTTCAGTGTCCTTCAGGAGTCTGCCATTGTTTCTATTTGAATCATTCTGTGCATTACTAGATCAGACATCAACATTGAAACATCAGTACTAAAATGCAGTCTAAAATAAAGAAATATATATTCTTGATTGATGCAATTCATTAATCGAAATTTTCTTTTGAATATCTTTCCTGTACAGTAGATTGAGTAGACTGTGGGAGCTGTCTAGCTGAACTTAAGCATGAATTTCCTATCAAACTCGTATACTTGCTTTCCCATTTTCTTTTTAAAATTTCACCTATCTTGAGTTATTTCTTAGGGGGGAGCAGACAAACATATATGCAGATTTTTTTTTCCAGTATCTACTTCTTGTTATTATTAGAATAATATCAGATTACAGTTTCTTCATTTGATGTATAACATACACTGTCAATAATGATGATTGCTGGAATATTTTAAATTGCAGTTCTATAGGTCTGAGTATGTTCTTTCACAAACTTAAATTGAAAACATGAAGAGGAAGAGGACCCCTGGTATTAAGATAAGGTGCCTTTCCTGTAAGTGCTTATCATAGTGACACCTGAATTGTGTCATAGGAGTGAGCCCTAGAGCAGGAGCCAGCAGACCTAAATCCTCACCCCATTTCTGCAGGTAATTTGTTCCCTGACTAGATAAGCAGCTTAACCTCTTTGGACCTCAGCTGAAAACTGCTGGTTTGGAACTAAATATCAAAAGTTTGTTACAGATGCATAATCACTGAGAACAGTAAGGCATCATTCTGTCCATGCTTGATAACAAGTTTTCCCTCCATCCTTCAGTTAGGGAGAGGGAGATAGAGCAGTTTTAGGCACAACCTCCTCTCCGGAGCTTTCATGGCCCAGTGGAAGGAGACAGGCCCAGTGCTAAGAGCTTTTTCATTAAATGTTAATATTGGTAGAATACCTAGAAATGTCATGACATTTACTTAATTAGTTTAATATATACACTCCAAATCAAACTCAATCTAGGGAGGAATGCTCATTCTAGACGTAATGATGTTTGCCTTTTCTTTTGATTTTAGGAGCTTATTTAATGAAAAGTGCCATAGACTGAAAAACCAAACATGAGGGTAGCAGGTAAGATACTTAATTCAGTAGAAATAATTTTGCTTTTTGTATAACCTGTTTGTTTAGTAATGACTGAATGAGAGGGTAAATAATCATTTTCTATGTTGAGTGTGACTGAATATAACAAACTAAATCATTATTTAGCCTTTTTACTTTTTTAGGTAGTTGGCAAATCATAAATTGGACGTTTAGTGGGTTCTACATAAGTTTTTTGGGGACACTTCTGTTGAAATTATTTATGCTAAATATTTTAAGTTATGGTTTTTAATGTTTACGTCCTTATACATTAAGCTTGTTTGCCTAATATAAAAATATAAATATATATGTATAATGTTCATATAAAGAACGATTTTGACAACTTAGGGAGGCTGATTTTTATTTTTGCTAAGTTGTAGCTTGTTGAGAAAAATGAATTGTGAACTTTAAAAGCTTAAATCTTTCCTATGTGTGTACATAAATTGAAACTAGTGTACGTGAAGAATTCAGAAAAATGTGTTTTGCGTAAATGACTGTTGTATTTGCTAGGTCAGGTTTAGCCTGCATAAGTGAGGTTATGTGTAAGGACATCTGTTCCTTAGGCAGCATACTGAGGAAATTTAAAAATACCATTTGGTGTTCATAGTATTAAGGTAGCTACCTTTATCAAAAGACAGATCCATAAATAACGGGAGAGGCTGAGACCTCTTCCTAACTATAGTGAAAACAAGTGTGATCCCTCCACCCTGCCCCTGTAGCACAGCCGCTGTGTAGAAGAAATGCACACTTTACATAGAAATTTCTGCTAAGTAGTGTGTGTCCATCATAGGTGACAGCTTGTCATTTCTCAAAATCAAGATAGTCATTCTTTTAATTATCATCTCACCAGGAAAAAAAATATTCTTATGGGAGTGTCTCTAAAGGTATGGTTCTAAAAGTATGTTACTTATTTAAGCATGGTGATTTGAAATAAAGCAAGTTTCTCTTTCTCATGTAATTCTACATTCATTCTAGTTGAAATTAACTTTGTCATCTAATCCATTTCTCTGATTTTGACTATTAATCCCAAGGTTAATTGATGAGTAATTATTTACTGAGTGCTGATGTTATATTTGACACTGTTCTTAGTATAGGTCTCAAGGGGACTACCTTTAATGAAGGAGTAAGGAAGATTAGCTATTAGTTTATTGATTGTAGACTAATCTCTTCTAATTAAAAAAAATCCTGGTTGCTTTGAAATATCCTATAGCCATTATTCTTACAGTGATGCATTAATATCTCAAGTTTATGCTTTTTGGTTTGTGAAAAATAGGGACACACTCAGATTAGTACAGTCCATGGCTGGAAGTAGGAGGGAATCTCATGGGTGGAATGGGAACTGTGATGTGCTGTGGGTAAGCCCCTCCCAGTCCAGAAGTGGATGGTGACAGCTCTGGAGGAGCCCCTCTGCAACAGGAGGTCCAGAACTCTACCGTTATGGAGGCTCTGCTGGTCTTCACCCGCCTGCCCCTCTCAGGGACCTTCTGCTTGTTCTATCACCAGTTAGTTTCTCCGCCTCTAAATTCTCTGTCTCTTAGAGCTTTTGTTTCCTCCTACTTCCTTTGATGGTTTCTTATTCTTCAATAGGTCTTGGTTTAAAACTAAATTCTGCCACTAACTAGTTATGTGACCTTAGGCAAGTGATCTAAATTTTTGACCTTGTTTTCCTTATTTGTAAAATGAAAAGAGTATCTTGAAAGGCTGTGCAACTGAAGTTGTGCTAATGAGGCACTTAGATCTGTAGTAGGCACTCACTAAATGGTGTGTGTATATTTTATATACATGTATGTATATGTAAATATGATGTATATTGTTTAGTGTAGGCTTAGGTTTAGCTTGGTATTGAATTTAATCCAGAACTTTTGTGTATTATAAACTTGGTGTCTTAATCCCTATAATATTTCAGTCTTGAACAATGAAGGTTTGGTACATCTGCTTTAAGGGACAGGGAAAGATTATTTGCACACGCCCATGATTGCTAGAAAATGAGATGTTAAGACTGTCATGTGACGTATAATCTTCCAGCCCTTGGTCTTAAATGATCCAGAAGGAATATGCCACCTGTTAACCTTTGGCAAACACTTGTTTAGAGTGTTACTGTGTATCAATACAAGGCACTCTACTAGATCCTGTGGGGGAAGAGTTCAAAGCCTAATGGAATTTTACTCGCTTACGTGCTGAAAATGTAGATGACTTGTAGTCACTCTTTTTATTCAAACAGAAAGTCACAAAAATTATAATCATCCTCATCAGTTCACTCAGTCCCATGTAATTAATATTTTTTTATCTTGATCTTTTGTTAGCACTTTTATGAATTCATCAGTTTTCCATTAGAGTTCTGAAAATGCTTATTCATTCAGTTCAGCAGTATAGTCAGTTACCAGAAACCTGTACTTGTCAGAGTCTTTTTCATGAAAACAGGAAGCAGTTTTGGAAGGGGGAGAAGGAAGAAAACAGGAGGGGGATGGGAATTGATTGGTTTAGTAGTTAGGCTTCCTCCTTGCCATCTCATTTCTGTATTTAGAGAGCATTTCTAAATAAAAATGAGTAGCTCTGAGAATCTCCTGCTTCTCAGCATCGTCAGCCCTTCTGAGCATCATCAGTTCATTCATTTCCCGTCCCTGTAAGGATACAGTCCCAGTCTCTACATTTATGAAGTTAGTATGAACACAGTTCTTTTTTACTCTTCCTTATCCGGTGAGTTGAGTTTTGGTAGTTTCCCTGAAGAATGTGGTAATTTGATGGTAGTAGAGAACCTTACAAAGCACTGGGCTCTGTCAGGATCCCTGGATTCCTGTCCTTGTGCTGCCGCTAAGATATCTGTAATCTTGGGCAGTTGCCTCACTTGTGGGCTTTTGTTTCCTTAAGTAAGGATAGTGAAATGACTGCTGATCTTTTAGATCAATATAAATTAAACTTTTGGTGAGAGAGGGGAATGGAGATTATATAGGCAAATATTAATATTGTTTCTGAATAGCCTAATGAGATGGCTCTGAAATTCTAAGAGTAAGAAGATGATGCTTCTTTCCTGTCATTTTTCATGTCCTTTCATATCTTGTACTTTTTCTTTCCTAGATTTGCTTAGCTGTGGAGAAGAAAGACAAGTGATGATTCACATTAAGCAGTTAATTAGTTAGTAGCAGTGCTAATTATTTGTAAGGCACTCAGAAATAATTAAACATATAAAGGTACGGAAGACTAAGAGTCTGTTCACAGAGCTTACCATGTAACCGTGTTAAATGTGACAGGTGCCGAATTCAGTCCTCCAGGAGTGGGGAAGCCGTGACTTAAACTTTGGTGTTAAGTATGAGGGGAGATATTTCGTTGTTCACCATACCAGGAGCACTTGTGTGCTTCAAGAGATGTGTGGGTTGGAGAGGACAGTAAGCCTGTTACATTTCACTTGAGAACTCATTGCCGAGTGGACATCCTGGTCTGTTGCCTTAGTATCTCTGGAAGGTTCAGCGTTTTTGTATCCTCTCTGTCTTGTATTGCCCTTTATCATTGAAAAGGATTGAGAATGTGTCATCCCACGTACTTGGTGGCGGTGTTCCATTGGCCTTGATACTTTTGTGTAGTCAGCCAGAAGTTGATAGCAGGTCATTTTTTTTCCATGAGAAAACTAAGCAGATGACTCAGGCAGTCCTGTGTCTAGGTTGCTAGACAATCTAATAATTGTTTGATCAGAAAAATCAATCAAAATAGATTGTTGGAACAGTTTTTGTTGTAACTCAAGTAAAATTAAGATCCAGTAGATAAGAAGTAGATATTTGTTAGTCTTAAGAATTTTTTAAATACACTTACGTTTTTCATGGAAATGCATAACTAAAAATTCGGTGGGCTCATAAGCTCATGTTGAATTATTTCTGCCCTTTATCTAGGTGCTGCAAAGTTGGTGGTAGCTGTGGCAGTATTTTTACTGACATTCTATGTTATTTCTCAAGTATTTGAAATAAAAATGGATGCAAGTTTAGGAAATCTATTTGGTAAGTTTTATTTCTTTTTCCCTTTCTTAAATTTTATTTGTGATGAGATTGTCTTTAAATTTTTACCAGTTATCGACATTGAGTTACTCTGCTGTTCAGGCTGTCTAGAAAAGAAAATGAAATTATATTGGTAAGTGTGATTCATTGGAATATTCTAAAATGTACAATAGAAAATCTTACAATTAATTCAATATAAAGCACGAATCTTCTATTCAACATTTTGAATATATTTAATGGGGCCTATTTTATGCATGCCTACAGACATTATTCATGGCATTCTAAATGCACATGCAAGAAGATATCACACCCTATTTGAGTTGGCTGCTTAAAAACTTGGAACCAAATCTAACCCTCAGTTAGCAAGTGATTAGGAGTCATGATAATGCATTTTAAATACCAGCCATAGAAATCCATCTCGCTTTCCTACCCTTATTTTCCTTCTGCACCATTTTTCCTTTTAGCAATTTATTTGATGCTATGTTGTAAATGTACCACTACAAGCTGCCTTAATTCAGTTTTAAACAAAATCTTTAAGTTGATAAAATAAGTTAACATTTGAAGTGTTTGAATAAGCTTTGGCTGAGCACTGTTTAAAGTATTAAAAAATAACTCATGAGAGGTCAGACTCTGAAACCTAGAAACAGTATTTTGACCTAGTAGGCAGAAATCGAATGAAACAACCTTGAGATCTCTGGAATAGTTGGTGAGTTTTGCTTTCCGTAAATGAATATAAGACCGAATACATTCCCTCTCACATCTAGTTTCAAGACTCCCTTAAACCAGTGTTTCTCAAACTTCGATGTCAAAGGAATCTCTAGGGAATCTTGATAAATGCAGATTCTGATTCAGTGTCTGGGATGGGGCCTGAGAGTCTGCATTTCTAACAAGATCCCAGGTGATGCTGATTTCCCATCCATGGACCATATACTAGGTATCAGGCTTTGGACAGTTCTGGCATGTAGTCCTCAAGTTTCTGTATATTTTCATTTCTGTACATTTTCAGGTGACTTTTCTTACAATGACTACTTAAAAGTACTTCCTTGTATTGCACTGAATTCTGCCTTTTATTCTCCCAAGTAATTTCAACCCACCGATCTTGCTTCTACCTGCTGGAGCTCCCTTCCACATTCATGGTCTCTTAAATAGTTGAGTTGTGGCTATTCTCCTCCATGCCATCTTTTTATAAGTGTTCATCTTACCAAGTTATAAAGTCCTCCCTTTGAGCCATTCTTCTTAATGCACTGTTTATTTTCCTCCTGTCAGTTTTTTGGCGCCCATCTTAAAATGAAGTATCCAGGACCGAGCGTAGAATAGCTGTTGCAAAGTGTAGTGAGAATTGTCTTGACTTCTCCTGGGCTGTGTGCGTCTGTTACTGCAAAGGGCCAGCCTGGGGTCCTGTGAGAGCACAGCTGGTTTCCGTTGAAGGATGGGGCACAAAAACATGGAAGACCTTGAGGACTTGTTCAGTGTTGCTGTGGAAACAGTGTGCTGTAGCTAATTCTTCTAAGCAAGGTTGATGGTAAGGGAGACAACTGTGGGGATGGTAGCTTGAGGCAGAAGTAAGTTGAACATGTTTTTCTTTTTTGAAGTAATAGAGAGGTTTTCACTTCTCTATAGGCCTCGGGCAAAGAGTCAGTGAATTACAAATCAATGGGAAGAGATTAAACAGAGAGAAAAGGACGATCCTGGAGAGAAGGGGGCCACGGGACCATTGGTACAAATGAAAAATTACTTTGGGAAAAGGCCCACTGTTTTCAGAGAGAAGAGGCTGGGTGTGGCCATAGTGTTTCCCTGGTTTGGATCTTCATCTCTAGTCTGGATGGTTTATTTGGACATTGCAGGGATGTTCTTGGGTCTATTTCTTATCTTTAATGTCTGCCTATGTCACCACTGCCAGAGCAATTCTCTTAAAACTCTTGAACCTTTAGTATTTCAGTGGAGAGTAAAATCTGAACTCCCTGCTAGGATGGCACTCAGTCCCCAGCCTGCCTCTGCCTTCCCCACCCATACTCCCCCACCCTTCCTGCCCCACCCTTCCTGCCCTCCCCCTCCCCCCCCGCCCCCCGCTGGCTGTGCCCACGTGCACGTGATCTACAGGCACAAACCCTGTCCTGTCCTTTCCTACCTCAGCCTTCGTTCATGCTTCCTCACCCCACGCATCTTTCTCATCTCCCCTTCATCTGTTAATCCTTCTCATTTTTCAGAACTACATAAATGCCCCTTCTTGGGAGAAATTGTATTTCAGTCTCCCTCTTTTCCCTGTTAGAATGTTTCTCCTTTTTCTGAACTGTCCATTATAATGCATAGTACTTATATCTCAATTTGGCCTGATTTTATTCTGCCTTATGTTATAGAATTTCTTTTATTCCTTTTCATGTATTCAGCCTCCCTTACTGGAGAATGAATGTTGAGAGCAGTAATATCTTAGTGACTCACCTAGCATCTAGTGCTGGGTCCTGTACATAGTAAATGCTGATTGAATGGAAAATGGATATAGGTAATTGAGGATTAGGATTTTTACATGGGGAGGAGGAGTATTTCCAAAATGGGATTCATTTAAAGCTGTATTAGTTGACAAGCCACTGGTCATCAGCTATGAACAAACACTGAGCTACTTTAACTAGGATAGTTGTCTTTCTTAATTTTGATTTTTCCTAATGTTATGAACATGCAAATTTTTATTGTATATTTTTTAGCTATTTAGTCATTCTTAGGGCAGATGGTTTATTTTGTTGTCATAACTGAAGTTAGGACAACTGAAGTTATGTTTTGTATCCACAAAACCTTATTGGATTCCAATCTATTGAATTGGTGAAAATTTAATTTGTGTGGTTATTTTTAATTCTTATTTCAGAATAATTCAGCAAAGATGGAGATATGGTTGTGTTTGCCATTTACTTAGCATCTAACTTAAGTTTAACTCAACATTGAGATTGTTTCTATAATCAGTATCTTAGAGGGACCCATGAGATTAACTGTAGTTCTTTTGGTGGTGAACTTTTCCCATTTTTCAACTTGTTGATATAATAACTTGATAGTTTATGTAAATTTACATTCAAGTTGATTATATAGTACTGTTTTAGAAAAATAAAACATTTCTAGAAAGGAAGAATGAAAAATTTTGCCTGCAATTAGTAGTTGAAATAACCAAAATAGATTCTGATTTTTTTAAACAATTTTTAACAAAACTTTTAATTTTAAGATAATTGTGGATTCACATGCATTTGTAAGAGATAATATGGAGAGATCCTACATACCCTTTACTCAGTTTCTCATTGGTAACGTCTTATAAAGCTACTTACAGTGTAGTGTCACGCTAGGACATCAACATGGGTACAATCTACCAGTCTTAGTTATGATTGTGGTTTAACATAGTGTTAGTTTTCAGTATGGATACTTAACAGCTAGTAAATGTACTGAAAACAGTCCAAAATATTTTTGCAGTAAGTACTTAACATTCTCTTTAGTCGATTTATTTTTACCTTTCAGATTTAAACCACTGAAATAGTATATACATATAAATTATTTGAGACATTATTAAAAACTAAAGTACAAAGTAGTTCTATTGGATTTCTTTAGCCTGACTTGTTGAAAGACATTCACTGATAAAACCAAATGTTTATTACCATTTCTTGAAGTGAAAAGCTGAATATATTGAAAGACATTAAGAATTAAAGCTATCAAGGTAGTTCGAGAAATGAAAGTTGCAGAAAAAGAGGGATTTTTGTGTTTGTGTGTTGTGCCCAAACTCTACATGTGGAAAACATCCCGTTTTATTTATGAAAATTTACCTTTTTGGCCTCCAGGTGCTAAAATTCTCAGAACCGCAGGCCAAATAGAGGGCTTTTGCTTGTGATGCATATTGGATAAAATTTGTTTTAATCTGAAAAGTTTTTCACAAGAGGCTTTTTTTTTTCCTTTGAGCATCTTCTCCCCTTACTCTTACACAAATTAAATGGAGGTGATGTTATTTCTCAAAAGTCTGATGATTAAGAAACATTTACCCCAAATTTTATCCCAGTAAAGTTTTTTAAATTGAGTTGCATTGATTTATTATTTATTTATTAATACCTCTTAAGTTTTCCAATCAAACCCATTTGACCATTTTAGAAGCTCATCCCTGGTTTTCCTTCTGTCTCCTTTTCCTCAGCCACACTCTTCCTCTGAGTGTTAGTTGATGATTAATGTCTCTAAGATTTCTCTCCTCAGCCCTCTCCTCATTTTAAATCCTCCCTTTGTGTGGCCTCATCATTTGCCAGTGTTCCAGTTTATATCTTCATCCCAGGTCTCATTTACAGCTGTGGCCTCTAGACTTCTGCCTAGGTCTTCTCCAAGTGTCTTAAAATTAACAGGTCCACAGAGAGCTCAGCACCCATCTCACACCCTATCTCCTCACTAGACAACAAACATATTGAGTGAGAGACAGTGTTTTTGTTCTTTGGCTCATGTAAATGGATAAATGAATACTTCTAAAGGCAAATGTCTGAGTGGTAAACTTGATTCCTCCCTTTCCATCACCCCTCCATCTGGTCTGTTCCACAGCCTTAGTTGTTCTGAGCCTGTCTACTTCTTTCAAACCCACAGTCACTGCTTTTGTTCAGGTTGCTACCCTTTTTTACCTGGATTACCTTAGCAGCGTCCTTGTCCTTGTGGACTCCTTGTCTCGAGTCTTGAGTCCTCTGCAGTCTGTTCTCCACTCTGCAGTCAGAAGGATGGTTCTGAAAGCTCCCTATCCTGCTTCCTGCTCCTGGCAGGACTAGTGGTTTTTATACCTGTGATCATTAGACCTCAGACAGTCCCATTTTGGGGGGGGGGGTGTGAACATAAGTCTGGATGCTAGAATGAAATATGGCTTTGAAAACTGGCTTTGCCGATTACTAATTATGCATAGAACAAATCCAGTTGCTAAACCTATCTGTTCTCAGTTTCTTTCTCTTTAAAACAGAGGTGATGGGCAAATCAACAATACATGCAAACGTACTTGATAGAGTGCCCCACATATGTGAATGAGCTGTTATATTACCCCTGTTTTGATCCCACTGTCTTCCCCATATCTGGCTATCATAAGTTGGGTATGCCAGCATTCCTGATTTGAACAATGTTCCTCTGTAAGCATCTTAATATCTGAGCCTGATGATACATGTTTGCTTAGGTCTAAGTGAAATTGAGACTTTCTTTATTTTTTTTAAAATTAATTAATTAATTTATTTATTCATTTATTTTTGGCTGCATTGGGTCTTCATTGCTAGTCGCACGCGGGCTTTCTCTAGTTGCGGAGAGCAGGGGCTACTCTTCGTTGCGGTGCGCGGGCTTCTCATTGTGGCGGCTTCTCTTGTTGCGGAGCACGGGCTCTAGACATGCAGGCTTCAGTAGTTGTGGCGCACGGTCTTAGTTGCTCGCAGCATGTGGGATCTTCCAAGACCAGGGCTCAAACCCGTGTCCCCTGCATTGGCAGGCGGATTCTTAACCACTGCGCCACCAGGGAAGTCTCAAGGCTTAATAGTCTACATGCTGCTAATCACTGGTTGCTAGTCACTCTCTGGCTTTCATTTTCTCATTTACGAAAGTGAGAGCATTGGACCGAACGGTCTCTAGAATTATTTTTCCCTTTTGTGACATCATTAAGGAAAAATGATATAATTAAGAAAATTGAAAGAATGAGCCCCAGCACCCTAATTTACTAATTGATCATTTTTTGTTTCCTTCAAGTCTTTGTCCTTATCCGTGAATATATTTAGTACTCACAGATAAAGTTTGTTTTTTGCTCTATTCCATGCATTAAACTTTTCCCATGTGACTGCATTGCATTTGTGACTTCAACGGTGCATAATATTCTGAGTGTTCTGTAGAGTTAATGACCTTCATTTACTTAGTCGTTTTCCTGTTTTTAAACATTTACATCTTATTTTCAGCTTTAACATTCTGTTCTCCAGTTTCAGTACTGGTTTTACAGGAAATTCGCAGTTATCTAAAATAGTACAGAACTAAAAACTAAGTGACTATTTATAGTCAAACAGCTGGCAAACATTTATGACACTGCATGCTTATTAGCTAAATCAGGAAATGGCTATCCACAATACTATTGACGATCTGAATTGTAATCTCCTGGGCTGGAATCAGATGTTTGTGCTTTTAAAAAACTCTAAGTGTAGATGTCCAGGTTGACATCTACTGCATTCGGGTTAAGATTGGATCAGAAAATTCTGGCTTCCTTGAACTGATAAATGATAAAACTCTTAGTAATGACCTTTTTTTATTATTATTATATCTGATACATTTCTATTTTAGGGAAATTAAAGCTTCCTAACCACCACTATCCCTCTTGTGTGCTTCCCACTCCCCAAATCTCTTAGCCTAACCTCTGAGATAGACAGGACTTTATATGCATATGTACACTACACCATACAGCAGCAGCAACTTTTAAACACCCTAATAGTCACCAAGTATATATTTAAACTCATTTAAAGGAAAGTTTGAAATACTGTATGATATCACTTATATATGGAATCTAAAAAGAACAAACTCAGAGAAACAGAAAAGAATGCTGGTTACCAGGTGTTGGGAGGGGGCGGAGCTAATGAGACATTGCTCAAAGGGTACAAACTCCCAGTTATAAGATTAACAAGTTTGGGGATTGAATGTACAACATGGTGATTATAAGCTAATAATACTGTCATATACTTGAATGTTGCTAAAAGAGTAGATCTTTAAATGTTCTCACCACAGAAAGGAAGTGGTAAGTATGTAATGGGATAGAGGTGCTAGCTACTATTATTGGGGTGTAGTATTATACCACTATATGTACCGGTATCATGGTAATCATTTTGCAGTTTTTAAATGTATCATATCAAAGTGTTGTGCGCCTATACTTACACAATTTTATGTGTCAACTGTATCTCGAGAAAGCTGGAAAAAAATAAAAAATGAATTAAAAAAAGTTAAGCTTGTAGAGTAACTTTCTGATTGGGATTTAAATTTATAATAACTAAAACTAAACATAAAATGTAAAGGTAAAAACAAAGTACTCTATCAATAACAAAATAATACCCTCCATAATTCCTCTACATAATTGTTTGTAGTGAATTATGTAGCCTAAAGTTACTTTCTCACTTTTTCTCTAAAGTGATATTCATGTTTTATGTATTGTATACTAAGCAATAATTCAAACACATTTTTATAGGCCTATTAGCTCCACACATGTTTAAAAGTGATACTTGCCAATAGCTTTATTCTTTCTAACGATAACTTTCTTTTCCTTAGCAAGGTCAGCATTGGACGCAGTTGCACGTTGTAAGTATTTCATCTCAATATTTTGCAGATGGTTTATTCTTTTTCTCTCAGGCATATGAGAACATATATTCAAACAATGGATATAGTTCAATGTGAGCAAAACTGATTTTAGAAATTATTAAGTTTTAAGGAAGCTATTTGATTGGACAGCTCAATATTTTGGGTATGTATTTATAATGGATATTTTGTTCCATTCGTGTTTTTTAGCTTCAGTATTATAAGTACAGAAAGTGTGTAAAAGAATTCCTAGTTAGGGGATATATGTATATGTTTAGCTGATTCACTTTGTTATAAAGCAGAAACTGATACACCATTGTAAGCAATTATACTCCAATAAAGATGTTAAAAAAAAAAAGAATTCCTAGTTAGAACTAGTATGTGAGCAGATATTCAGTGATGCATCAGGCTTTTTACTGTCCATTTATTTTGCATATATGGACTGGAAATACAAAGTAACAATTCCAGACCTCCCCCATCCTGGTTTTTTTAAATAAGCTTAAAAATAATTAGATAAAATATATTTACCCTCATGAAGATCATGTTACTTGTTCCATTTATGTCAATTGTTAGCTTGTTTCCTAGGAGGTTCCGTTTTGTTTTGTTTTGAACTTCTTTGAAACTCTCAGGAAAAAAAAAAACACTAGCATGTAGTTTAAGATATGTGTATCTTGGTGTTTTGCATAATGCCCGTTGTGGTTTGAGATATGAAACAAACTAAATACAGAGTCTGTTAACATTGTTTTCTTAAAATAAATTTTTTTTCTCTCCAAAGCTACAAAACCTCCCAGATATAAATGTGGGATCTCAAAAGCTTGCCCTGAGAAGCATTTTGCTTTTAAAATGGCAAGTGGAGCAGCTAATGTGGTAGGACCCAAAATCTGCCTGGAAGACAATGTGTAAGTATTTATCAATTTGGAAGTGTAACGTGTGCTATTAAATTTTAGCAAATTGAACTCGAGTTTAATGGATCCTTTGAAAATGTATTGGGCATGCCTTTTAGTAAATAAAAGTTATTTCCATTTCCATTATACAATTTTTCCCCACTCATTTAAGGAGTCTTAAAGTTCTTACATTCCATATTAAGAGTGACATAAGAACATAGCATTTATTCAGCTTCGTGTAAAGATGAGAGATTTCCTCTGAGTAAATTCTCTAGATCCCAGCTGGTAGTCATAGACACAAGGTGGCTATTTAATTTTGATTCTTAAGTAATAGGGGAAAAGTTAATTCATTTAAATTAATTAAAAGTTCAGCTCCTCAGTCACACCAGCCACATTTCAAGTGCTAATAGTCACGGACAGCTTGTGCCTACCCAACTGAACAGCACAGACAGAGAGCATTTCCATCGCTGCAAAGAAGTCCAAATAGGACCGTTTTTGTCAAATAGATAGCACTGCCCTAGATAATGAACACTTTATCTTACAAACCAACATCTTTCATCTTAACTGTTTGAATGCTGCTTGTTGAAGTATGAAATAACCCAGCAGTAACCTCTAGTCCACTGTGGCCCAAAACTGCTTGCCACTAAACTGAATGGTTTCCTTTATTGAGGTGCTCTACAAAGTATACTTTTTAGTTTTTTTTCAGCCTCCTACCCCAGTGTCCTTTGTCACTTGATTGTGAAGTTCCCGCCTGTGAAGTTGCAAACCTTACTTTTAGTTGGTTGCTTTTAATCTGGTCTTGCCTGAAAAATTAGGTATGTGAGTTTATTTAAGCTTCACATAAAATAATATATGTACCATTAATATGTAGAATAAAGAGTGAGGTAATTTTACAGATAGAAGGAAATGAGGCAGTTTTTCCCAGCATTTTTTGTGTCTTTTCTTTTTAATATAGAAGCGCTAACATTTTTATCCTAACCCCTTTTTCAGTTAACCATGCATAGGTTATTTAGCCTCTTAAAATAACACTTTTCTTATAAATTAAAGGCTTGAGCTAGGTGATCTTTAAGATCCCTACTCATTTCCTTTTTCCTCATGCTGATGATAATCCATTGTTAATCCATTGTCCTCTGATGTCTCGTAATAGTCTTGCTTTACTGAATTGAATTAAAAAGCACTTGGATTTTAGAAGTTAGTAGATTTTGCGTTAAATAACATCCTCCGCATTACCTTAGAGTGTTCCCATTCACCATTTTCACCTTTTTCACCTTGTTTGGCTAAAGGGGCCAGAAATTTCATTCTGATTAATAAGCAGAAGTTTTCTTAGAATGCCCAGCCCATGGTAGATTGTCTTTAGACACCTCTGCCCCCTTGAAGCATGGAAGTTTTAATGCAAAGAAGAGATCACACTCTAATGAAGACTAGCAGGTTCTCTATTCACAGATTAGAACAGGTTAAAAAGAAGAGAGAAGCATGTGTATGTGTATGTAGGCAGTGTAATCTGGTAAAATAAGTACGGGCTCAGAGCCAGAGAATTGGTTCTAGCATAGTGGGCATGTCACGTAGAAATTGTATTTCAATTCGTTTAACCGTAAAATTGAGACAGGCTACCTATCCATCCTCTTTTCAGGAATCATTCTGCCATTCCCATGAGAGGCTAAATAATTGATGGGATTTTACAGTTTTGCCTCGGGCCCTGAAATCTAGTCCTTGAGGAAGGACTGAATAATTGGCCAGGGATCCCTAGTGGAGAAATAGGGACAATTCACAGTCTAGTACCTTTTCCAGTATATTCTATTTCTGTATTGAAAGTTTTCCAGGGAATTCCCTGGTGGTCCAATGGTTAGGATGCTGCGCTTCCACTGGCAGGGGGTGCAGCTTTGATCTCTGGTCGGGAAACTAAGGTCCCGCATGCTGCGTGGCCAAAAGAAAAAGAAAAAGAAAAACAATAATAAAAGCAGATTGATACATGGCATATTCATTTGTAGTCAATGGGTACTTTGAGACATTAAATAGCATGTTTCCAGAAAGTTTTTCCAACAAAAAATGTTAAAGAAAGAGTCTAAGTTTTCTTAGCGTCATTCATTCCATTCACTTACTCAACAAATATTTGCTGAGCACAGTCCCTGCTTTCTTGGAGCATACAGTCTAGCAGGGAGATGGATATTTAAGAAGTAAATGCAAATAAATAATTAGAAATTGTGGCACACGCTGCACAGAGCAGCAAGGTGTGAAGAATACTTACGGGGGCAAGTGAGGTGAGGTCGAGGTGTCCAACTTTAGATTGAGTGGGTCAAGGAATAATTTCTCTAAGACAGTGATGTTTAGTCTGAGAACTAAAGGATAAGAAGGAAGACAGCCAGGTGAAGAGTGGGGGAAGACCATTCTAGACAGAAGGAAGAGCATGCTTGAAGGCCCTAAGATGGGACAGAGCTGGAGAGAAGTAAGGGCTAGGCGAGTGGAACTTACAGGCCATGCAGGGGAAGAGATGAGATCTTTTTCTGAGTGTGCTGAGAGGTTGCTGAAGGTTTTCAAACTCTGGCATGTCATCACTTCATTTACATTGAAGAAAATGATCTGACTGCTGGGTAAAATGATTGGAGAAGTAAAGAGAGCAATTGGAGGGCGATTACCATGGCTGCCATAGCCCTTCAATTCCACTCCCCCCCCCACACACACAGTTGGCAAGAGACTTTTTTTGCCTGTGTACCCACTGAAATATGTAAGTGAATACTAAAAATACGTAAGTAGAAATTTTAATATTTTCCTACACATGCTCTGAGCATATGCAAGCTAATTTTGGAGACTACTAGTCCAGATCATTGCTTCTCAGTGGGGGTGATTTTCTCCCCAGGGGACACTTGTCGAGGTCTGCAAACATTTGGGGACATCAGAGCTGTGGAGGTGCTGCTTATAGAGGCCAGGGATATACTTAAACCTCCTACGGTGCACAGGATAGCCCTTCCACACGAATTATCAAGTCCATAATATCATCATAGACTGAGATTTAGAAACCCCAGTACAGATAAAAGATGGTAAGATAGGGTCATGGTCATGGTTTTAAGGACAAGTGGATTCAGTCAAGATACATCATGGAGAGAATGAGACGGATTTCAAACTTCTCATTAGTTAGAAATAGAAAATCTCGGGTATAAATATCCAGTGGCACACAATACAGGAATTGTAGCTCTTTTTCTTTTGTATTAGAGAACCCATAGAGTTTACTAATATTCAAGATACAGCTTTTATTTCAGACATTTACTCGTATGATTTCAGTTTATATGAAGTTGATATTAGGAATAATACTTCACCTTTTATTATAATCTTAATGTTTGGTACAGAAATTATATGGCAGACTATTTTGAGGGATTTTTTCACATTGAGAGGCAAGATAGTGTTTTGGGCTGTGAGGTCCAAAAGGGTAAGATCAAGGATACTATGTAGGTACTTACATAATCATTTAAAATATAAACATTTTAAAAAAGTAAAAACCATTCTAAGGTCATGAGTGGTAAAACAAAACAGCCAGCCAGCCAGCTGGCTAGTTTTGACCCATGGGCTGTAGTTTGTTAAACCCTTCTCTAAACGAATCATTTTAAGATACAATAGCTAGAACACATTGGAGGTATTTGAAACAAAACTCTATTCAAAGTTGTAGAATCTATCAATAGATTGTATAATCATTTTTTTTAGCTATTTGCCTGCAGGTGTGGAGCGGTGGTGGGGCGACCTTCATATTCGTAAAGGATAAAAGAAAATATTTCAACTTGTGTTAGTAAGAGTGACTAACCTTTTATGCATTTAAAATCTTAGTGGTTTGTCCTTTGCTCGCTGTAGGTTTTCCCTGATAGAATTTAGTTTTTAAAACTTGATAAGCTACTGCCCTCTTGTGGGAAGCCTATGTCATAGTGCTGCTTTGTTGCCTTTATTTCTCTGCTCTCTGATAGACGCAGATGCCGTGACACTTAATTATTACCCTAACAGGTTAATCATAGCTGTGGCTTCTTCATATCAGTGATGGCTACAGCGCATTTCTGAAAGGAGCAGAACAAATGCATTTTGAAACTTCCCTCTTATGCAGCAGACTTGTTTGGTTCTTTTATGGCCCACCTTTCACAACTGGCCTTGCACACACGTAAAAAAGGTCTGTGTTTTATTAACTACATTTAAGTTTTAGAGAACAAGTGAAATTTTGAAGACAGATATGCGACGAGTATGGGTAAATAGTTAAATGTTACTAAGCTTTTACAAATCAAATTTTTATGCTTTTCCTTTTTTAATGGATCTTGGAGTAGAGTTTTTTTTTTTAACTTTTTAGTTTTGAAAAAATTACAGAGATCTCAGGCCGTTGCAAAGATAGTACAGAGAGGTCTCATGTGCTCTTCACCCATTTTTCCACGTGGTTATATCTTATGTATCAATAATTATAGTATAATATCAGAATGGAAATTATCAGTTAGTATAATGTGTGTGTTTAGTTCTATGTCATTTTATCATGTGTAGACTCATGTAACCAGTACAGCAATTAAGATACAGAATTATTCCGTCACCACAAAGATCTCTTTCATAACACCCTCTAATAGGCACCTCCACCATCACTGACCCCTGGAAACCACTAATCTTTTTATCATTTCTATCATTTTGATGTTTTGAGAATGTTATATAAACAAAGTCATACAATATGTAACCATTTGAGATTGGATTTTTTTCACTAAGGACAATGCTTTTGAAATACTTGTTTCTATTAATAATTTGCTCCTATTTTATTGCTAATATTCTGTGGTATGGATATACCACAGTTTATCCATCACCTTTTGTCCTCAACCAGACAATTTCAATGCTTCTAATTTGGGCTGTTATTGATAAAGCTGCTATGAACAGTCATATAGAGATTTTTGAATTTCGAATGCGTCTTTATTTCTCTGTAATAGAATGCCCAGAAGCTCTGGGTTGTGTGGTAAGTGTAATGTTGAATTTTGTAAGAAACTGCCAAACATTGTCCAGAGTGACTGCTCCATATTACATTCCTACCAGCAGTGCATGAGAGATCCAGTTTCTCTGTATATTTACCTGCATTTGGTATTGTCACAATTTTTTATTTCAGTTCTAATAGGTGTGTAGTGGTATCTCAATTATCTGTCCCTTATGTCTAGTGATGTTGAACATCTTTTAATGTGTTTTTTTCCCGCCTGTATATTCTCTTCAGTGAAATATCTATTCATGTCTCTTGTCCATTTTCTAATTGGTTTGTTTGGTTTTTTACTGCTGAGTTTTGAGTTCTTTTAATATATTCTAGATATGCATCCTATTGTCAGATATGTGGTTTGTAACTGTTTTCTCCCAGTCTGTAGCTAGTCTTTTCATTCCACTTACCAGGGTCTTTTGCAGAACCAAAGTTATTAATTTTAATAAAGTCTAATTTATTGATGTTTTTCTTTTATGGGTTATGCTTTATTGTTTGTTTATGGATTGGTGTTATGCCTACGAGCTTTTCAACAAGCCCTACATTTCAAAGATTTTTCTCTACATTATCTTCTAAAATTTTTATAGCTTTCTGTTTTACATATGAATCTGTGATCCATTCTACATTAAGTTTTGAATGAAGTATGAGATTCAGATTAAGGGTCAATTTTTTGGCCTGTGGATATCCGCTTGCTTCATTACAGTTTGTTGAAATGACTATCCTTTCTCCATTGACTTGCTTTTCCTCCTTCGCTAAAAAATAAGTTGGCCATACTTCCACTAGTACATTTCTTGGTTCCACTGGTCCACTTCTTAATTCTTTCTTTGTTCCATTGATCTGTATATCTATTCCTCCACCAATACTACATGCTGTTGATTATACTAGTTATGGAATAAGTCTTGAAATGAGCTAGAATGATGCCTACAGCTTTACTCTTTTTTTTTTTTTTCCAAAATTGTTTTTAGCTACTTTAGTTTCTTTGCCTTTGTATATGACATTTTAGAATAATTTTACCTCTATCTACAGAAAACCTTGCAGGGATTTTGTTAGGAATTTTGTTAAACCTATATGTTAATTTATGGAGAATTGACCATCTTTACAATGTTGAATCTTTCAGTCCATGAGTGTGACATGTTTCATTTATTTATATCTTCTTTCATCACCATTTTGTGTTTTTCAGCATAAGGTCCTACACATGCTTTATTAGGTTTATACTTAAGCATCCCCCCTTTTATTGAGCAATCATAGATGACATTGTGTTTTTAATTTCAGTTTCCTTGTGTTCGTTAGTATACTGACACCCAATTGATTTTTATATGTTGATCTTGTATCTTGTAATGTTGCTGAATTATTACTTCCAAGAGGTTTTTTGGTTTTGTTTTTGTAGCTTCCTTGGGATTATCCAAACATGCAGATGACAAACATGCCATCTGCAAATAGGGACAGCTTTATTTTCTTCCTTTCCAATGTATATGCCTTTATTTCCTTTTCTTGGAAGTCGGCTAGGACTTGCAATACTGTGTTGGGTAGTAGTGGTGAGAGCAGCCATCCTGGACTTGTTCCCAATTTTAGAGGAAAATCTTTCAGCCTTTCACCATTGAGTATGATGTTAAGCAGTAGTTTTTTTGTAGATTTCTTTTTTTTTTTTTTTAATCAGTATGAGGAAGTTCCCCTGTATTACTACTTTTCTGAGACTTTTTATCATGAACGGGTGTTGAATTTTGTCAGATGCATTTTCTGCATTGAGACGATCATGTGATTTTTCTTAAGCCTGTTAATATATAGTGGATTACATTAACTGTTCAAATAATTAACCTTTCATCCTTAGACTAAACCTGACTTAGTCGTGGCTTATGATAATTTTTTAAAAATATACTGCTGAATTCCATTTACTAATGTTTTGTTAAGGATTTTTGCCTGTATTTTAATGAGGCATATTGGTTTGATGTTTTCTTGTAGGTTTTGGTATCACTGTAATACTGGCTTTGTAGAATAAATTGAGAAGTATACCCTTCACTTGTGTTTTTAGAAAGAGTTTGTGTAGAGTTGGTGTTAATTCTTTTTTTAAAAACATTTGGTAGACGTCTCCGCTGAAACTCTCTGGGCTTTGGATATTTTGGAGGTGGGGGGAGCTTATAAACAAATTCAATATTTTTCATAGTTATAGGACTATTTAAATGACCTGTTTCATAATGGATGAGTTGTGTTAGTTTGTACTGGCTCAGGAATTGGTCCAGTTCATCTAAGTTGTCAAATTTACATGTGTGGAGTTGTTCATAGTATTCCTTTATTATCCTTTTGCTATGTGCAGGGTCTATAGGGACATCCCATTTCATTCTTTTTTTTTTTTTTTTTTTTGGCTGCATTGGGTCTTTGTTGCTGCACAAGGGCTCTCTCTAGTTGCGGCAAGTGGGGGCTACTCCATTGCGGTGCGCGGTCTTCTCATTGTGGTGGCTTCTCCTGTTGCGGAGGAGCATGGGCCCTGGAGCACATGGGTTTCAGTGGTTGCAGCGTGTGGATTCAGTTGCGGCATGCAGGCCCTAGGGTGCATGGGCTTCAGTAGTTGTGGCATGCGGCCTCAGTAGTTGTGGCACACAGGCTTAGTTGCTCCGCGGCATGTGGGATCTTCCTGGACCAGGGATCGAACCTGTGTTCCCTGCATTGGCAGGCGGATTCTTAACCACTGTGCCACCAAGGAAGTCCCCCATTTCATTCTTGATATTGGTGATTTGTGTCTTTTTTTTTTCTCTGTCAGTCTTATTAAAGGTTTGTTAATTTTATTGACCTTTTCAAAGAACCAGCTTTTTGTTTCATTGATCTTTCTCTATTTTTCTCTTTTCAGTTCCCTTGATTTCTGCTCTTTTTAATTTCTTCTGCTTGCTTTAGGTTTCTTTTTAGTTTTGTGAGATGAGAGCTTAAGTTATTAATTTGAAACTTTCTTTTTAAATGTGAGCATTTAGTGCTATAAATTCCTCAATCTCAGTACTCTTTTAGCTATGCCTCACAAATTTTAATAAGCTGTGTTTTCAATGTGTTTTTTAATTTCACTTCAGACTTCTTTGACCCATAGATTATTTAGACATATATTGCTTAGTTTCAAAGTGTTTGGTGATTTTCCTGTTATCTTTGATTTTGATTTCATTGTGGTCAGAGACACATTTGGTATGAGTTCAATTCTTTTAAACTTGTTGAGGTTTACTTTATGGCCCATGATATGGTCTGTCATAGTATATGCTCCATGGGTACTTGAAAAGAATGTGTATTTTGCTGTTGTTGGGTAGAATGTTCTTTAAATGTCAATTAGACCCTGTTGGTTAATGCTGCTGTTGAGGTCTTCTATACCCTTTGTAACTTTCTGTCTATCAGCTGTTGAGAGGGGTATTGACATGTCCAACTGTAATTGTAGATTTGTCTGTTTCTCCTGTCAGTTCTATCTGAGTTTGCTTCACATATTTTGTATCTTGATTGCTTGGTATTTTAATTGATGTTAATATAGCCACTCCTGCTTTCTTTTGTTTAAATAGCTTCATTGAGATACAGCTCATATACCATACAATACATTCATTTAAAGTATACAGCCAGTGGTTTTTAGTGTATTCAGAGATGTGTGCAACCATCACCGCAGTCAGTTCTAGAACACTATCATACCTCAGAAGGAAATGCTGTGTCCTTTAGCTATTGCCCTCCTGTTCCATTCCCATCCCATTCTCCGTCTCCCCTCCCAGCCGACCAGCCCTAAGTAACCACCAGGTTTACTTTCTGTCTCTGTAGATTTACCTATTGTGGAAATTCTGTAGAGATAGTATTATATAATACGTAGATTTTTTGTGTGATCAGCTCCTTCACTTAGAATAGTGTTTTCAAGGTTCATCCATGTTATAGCATGTATCAGTACTTCATTCCTTTTTATGGCTGAATAATATTCGATTGTACAGATATGTCACGTTTTATCCATTCATTAGTTTGTGGACTTCTGGGTTGTTTCTACTTGTTTCTTGTAGACAGCATGTAGTTGGGTCTTATTTTAATCCACTGGGCCAATTTCTCTTTTCATTTGATATGTTTGAACTATTTATATTTATTATAATTATTGACATGTTAGGGCTTAAGCCTGCCATTTTATTCTTTTTTTTGAGAAAATTGTCTTCTCGTATTTGAAAACTTATTACATGATTCAACAAAAACATCACACACATCATTGACAGACATATGTCTTTATTGCTCACTGTTTCAGCTTTTTCTTACTTTGTCTTACTCTAAATGAAATAGCATCCAACTTTTGTATTAGAATTTTACTCATTTATCACTTGCAACCATAGGTTAAGCACAGATGAGTTATATGAAAATCGCCTAACACATTCTGTGAGAATCAATGGCTAAGTGAAATTTATAATAAAGTATATATTTTATTATTTGTAAAATGTGTGCTACAGATCCTTTCTGTCAGTAAAATTTATACTAAACTTACGTCATTGGTTGGGAATGTAATTATTCACAATAGGTAAGAGATAGAAACAATCTAAATGTCTGTTGATGGATGGATAAAGAATAGATAGATAGATAGATGGTATCATATACGAATACGGTTGTGTGTGTTCACACATATGCAACTCCCCCCTCTCCACCAACCTCAACCCAACCTCAATGATTGTTAATCATTGAACAGCACATCACTGTGAATTTTTAGAATAAAAGGTACCTACAATTTTAGTTTAATAATTCTAATTCAACAAACTGAACTGATAACAAGCAAATGTTTTATTCATACCTTCTGTTTCACAGTATCTATTATCTTTATGTCATGGTCTGTGAGCTGCTAGTGGTTGATTACCGCAGAATGACATTACAAGTCTTATGGTTAGATGCAGTAATTATATGAATACAATATTCCTTCTTCTGGATATTGAGAAACTTTGCCTTGGTAATCACTAAGAGAATGTTCACAATTAAGTTAAATTCTTCTTGCTCTCAGATTATAAAAAGTTTTAGTAGCATCTCGCTTCTGTTTCATGTCACACTGATATTGTAGAAGGTAGAAAAGAGGTTACCCTTGTTTGTTCCCTTGAGGATGGTGCAGACTATGTGCATAATGTCCACATGTTTGAAGGATTTTCTAAAATGGTATTTCATAACCTGACACACAGAGCAGCAAGAAATAGCCTAGTATTTCAGCACTAATACTTTGTAATATATATTTCTATTCATGAAATCTTATTTAAGAGCATTGCTTTAAAATTATTCAGTGTTAGACTGTCTTCTCTGACTTGGTAGAGACCTTTCAGTCTCCACTGCAGTACTAAACAATTGTACGTATATATAACATCCCCAACTTTTTTTTTTTGTCATGGATGGCTTTATTTCTTTAATGTATGTTTATGTTCAGTATCTAATTCTAAATTTGTCTTGACTTTCCCCCTTCAGTTTAATGAGTGGTGTTAAGAATAATGTTGGAAGAGGGATCAATGTTGCCTTGGTAAATGGTAAGAATAATTATTTTAGCTTATGAATATACTCAGTGGATATTCATATGTCCCAAAGTAAAATGCACTCTAATATCAAGAGATCAGGTGAGAAAGAGCCAGGCTTGACAATAAAGCCCTCCCCACACCCTCCCAAAACACCAACTGTAGGTCGAGACTCTGCATCTCAGTATTTATAGCGTGCTTTCTTGGAAGCATCCAGCTTGCTGTCCAGTGAGTAGAGAACTTCCCATGAGATTGTCAGGATACAACCAATCTAACATTAAATTGATGAATCCTTGCTGCAGATTTTGGAATCCTAACATAATATAGATGGACGTGAATGAGGGTTTAGAGAATGACAGAGCGTGGTGGACTACTGGATGGGGTGTGGGGCTGAGTGAAGAGTAGGAGTCGATTGTAATTTTTCAGTATCGTCCACATTGAATCCTGAACATCTCGAGTGTTCTTGCAAAATCACATCTGAAAATATGAACCCATGAAGTGAGACTCAACTGCATACTCGTCTTCTCTTTCTGGGACAGTCACCCTTGTAAATCTGTATAGAGTGATTATAAACCACAGCCACCTTCTCCAGTTCACAGTGTAGGAAAATATTGTTTACTTCGTTCACAAGAGATACATTTTTGTGTTTCTACTTTCTTCATTTTCTTAGCTATAAAATGTTCTATACGTATTTGTCTATTTAATTGATAGCAAAAAAAATTTTTTCAAAGGGAATTAAATATAATTTTTTGGAAAGATGGCTTTGGCAATAGAAAATAGCATGGATTCATGTTTTTTTTTTTAAGATTTATGTATTTTGGGGTAATTTTAAAATAAGGGAAGATGGTAACACATATGGATGAAAAATATACAACTTCGAATGGTCTACAGTCAATAGTGAACTTCTGTTTGCTACTCTTCAGCTTACAGGATTAGTGAGAAAGTCCTATTCAAAAAATACCCTTTTAGAAAAAATTTTCAGATGCATACAGTTCAAATTTTAAGTACTTGTCATAATAATTCTTTCTCTGCTAATGAATTCACATCAATCATTGGATAAGATCATTTGTCTTATATAGTGTAGAGTATATTTCAGTTGCATAATTTGCTATGAATTCAATCTCTTTCAGGAAAAACAGGAGATCTAATAGACACCAGATATTTTGACATGTGGGGAGGAAGTAAGTATGAATAACATATAAGTGTTCTGTTGCTGGCACTGAATCACATCAATATAATGTAGCCCACTAATGAGAAAATAATGGTACTAATTTTGTGTTAGTTCATTTTATTACTCTTTCTTTTTACTGAATGTCTAGCTGTATTTAAGTGATCAGTCATACTGCATACACTTTGCTTTTTATAAAAATTGTTGGCGATGTGTAATTAAGAGCAATAATATCACAACTGAGATTTTAAAAAATCTGAGTCCTACTTTTTGCAGGACAACTAATTCAAAGCTTCGGGCTCTTGTAGGTTTCTGCCTGAAATTTCTAAAAAAAAGAATAAGTAATTTGAAGACGGACATAACCAGTGTAAGCATTCTTAGCTGACTGAATTGATTTCATATGATTTTTCAGTCTCAAAACTAAGTTTATAACCAAGATTATATTCAAGTAGATGAATATTTGAGAGAAGGAATGGAATTTCCTTTCTGGTTTACTGGACTAAGAACAATCCACAGATAATCTTCCTAATTTGGAAGTTCCTCAAGGAGCAGGTGGAATTTAGTCACCAGCATGCAGAGGGAAGGAACTGGCGCCTCGAAGAAGAATGTGCCTGAGAGAAGGAAGGCCAGCACTGATTTATCTTTTGATTCTTTTCTTAGTCGAGGCTCTCCCCTGCACCTCCCCATTCTCATCCGCTTTGTATATTCCCTGGAAGCCAGCAGTTGTTAGGCTTCCTGAAATTTATCTTGTTTTCAGAGCATTCAGCTTTCCTAATATTTCTTCAGCTTGTAATGAGATAATGCATGTATTATTTATTTTTTAAATGAGATCAGAAGAACTTTGCATAGCTGTCAAAACTGTGTAAACTTAAAATGTACCACCAGTTTAGATTCTAAAGGCGTAATTGGTTCTACCAAAATTTATTGCATGGAAAAACTCTTATAAAACTATTGTCGAAATCAGTCATGTGACCAGAAGCTCTGGTATTTCATCTCAGGTGGATTAACTACTGCTAAAAAAATACTCCTCAAATTAAGAAGAAGTTGTAAATTACTGCCATCTTTGGATTTAAATCGAAGTGATTTGTTAGCTGCTCTGTTACATTTTTTTCTGAATTAAAAATGCTGTTATTTTAAGATAGAATTCAGTTAGAGAAAATCTTTGGGATCTTTGCTGTGGAAAGAAGCTGAGTAGATTTGAAGGAACCCAGTTTTGAAGTAGTATTATACTTGGGGGCTGTAAGGAAACCTGACGTTGTAAGGAGTTCAAGATGTAGAATGATTTGCAGTACCTGATCAGCCTCTTTGGCATCATCAGTTTATTGTCACTGGAGTGGTGTTTAAGCCCTTCTGAATCTTGATATACTAGATGAAGCAGGTAAAGACTGCAATATTTACCTTAATTAGTTTGGCTTTTAGTGATAACTAACCTACATTCCTTCCCCTAGTTTACAGTAAGTAGATATGCCCAGGAGTTACTTTAAATCAGTGTGTGTGTGTATACAGTTGTCCCTTGTACCTGCAGGGGACTGGTTCCAGGACCCTTCACGGATAACCCATAATCTGCATATGCTCAAGTTCCATAATTTGTCCTCCATATCTGCAGTTATGCATCCACGGGTTCAACCAAGTGTGGGTTATGTGGTACTGTAGTATTTATTGAAAAAAATCTGCGTATAAGTAGACTCCTGAGTTCAAACCCCTGGGGTCAAATGTATACATATTTATATAATTTTTTAAAATTACAGATCCTTTTGTGCATTAAATAAAAGTTCTCTGTCTTCATTTTTAGGAAAGTATCTGTGCAATTTGCCATGTACTCAGGGAGTCCATGAGCCTTTCTCCTGCTCTGCTAAATTTCTTACTTTAATTTATAAGTCATGCTTTAATATGACTTTGCTATGGTTTTTTCATTTAGCCCCTGGAATATCAGTATAAAAAACATACAGGATGAATCAGGATTGGGAAATTTTAAGTTGATGGGAAACTTAATTTTTAACCTGTTCGTAAGATTTGTCTTTCTTTTGGTTACTCTACGTTACAAATTATTGATTTACAAGAACTTCATTTTTTATATTACTAACTTTTAAGAGATTATCATGATGTTTACTCAGTCATTTAAAAAAATACCCAAAAAACCAACCCTCAACCCTTTCTTTTTTTTCAGATGTGGCCCCATTTATTGAGTTTCTGAAGGCCATACAAGATGGAACAATAGTCTTAATGGGAACATATGATGATGGAGCAACCAAGTATGTAAACTTAAAAATTTATGCAACTTTTCAGAGTTATAATTTATAATAATATAAGAAATACATTTTCAATGAAAACATTTATGATATAGAGCAAAGTAATCCAACTTTCAGGTAAACACCATTAACATTTTTTTATTTTGCTTTCTTCTTTCTTGTATTTATCGTGATACCTTGTTGTGAAATTAGAATTACGTTGTACATGAAGTTTGTTATAATCTTTTATGTTCTGTTTTTAACAACTATATAGTTGTCTCTGACGACAGTATTCTTCAGTAGCATTTTTTTATGGCATTTCCCAAAGTGTGTTCCGTGAACACACTTTAAAGCTGTAATGGCTCTTTTAACCTTTTAATATGTTAAGTTTCTAGGTCATTTTACCCTCCTGCTTGCATTTCTTGGGCATTCTCTAGGTGATTATTGTCTCTCTTAAAATGGTGCCCCAAGTTGGACATAGTGTTCCCAGATGTGGTCTGGCCAGTACAGGGTACAATGGAGATGCTAGCTCACCAAGTTTGAGAAATTACATTTAATTCTCATGGAGACTGGTGTTGCATTCGTTTTCTTTTGGCAGAGTCACATCACATTTTTGGTCAACTTAAATTCTCAGATCTTCTCATTTGATCTCAGATTTTTTTTTTTTTAAACCACTGCCAAGTCAGGTCTTCCTCCCCATTTCAGAACTTGCTTTTGCTTAATATGAATAAAGGACTTTATATTCATATATCCTTGTTAAATTTAATTTTGCTGTTATTGGCCCACTTGGTCTCGATTCTGACATTTGTCCTATGAGGTTTCTATGGCCCAGGCTTCGTACTCTCTCCAGAGTCATTCAGGTGTCTAAATCTAAGTCATTGACAAACATGTTTACTACAGGCAGTGTGCCACCAGCTGGAGGCCGCCTCCAAGGGATTCATCTAGTCATCAACTGCAGAACTACTTTTCAGACAGTTTCCACTGTATCCTAATAGGCATACCATTCAGTTGCTGTTTAATTATTTTATTTTCTGAGACCATCAGATACTCACTTGAAATTCATGAACGATGCTAATTATAGTACCCTGATCTACTGCCCCAAAACCTCTTCTAAATCTGAAATATATGAGATGATGTTAACTTGGCTTTATTTATTCCTGCCTCCTTCCGGCTACTCCCTCTCTCTCTCTCTTTTAAAATTAATTAATTAATTAAATTTTGGACGCGTTGTGTCTTTGTTGCTGCGCACGGGCTTTCTCTAGTTGCGGCAAGCAGGGGCTACTCTTCGTTGCGGTGCGCAGCCTTCTCATTGCGGTGGCTTCTCTTGTCACGGGGCACGGGCTCTAGGCGTGCGGGCTTCAGTAGTTGTGGCTCACGGGCTCAGTAGCTGTGGCTCGTGGGCTCTAGAGCTCAGGCTCAGTAGTTGTGGCGCACAGGCTTAGTTGCTCCACAGCATGTGGGATCTTCCCGGACCAGGGCTCGAACCCATGTCCCCTGCATTGGCAGGCGGATTCTTAACCACTGCGCCACCAGGGAAGCCCTTCCTCTCTTTCTTTTCTTCTTCTTTGTGTACTACTCACAGGAGATCCATTCTAAAATTTCTACTCCATTCTAGAATTTTGCTAGGAGTTAGAATTAGTTTTATTGGACCATTGTTTTTAAAATTTTCCTTGTCTTTTTTGAAAACTGGAATATTTAACTAACTTTTAATGTCTTAGCATCTTCATTTTCCATGATGCTTCTAAAATAACCGACATGACCTTGAAGACTTTATTAATAAGTTCCTTAAGAATTTAAGTGTGTGACATGTGTGGGCCTGGAGGCTTAAATTTATTTTAAAGCACTTAATATGGACATTCCTGAACTACTTTTCCCTTTTTATGTTGATCGAAGAGTGTTTGCCTCCCTGGAAAAGACAGTTGTGCTTTGATCTTGATATTTTATCATTCTTGTGAAACAGTGGTCCCTTCATTATTTGTACTTAGCAAAAGTTCTCTCTGTGGCCTTCAGTAGTTGTATGAGTCGCATCTCAGTTTGAGCACTCAGGTCTTCCTGGTAGTAGTATTAAAAGTTTTATCATTAGTAGCATGATGTGCCTTGTATTTTTGCACACTTCCTTTTCTCAGTTTGAACCCATCACACAATGTAAGTGGACTCAGGGAGTTCAAACCCATGTTGTTCAAGGGTCAGTTGTATCTCCAAAATTAATGCTGTGTATAAATATATTAGTTACACTACACTGCCTTTTAAAGAAATGGAGCATTTTGATACCTACTGTATCAAACGCTCAAAATATTGGTTGTGTTGCATGGTTTTAAACTTCTTTTTAAAACATGAAATCATCTTTCACTTAGTTACATAAAAGATATCAAAAAGGAATAATAAAAATCCCCCAGATTCTACATAGGCAGATTTAGAAAACTTTAGAAATTATTGAGAAAGTTGTCTTGTTCTAAATCTATAGTTAGATATACATAGGGACATGCGGCAGGGCTGCCCAAGACCACCCCCAGGTTTGATGATTCACTGGGAGGCGTCACAGGACCCAGCATACAGACCTGCTCACTCACTGCTATGATTTGCTACAGCAAAGGGATACAAAGCAGAATCAGCAAAGGGGAGCTAGCAGAGAGCAAAGTCTGGAGGAAGCCAGGCTCGAGTTCCTCTCCCAAGTGGAGTGACACAGGACATGCTTAATTCCTCCAGCAACAAATTGTGACAAGACTATGAAATGCTGTCCACTAGGGAAGGTTATTAGAGACTCATGGCCCAGGGTTTTTACTGGGAGCTGGTCATGGAGGCACCCTCCGCCTTACATATCCCAAAATTCCAGACTCCCAGACAGAAAGTAGGTGTTCAGCATAAACTACTGTTTGTACAGTTTAGACACAGTGAACCATTCTGATCAGTTCTGTGAATGGGGGGAGCCTCCCCAAATCCAAGTTTCCAGATGCCAGCCAAGGACCAGTCTTGCTGTTAGGGCTTTCTAAGGCCTGTATTAACCCTTTTCTGCACAGGACCTAAGGGTGTTTGTTCTCATCGAAAAGTAAGGAAAGATTAATAACAGGATCAAAATGCAAAGCTAAGTTTTAAGTTGCTTCTAGATCTTTGGCTAAATTGGCTTAGTTTACTCATACAGATCAAAATGACCACTTCGGAAATTTAGAAGTACAGAAGGAAAAATGACTGCCCTTCAATGTATTTAATTGATGTAAAAATGTTTAGATAAGAAAAAAATTTATGTACTTCTGGCTGGGGGCCAGGCCTGCATTTGGATAACCACCTACCTTGCAAGCAGTTTTTGTGTATGAAGCAATCTCTTGGCATTTGTGAACCTATAACATTCAGCTATTCATGAGCAGCCCCGAAGCCTGTGAGGTGCAATTTGTGATTTTTCTGAGATGTAACTGAATCAAGCCCTGAGGCTTTCCTCCAGGAGGTTGTCATTACGCTGCCCAGTAAGCCTGACCTCTGTACTTCAACACCATTTGTTCTCGATAAAGCAGCAAAACTCACTACTAGTACTGATGATGCAGGTAAAATGTTCTAATTAAGGAGCCAGAAATAAAACATTTGGATAAACTAAGGATTAGAATATGACAGTCTGCAGATCCATAACCTCCTAACACGATTTAGAAACAAGAAAACAGGGTTCAGACAATACTTTCTGGGAATGTCCCTCTAATATACAAGTTGCTTATCACGTGAGCAGATGAATGGAAGTGATAGCTAATTCACGTAAGGACGGGTACAGGAAACACAGCTGCAGACAGACTTTGGGGAGAAAGCCAGACGGTGGTACACGTGGTTCTCTGTGAAGGTCTCAAAATCTTCAGAGGCTGAGACTTCATTGGTCCTTCTGCACAGCCATTTCATTTATTTTTATTTCCCTTGATTATAAAGACATCATTTTATATAGATGAGTCTGAAAGGCTAAATATTCCAGGGTGCCCCTGATTTTTCTCACTGATTCTAGTGAACTTCCCCCAGGAGGACAGCAGTGCCCAAGCTATGGTTAAAACAGCTCCACTGCCCCATGGATGTGGTTTGTATAATTGTGGAAGGCTAATAACATATGTAGCTCTTTCCTGTTTTATGAAGCTTTTTTTAACATAAAGTATACCGTTTATCTTCAAGTAAATTACATTAGAACTGTTGCGCCTCATATTTCTTTCATTTATACATTAAAGGAGCCAGCTGATATTAGCATGGGATGCTTCAAATAAGGCTGCAGGATAAACAGGCGCCTTCCTCACTGGCCCTCCTGCTATTTTGCAGCCAATGATCCTCCACTTATTTGCAAACATAAAACTTGCCTTGCCTCAGATTTTAGAAGAACAAACCTCTCTAATTGACCTATAAATGCCATCTTTTGGGCGATATAGAGGACTTACTGGCCAGATACCTGCACAGGTGTCCCTTAGTTATCTTTTTGTGTTGTTTTTTTTTTTGGCTCTACAACAGCACGTATCTTCTGAATTTCTTCTCCCTTTTGAGACAGAGGAGAGATGGAGGATCACTCAACATTAGGATAAGAACCTACACAAAATTCCTTAAAGGCATCTTTCAGTTAGCTGTTTCCCTAGCAGTTGCCTTTTGTCACTGCCCTTTCTTAGCCGCTATGTCGTTAATATTTTCATTTTTATTAAATAACCACTTGGCAGTTGTCTCTGAAGTAGAATTTATATCCCTATTCTCAAAATTCACTTTCTTTTAAATAAAACATCTGGTGTTAGAAACATCCAAATTTCTATCAGCATTTACCTTTATTCTATTCAAATGTAATTTACAAAGGGTTTAGTGGAGATTCAAAGTGATTTTTAATTTTACAAAGATGTTGGTTGCTTAAGATCTTGGATTAACCTGAATAGGCACCTGCTGACTACAGTTTCTCTTATTTATTTGATGGATGTAAATGAAAATGAATTGTTGTTGTGAAATAAAGACACCGAAAAGGTACTTCTAAATAGCATGAACTTGAAATTAATTTCTAGATTTCATGGCTTTCATCACTAAAGAATTCAAATAGGACTTCCCTGGTGGAACAATGGTTAAGAATCCACCTGCCAGTGTAGGGGACTCAGGTTCGATCCCTGGTCCAGGAAGATACCACATGCCTCAGAGCAACTAAGTCTGTGCACCACAACTACTGAGCCTGCACTCTAGACCCTGCGAGCCACAACTACTGAAGCCCGCACGCTCTTGGGCCCAGGCTTCACAGTAAGAGAAGCCACCGCAATGAGAAGCCCACGCACCACAATGAAGAGTAGCCCCTGCTCGCCGCAAGTAGAGAAAGCCCGTGCACAGCAACGAGGACCCCATACAGCCAAAAAAAAAAAAAATTCATTAAAAAAAAACCTCAAATAGTAGGAATGTTACTCTGATAAAAAATTATTTTTATGTTCTCTTATCTAAGCCAGCATTCTCTCATTCATTTCATGGTTGTATGTTAAGTATCCTAACTGTATCAGTATTACTTAAATAACATGCAGGGCACTACATTTATTGTATTATTCTTTTTCTCCCTCTTTAAGACTCAATGATGAGGCCCGGCAGCTCATTGCTGAATTGGGGAGTACATCTATTACTCATCTTGGTTTTAGAGACAACTGGGTCTTCTGTGGTGGAAAAGGCATTAAGACAAAAAGCCCTTTTGAACAGGTTAGTGTCTTAGGCTTTCATAATTAATGGACAAAAGCAGTTGTGTGAAACCATGCAGTGCCTATTGCTATCCCAGTTATTTGAAACTTAGATAAAGCAGACATTAAATATGTTCATGTGTTTTTCATAGGTTCTTGGTAATCAAGTATTTGAAATAACTGTGGCACTATTTTGATTTTAAACTTAAAAATAGTCAGTTCTGCATGAAAATTTTTTTCCTACATGACAATGCATTGGCATATGATTAGTTTTATCTTAAGCCTTTTAGGAAGTTGGTTATTAAAGATTTTAATTGAACTTTTGTTACTGTAATCAATTAAGTTTAGAAATATTTTAGAACTTAGTAGAATGTAAACCTACTTTTGACTAACAAATGATCCTTTAAAGACCATCTGCAGTGTTTTGTTCTTTCAGCTGTTCTTTGAAGGTCTGCTACTACATGCCAGATCCCAAGTGTTGCTCATTTAATATATTGAACAATAAATTATATGTTGATAGAAGTGTTACTGAAGTGAGTACACATAAGTATGTTATTGCAGATATGCAGTTCACTAAAGTTTAAAAACTGTATACTATGATTGTGTTCCAACAGCACATAAAGAACAATAAGGACACAAACAAATATGAAGGATGGCCTGAAGTTGTAGAAATGGAAGGATGCATCCCCCAGAAGCAAGACTGAAGTGGAGAAAATTGAAGGGACCATACTTTCACTTGCTAATGGGAAAGCCCTAACCGAAAAACTACATGTAAATATTTTAAGAGCATGCAGCCATCTCGGTGTGTGCATGACCATTATCTCTTTTGATATCAGGATTATTTATTGCTAACGTAAATAGACATCTTTGTAAATAATCATCATGATGAGCAAATCACTGAACCATTTCTAAGCACATCTCCGTAATGGTACAATGTTTAGACTGCGATGATAATGGCGTCTTTTAATTCTAAAAGCATTACACAATGGATAACTAAACAGATTTGGAAAATGTATTGATATATATACTAGTCGCTGTGAAAAATCTATCATGGAATAATATGGATTTTAGGGAGGAGACTTTGTTTTCTTTTATATATATATATGACCTTTTGATGGTAGTATCTTTTAAATTAAAAAGATATTGGGGGCTTCCCTGGTGGCGCAGTGGTTGAGAGTCCGCCTGCCGATGCAGGGGACACGGGTTCGTGCCCCGGTCCGGGAAGATCCCACATGCCGCGGAGCGGCTGGGCCCGTGAGCCATGGCCTCTGAGCCTGCGCGTCCGGAGCCTGTGCTCCGCAGCGGGAGACACCACAACAGTGAGAGGCCCGCGTACCGCAAAAAAAAAAAAAAAAAGATATTGGGCTAGTTGTGTGTGTAATGTTACTTTACAGTCTGACTCCCCTGTTGTATTTCTTTTCTTAGTCTTTCTCTTTCCGTCCCAAGAAACCTAGAAATAAAATATGAAAACTTGTATCAAATATGTGAAAAGCACAACAGAATTCTTCGTTTAATGTACACAGTAAAGAGGAAATATATGAATGTAGGTGCATCAGGGCTGTAGCTTGCTGGATTTTGAGTTAATAGTGTGCACGAGTTGATTTTGCATAAGCTATAGAGTGAGACCGCGGCGGGGGTGGGGGGGTGGGGGCGGGCAACTCCGCAGAGCTGAGGAACCAGGCCAAGTCCCTTCCCCAGCTTTGGTAGGCCATTCAGGACAGCATGTCAGTATAGTTAGAGCAATACTGGCCTAAGTTTTCCTTATTTAAGTGTCATCAGCAATGACCAAGTGGTTTGGAAAGAGGCATGTTTTAATGTCACAATAAGTTTGGATTGTAAACCAAGAAATTCTGTATTTACTTTCATCTAACTTCGTAAGAGTAATTTTTGCCCGAAAAGATAACGACATATTTAGAAAGGTCCTGATTGCTGATGGGGACTGATACCGTTTAAAAAAATAATTTTATGTGACACACAATGACTTTATACCCAATTCTACATAAAAATATAAGAGATCTACCTTTTCTTAACTTCAGATGTTCACAAAATGACTCAAGTTTTAAAAATATTTTTAGGGCATTAAATATCTCTTGTGTGTGAAGTATCTTGAACATAAAAAATGTAACAATCAAACTGCTATTCCCAGTAAAAGGCAGCACTTCAATTTTGGATCTAAATTTTAGATAACTTATATAAGAAAAACTAAAGTCAGTATTTTTTATTTTGCTGTAAACCAAGGTGGAAGTTATTCAGCTGTTTCTTAAATATCAGTGAGTTTGGGGGTACTGTTTCTTCCCTCAAACTGAATGTAATTCATGAATAAATGCACCTTACACATCTAAACAATTTTTGTAAACTTTTCAGATTTTTGGTGCTGATACGCTAAGTCACATTCAGCATGTGTGTTTTGACATTTAAAATACTTCCCTCAATTCTGTAAATGAAAAGAATGGCTGTTTTACAGTTCCAGGGATTGTGAAATAAGTGTTGCTTTTTTTTTTTTAAATAATGAGAATAAATACTCTTGGTTTTGCATTGTGAATTTTTTTTGTATTATCTGGCAAAGTAATATGCCTATAGACTTTCACACTGAGGTTTGTCAAGTGTGTATTGTACTGCTTAACATGCAAAATTAAAGTCATTCCTATGGGTAAACACACTAATATCCTCAGGATGTATCTTAACATGGATAGAATTTAAGTATCTAGACGGCAAGACATCCCTTTCAAGATAAGGACCATAACATGATAGCTTTGTGGAGGTGTGTAAAATGACAAAAGAAGGTATAAAGATTGGTTATGTAACTGCTTTCATGCAGCTTGCTATTGTTTCAATTCTGCCTTGTATACATATGTCAGCATAACTTTGGAAGCAATAATTTTACTGTATTTTATTTTCAGATAGCTTTTAAAAATCAGCATTGTAAATGCAGCAGTGTCATTTAATGTTCAGAATTTTCATTAAAATCAAAAATTTGGCATTGACACTTTGGGTTTTTAAATGGTGTCTAAGAACTTACGGATGTGTATTTTTTATTTGTAATCATAGAGGCTGTTAAAATTCAGCAAAGACAGTAGGAAAATAAGTGATATGGGGAAATTAAAGAAAAATTGAGCCAGAATCTTTATATTCTTGACTTTAATTTGATTAAAGTTTATCACTGTTCTTTCTATATTGTGTTTGTTTTGAAATGAATTAGCTGATACTTCATCATTTTTTGCCAGATGAAGCTCAATGCCTTTAGCCTGAAATGCACTTTATATTTAGTTTATACAAATTATAAATAGGTTGACCACCCCCAAAAGATGATAGTTTAATTCAGTTTCATTGACACTCCCCATTCTTAAATGAAAGAATGAGAAATGTGCTGTGTTCAGTTAGTAGAGCAGTTGAAAGTGGAAATGCGTTTACAATAGTTTAAAAAATGAATATGAAAGGGAAAAATTGCTCGTGTTGATCAGGAAAAAGATTTGCCACTTAACCTCTTCAGCTGGGCCTTCGACAGCAATAAGTGCATGTAAATCAGGAGTTGCAGAATGAAGTACCAGATCTTATGTTTTCTAAAGCATTCCTCAGAAGCGTTCTTTTGCTGTCTCTTCCCAGGATGATTTTTCTGTTGTAGACTTGTTTTTTGATTGGCACATGCCAATGGCTAGTTAATCTCTGTTTCCCTCAAAGCTCCCTCAATTTAACCTGGCCTCAGCCTCTACTATTGTCCCCGTCTCCTTCCTTGAGGTGCCAGTGAAATCAAGAGTTAGATGGAGTGAAAAGCAGGCAGGCCTGGCCCGGGAGTATCAGGGAGCAGCAAAGGATGGTGCAGCTAGCCTGGTGAAAGCCCGTCTGCAATCTAAGAGATGTCCTGCCCCAGAACCTTTCTCCAATCCATTGAGGGGCAGAGTACTGGAGGGCAGCTGTATTAAGGAAACACTTTCCACACTAAGATGACTCTTGTAGGAGTGCTCAGAAAGGCAGAGGGACTGCCAGCCCTTTGGGTAGAGACAGAAGAGAGGTTTCTCTTGGGTTTGTTCCATGGGTAGTTTATAAGCAAACGTAACACAGCGAAGACAGTCTTCCCGGTACAGCTGGTTCACAGGTACAGCGGGCTGCCATCGCTAAGCTCCCTGTTCAGCTCTGCAGAAATCATGCCTACCACCTGAGTGTATTGACAATTGAAAGAACAAGTTGAAACTCAGTTGGCAAAAGATACTCCCTTTATTAGGGAAAATTGATTTATGAACCTGCAAGCTTCTGATGTTCCATATAATCATCCCATATTGTTTCACTTGATAGCCAGAGAGGAGCAGGGCCTAAAATCTTAAAGAGGAGAGAATTCTGTAATCCGACAGGGTAGCCTACTGGCTAAAAGTACACAGACCTGCCTGAGTATGTGTGTCTGTTCCACCATCAGCTACATGAGGACCTTGAGAAAGTCAGTATCGTCTCCTATAAAACTGGGATAGAACTATGTATTTGTGGTGTTTACCAAAATGCCTGACACAAACTACTCTTTAAATGCCGCTGTTAGCATTTCTATTATTGCTATGTCTTTTGCATTCTAGTAATGTTTTAGCCATAGAGGAAAGTTAAGTCGGCCTCTAGCTTTCCAACCCCATCATACCAAGTGTTATGGTCTGAATATTTGTGTCCCCTCAAAATTCACACGTTGAAACCTAATCCCCAATGTGATGGTATTTGGAGGTGGGGCCTTTTGGAGGTGAGTAAGTCATGAGGGTGGAGCCCTCATGAACGGGATTATTGCCCTTATCAAACAGACCCCAGAGAGCTCCCTGGCTGGGCTTCTCTGCCATGTGAGGATGCAGTGAGAAGATGGCCATCTGTGAACAAGGAAGCAGGCCGTTTCCAGACACCGAGTCTATTGACACCTTGATCTTGGACTTCCTAGTCTCCAGAACTGTAAGAAATAAATTTGCTCTTTATAAGCCACCCAGTCTGTGGTGTTTTGTTATAGCAGCCCGAACAGACCAAGACACCAAGCCAGAAGGGAACCATTAAATGACAAGGTAGTAAGATCATGAGAGAGGCTACAGCTGTTCACCAGAGGTTCTCCTTAACCTCCAAGCCCCTGACTATATACTACCAACCCTTCCACTCTGACGCTGAACTCCCTTTCATGTGCAGAATTCAAGCTTTTGTGTATCTCCGTGCAGCTAGCATTTCAAATGATCACATGATATAGTTTCACTTGCTGGCCCCCCACAAGTATGTGAAGTTATGTGACTTCAGTCAGAGGCAGGGGGTGTTTTCCGATTCCTTCCTGTGGCAGCAGCTGAGTCTCATAGGACACTGCTGAAGCCCCAGCCCCAGAGAGCACACGAAAACCTCCAAACTCCACCCAACTCCTGCACACGGCGGGGTGGGGCGGCCATGAGGTCAGAGAAGATAACTGAGACTTGGCTGACCCCCTTGCACCCCAGCATTTGCTTCTTGCTCAGAGGGCCTGTGAAGGTTCCTACCTATCAGCAGGGGTGCCTGGGCAAAAGAAGAATTTTGAATGAGAACTTTGAAACCTCTGTTTGGTCTCTGGGATCAACACTTCCCTTATGTCTGTTATTTGAAATGTATTCATTGGACTTTCAAACACGTTCTCAGCAATGCATTGTGTGTTCATATGCAGTCCTGCTTGTCTACCTTCCATGCAGGTGCTGTTGCTACTGCTTGGATGTCACCTGATCAGATGAACAAGCTCAGTACTGGAGCGAGGAATTCTTTGCAGGGTCTTAGCCTTCTGCGTCACCAGTGGAATGAGATGGCGGACCTGGAAATCGGCTTCTCTGCACCCCCGTGTAGAGGGAACCTGATTAGAGAAGTACTCTGTGCTTCGTTTGACAAGAATAGAAATGAATTTCAAAGAAAATGTCTCGCAGGTCCAAGCTCTGAGCAGAGGAGAAGTGAAAGCAAAGGATGCTGAGGGGTAGAAATATGTTCAGTCTTGGGGAAGACTGTGGTCTCAGTGGTCCCTGAGGGTTGTGATTCTCATGGGGAGGCCCTGGGTGGAAGAAGACTGGTTGGTGAGGATTTCCTGAGGTGTGAGGAATGAGCCCGTGTGCCCTTGACCAAGGGGAGTGCACCTTTCCCGGGTGACTTTCTGTTCTCCCTCAGGGAGAGAACCTGGGATTTAAGATCAGTAAATGAGGTGACACTTCAACTCCTATAGAAATCTGAAACTTTTGGCCTGGGAATGGGGTTGAGAGCCAGTTCTTGGGGAACTGTTAAAATCCCATTATGAAGAAAAACAAATCCCGTTATGAAAATACCCTGGAGAAGTTTC